>NW_008240039.1:986060-1001026 GCF_000691975.1 Corvus brachyrhynchos
TGCGGTGCATGAATTGCTCAGGAGATGAACAAAAGCTGAAGCCTCTTGTCAGCTTGGACTGGACCACACGTTTAAGCTCTTTGCAAGATGTGGGAAGTGCATTGCAGCTTTAGTACCTTTAGATGTTTTTGGAGTGGTTTTTCTTCACTCATGTTTTCAACAGCAAAGGACTTAGCACGAGGGCTGCTGGCAATTTTGCATCATTTTTGACATGGAAACAGTGTTTCTGTTCTATGTTTACTTTTGCCTGCTCAGAGTTCTCGAATTTCTCTGTTAATTTCATTTTTCTTACTGACATAAGGCATAAAAGGAACTTGTACAAACGACAAAACCAAAAACCTCTTGATGCTGATTATACCAGCAAAAATTAATCCCCAGTGTATGCATGGCTGTTGATTTTCCTGTTGGGGGAAAGGGAGGATGAGCAGTGGAAAGGACACTTGATTTCACTTCTAGTGCGAGATACCAACAGGAAAACAGCCTTGTTTTGCCTTCAGCTAAATATATCAAGTGAAGCAGGGAAGTTGAAGTCAACAGCTTTGAAATGTCGCCTACTAATTAAATACATTTTCATGTTGGCTGTCACAAAATAAAAGTTTTTGGCTGAGTGTGTGTGCCTTACCTTATGCTTCCCCTGGTTCTAGGTGCAGTCTGGGTACAGGAGTTGATGGGGGTGTTTTACTGATAAAAACTAGAACATAACTTATATTTTTAAAAAATGAGAGGGAGTTAAACATGACACAGCCAATGCTGTGATCCACACGTGCATCATCCTGCAGGGTGAGAGGTGCTGAGGGTCGTTCTGGGGTGGGACTAAAGTCCCACTCAGTTTCATTCTTACAGTAAACTGGGGTTTATCTTGCTTTTTGCAATAAGATCTGAAAGCACAATTGGATGATTTTACATTTATTGCTGAACTAGAAACTGGTTCTAAGAAGTCTGGCAGTTTGTCTGGTTTAGCATTCCAGATCACTCACAGCCTGATGAAGTCCCACTGCTGCAGAAGCAGGTGTTAAATACCATTTCAGAGCAGCTTTGTGCTTCGGTGTCTCAACATTGAGACTTGGAGAAAGCAGCAATTGTTTTCCTCTGCCTGCTTTCTGTAGCTCAGCAGTTCTGGCAGGTGATGTGCTATACTGTGATGAATTAGTTTATCCTTCCATCACAACTTTCTCTTGACATTAAGATGAATCAGTCCTATTAAAAATCATATGAGAGGAGCAGCTCTTTTCCTTTCCTGAAGACCAACTGCACTTCGCCCACGGCCATCAGGTCCTCGTGAGGAAGCTTTGCTCGCTGCTGATTTCTCTGTGAAATGTCTCTGTTGCCATCCTGCACTTTGCTGCTGTGTGGCCTCACGTGAGGCAGAGATTGGTCCTTCCCTCTGGGCTGTGATTGTTGCTGGGATGAGCTGAGCAGGGCAGGTGGAGCAGCAGATGTGGCTCCCAAGCACCACGGGCAGCTGGAGGAGCTCTCTGGGTGCATTTCCTCAGTCAGAAAACCAAATGGTGCCTTAAGGGAGGCCATGTGAGGAGCTGTTCAATGATTTGATCAATCCAGGTTAACTGTGTTGGAAACTGCCTGGATAACGTTTTATCTTCTTGTCTTTATCATTTTTGTGGTCCCAGATCCCTTCAAGCTTTCAGGGATTCATGGCAGTACCTTTGTGGAATTGAGAAGTGAAATATGATTGATATTTTAGGGAAGCTGTCAGCAAGAGGGGCACTTTAATTGTTGTGTGCTTTCTGCTCTGCTGTTGCTCCAGAACTCCTGGACGTGGCTTTCACTGCAGGATCAATGACATCCCTCAAAATCACTTCCAACAAGGTGCTGATGGTCTCAGGTGTTTTTGGGGAGGGAGCAAAAGAACAGCAGCACTCAGGGTGTGACAGGAGAACTGCTCTGCCATGTGGGTTGAGAAATGCACTGGCTGTTCCTGGAGCTGGAAAACCACTTGGAAAAAGCTGGGTTTCAGACCTGTGTGAGCCTCCCAGAACACTGCTGCTGTCCCCATACCTGCAGAGTAACCCGTCTGTGCTGAAGGGGAGCAGCAGCAATCGGTGGGAAAGGGCTGAGAGATGGTGATGGAGACTGATTCCTGTGCATCCTGTCGTGCTCAGAGAAGGATAATTTTTTTCCCCCAGCTGCCTACAGAGACAAGTTGCTTAAATAAAAATGACACGGCAGGAGAGCAGACGTGTTCTCCAAAGGGAGAAGGATGTGTGGTGCTGGAAGGGAACATCACTTTTCTCTGCAGTGGAATGTTGAGCTGCCTGCCCTGTGCAGCGTGGGCTCGTTCAGCCCCTGGCTTTGTTCCACCTGAGTTTGCTCCCACCAGAAAAGCAGGATGTCCTTGCTGGACCTGGATCACTGTGGGGACCTGTTCCTCCCCAGTGCTTCAGGTGCTCCCTCAGGGCAGCTCTGTTGGGAAGGGAGGAATCAAAGATGTAAAAACACAGAATAATGTTCCAGTAGCTCTCATGCTGTTTTGTCGGTGTTGGTGGTTTGGGTTTTGTTTGGAATTTTGCAGAACTTTGAGGAGTTCTTTGGGAATCCACTAGTTTGTTTTTGCCCTCAAATATTGAAATGTTTGTGAATGTTGGCTGTTAAAAGTGCAGCTTCTTTTCCTTCTCCTCATGGAAGATGATGGGGTGGCAGGTCAGGTGAGAAGGTGTGATATCCATAAATGCTTTTCTTTGTTTGCTTCACTTCACCAGTTTGAATTACTGAACTTAAAACATTTTAAAAGTGAAGTTGCTGTTGTTTCTCAGAAGAGTATGAGATAGTTGTCTGTATGTACAAAAAAAAGGTACTAGATGATTTTTTCCCTACTGATTGGGTTATTTTGTGCTGTCTGTGTCCCTGAACATTTTATTAATCTCTTTTTGGTGCTAATTCATTTTCTCTGGATTAATGCTATCCTCTTTCAGGATTCAAGACCAGATTATTCTTAAGGACTTTGATTAGGAACAAACTGGGGTGAAGCAATGATTAAATCTGAGTTTGCTTTATTGCCTTACATGTTTTTATTGGTTATCAGCTCCTTCTCCTTCATTGCTGATACTCAATATTTACTCTCCCTCCCGTGTCGGGGCAGCTGAGCCAGTGCTTGGGTTCAAGTAATCTGGAAATCTGGATTATGCAAGGTCATGATTGGCTTTAAAGAAACTTTTCTAACCTTGTTTTTCCCTTGGGGAGCACTTCCTTCCCCAGTTTAAGCCTGTGCTGTCCAGCTTGCAATGTCAGTTCCTTTAAAAATGTTGTTTTTAAAAAAAGGCAACAGCAAAATACAATTGGGAGGCTGGAAGGTGGATGGAGCCTGTAAAGGGCAGAGTAATGTGGCTTTAATACTTTCTTGGCATTGACTGCTGAACAGCTTTAAGAAGGAGGAAAATGGTGTTTCACAGAACGGCAAAAGTGGGATCATTAACGTGGGATTCAGGGTTTGCTTACTGTGGGTTTTTTTGTTCCAGAACAATCTTACAGCTTGGGGTTTAAATTACACAGGCAAGTCAATAAAATGGAAGCAGTTAATGCTTCGGTGCATTAAAAAAACATAAGTTTCTCTGATTATTTTTTTTCTGTGAGAAAACGTTCAGGTTGTTTACATCAGGAGTTGTCTCCTGGATGTCAATCTGCTGCTTTTCCCTTCATTCTGCAATAGCACCAGTGCATTTTTAACAACGCAGTTGTTCCCACAGCAGCCTGCTGCTGTCAGAAATACACATTTCCTATTCATCAGGAAGTTAGGGAAGCATACTTCTCGTTCATTTTAATTTGGCACGAGTCAAACATTTTAAAAATCTCCAGGCTTGACGAAGTATTCCTTAAATACTCTTTGGTGCTACAAATACCTTGATCAAAGCACAGCCAGCAGAGCAGGGATGACTGAGCCGTGTTTGGGTTGGCAGAGGAGGGGAAGGGAACTGGGAATTGTCTGCAGCCCTGCAGTTCTGAACCTCCACAGCTCTGAAAGGAGGAGCTGGGAATCAAATGTTGCTTCACCCTTCACCCCCCTCAGTGTTAATTTTTCCAGAATTGATCCTATCTTCACTCATTTCATGTCCTTCAGCAGCGAGCCTGGCTGCAGTTGCTTATCCTGTTATTGTGGGCTCTGAGCTGCAGCCTGAGCTCTGCTAAGAATTAATCAAACCTGGCCAAAATCACTTTGATCTCCTGAGTTCCTGGCACAAGAATGGTATCTGGAATTTCTGGAGGAAATAGCAAAGGATCTGCCCAGCCAGTCCTGTTTATCATTCACACACCAGCACTTTCTGCTGCTTCGTTCCACCCACTGCCCCCAGAAAGGTAACAACTCCTTTTTAAAAAAATCCTCTTTTAACTGAAGAGGGCTGTGTTTTGAAAGTGGAAATTCTCACTGAATTTCTTTTCAGATCAGGCCATTTGAAGAAACAGATTTGTATTTTCTTCTGACTGAGGGTATGGCTTCATAGCTAAAGGGTTTTTTAATTAAATAGTAGTATTTAATGGTTTTCTTTTGTGGTTTAAGCCTTACACTGATTGTAATAAAAAGAATTATAAACAGTGAAATTTCCTTTTATCTCTTTGTTTATGGTTAAAAAGTCCTAAAATTCCATCCATTCTCTTTATCTTAATTAAAATGTTGATTGTGATTACTTCTGGCCGATGAAAACACACGATTAAAACTTAGCTGAGTGACTTGTGTGAGAAAATCCAACAAATGTGCAGAAATTCAGTTCCTGTGTGCACCCAGTGGGTTAAGGGACATTTTATAACCCCACACCTCCCAGTCAGATAAATTAAACCTGCTTTAGGGAGATCTGTGACGTGATGTGAGGGGAAATCCAACCGGAATACCCTTGTGAATCCATCAGAATCTCAGCAAAGCTCTCTCTGCAGAGAGCTCAGACAGGGGAACTTCGTCCCAAGCTCTTGGGGTGTCCCTGGTGAAGCTGCCTCCTTGGGAGTGGTTGTGAGCAAAAAAACCCTGCAGTGTTGGTGACAAGATTGTTTTATCCCAATAAAAGCGTGTTCCTCACCTTAAATAGCCAGCTGTTGGCTTAAATGTATGATGCAACAGTAGTAATTACATTTCAGATAGGAATATATTAATTATGTAGTGCATCTAAACCCCTGCGTATCCAGCTTTGATTAAGGCTCAATTTAAATATCAAAAGTAGTGCAGAGCTGTCTGTGGGAAAGGGTTTATCTGCACGCAGAGATCAGAAGTGGAAGAAGTTGACTGAAGATTGGTGTTTGGGAGAGAGGCACAGAGCACGAGGTGGGACTCACCTGAGTCCTGAGCTCATCCCAGGGAAGATGGTGCTGGTTTGAAAATGTGATCCTGGAACATCACACCTGAGTTCTGGTAAATCTGCTGAAACCCAGGCAGCTCCAGCTCCGCTCCTGACTGACGGGGAAAGAAGACACTTGGCAGAAGGAGAGCAACAGTGGAACTCTCACCCAAGAAGGTGATTTGCATTTTCTCTGGGACAGCAAGTGGAGGTGAAGGGAGAAGGGGAACAAAGAAGAAAGCAGAGCCACGGGGTGAGCAGTGACAGCCAGAGGAAACCCAGCTGCTGAAGGCAGGCTCTGTGTGAGCGTGAGACCGGCTCATGGACACAAACACAAAGAGCCTGCAAGCCTGCCCTCTGATCCTGGCATTGGGACCTTCCCTGTACCAATCTCCAGCTTGGATAAATAAGTCCAAATTGCCTTTTTAAGGTTTTCCTGTGCTCCAGAGGGACCCAGAACCCAACCAGCAGATGGATTTCAGCAGCATGTTTGTGCTTTCTCATAGCCTGACTTAATTTGATGTCACATTTAAAATGCTAATGGCCACACTCTGAATCGGAGCATCAGAGGGAAACTTTAAACCAGAAAAACGCTGAATTTGCCATACAAAAGAAAACATTATTAATTGTGATGCAGTTGCCCTTTGTGCCTGTGTGTTTACTTGATTGAAGCATCTTGACTGTGGAGCTTTCTCCTTGAAGCCTGATTTGAATGGAGTGTACAGCTGGATTGCCCCAGGGCCTTGTAACAATTTATAGTCTGGATGGAAAGGCAGAAGTGCATAAAAAGACAGTTGTGAAATGCTGCTAGTGCCCTGTAATAGAAAATCTGTGTATGATGACCTTGGCTGCGTGGGCCTCTGGGATCGCTTTACTCTGATCCAGAGGAGTAGAAAAAGGAAGGTATTGCATCTCACCTGGAATAAAGGAGGAAAAAATCAAAAGAAATTTGTTTTTCTAAACTGTGCAGTTCATGCTTCCTCTCCTTTGCATTCCTCCTGCATATGGCCTTGCATTTTAGCAAACACGTTAAATTTACATCTGTTATTCTCTGCGCTGTTACAGGAGCTGGGGTTTTTGCATGCAAATATCTGGGTGAGGTTTCTGTAGCCACAAGCATTTATGTATTTAAAAGCCTCATTCTGTTTGCAGATGAATTGATGTTCTGTTCCTGAACTGCAGCTGAATTAATTTGTGGCAGATTTTTCCTGGCCAGTTCCGAGGCAGCGTGACCTTTCCTTTTTGGTGTGGAAAAAATGCTGATTAATATAGATTTTTTTTTTTCCCCTGCTTCTCCAGATTCATCTCTCTTTCTACAGCCAAGAAAAGGCAAAAAGATTTTCTTCTTCCTCCAAATCATCGCTAACCCTTTTCAAGGCCAGGTTGGACAGAGCCTGGAGCAGCCTGGAGTAGTGGAAGGTTCCTTCCCATGGCAGGGGTGGAACTGGATGGGCTTTAAGGTCCTTCCAACCCAAGCCAGGCTGATTCCATGGTTGTGGAAGTGCTGGCTTGTGGCTGCTCAGTTCTGCCTCAGCACAGCTCAGTTTGCCATTAAGGGACAGAGCAGCCTTGCTAATAAGAGCCAGATGAATGAGACGTTTGAAGGAGCACTGAATTATTTAAAATAAAAAATTTAGCCTGCAAATGAGATTGGCTTTTATGTCTAATGTGCAGCAGATTGAAGGGCTGCTGTGATTACAGTGGGGCACGTGTGGGGTGGGAGATTAGTATGAAAATGTGGGTGCAGGGCTTTGAAGGAAGTGGCAGCAATGATGGAGAATCAGAGGTGACAGTTTAAGGATTGCATGGCAGGAGCTGCACAGTGATTAAATCCACTGATGCTGTCACTGAGCCGTAAGGCTGCAGATAACATTCTCTCCCTGTGCTGAAAACAAGAATCAATACAAACTCCTTGACAGGGGCTAAATTATTAAATAGAGCCTTCCTTACAATGTTTCATTATCTGGGATTTACCTCAGCTGGTGATTTGTCAGCAGCGAGGGAGATTTGCTGGGCATTTTGTATTAAAATAATTCCAGATGCATATGAATCCATTTTGATAATTCCCCTCCTTTTTACAATGCTTCTCTGTGTATTTTTTTTTTTGGTTGCTATTACCCAGATGCCACTTTGAATTCTCACACAGATACTAAGCTGTGCTGCTCGCTGAGGTTTGGGCTTGTCACATCTGTGTAAAAATAAATTCTTTCTGTATGGCAGACTGTTCTCTAAGTGCTGCTTTCAGGCTGTTAATAGCAGGGGATTTGCAGTGTCTCTCAGGTGAGGGCTCAGAATTGAGGGAAGAGGCATGAGGCTGCTCTGTTGGATTTATGGGTACTGGAGTTTCACTGGACTCGGTTGAAATATAGAGCAACATTCTTTTTATTTTGTTGTACATCTCCTGAAGGAAGGCAGGAGCAGGAGCCATCCATTCTGAGGCAGCCAAACCAGCATATTTTGCATTCCCACAGTGCTCAGGGCTGTGTGGAGATGCTGTATTCAGACCTGGCTGAGATCCGTCATTTCATCAGTGCCATTATTTTTAACGATTAACGAATGTTTAACATTTTTGTGGGATTTTGAGTTTGTTTTTCTGAGTAGCCTTGATCGTGTAGTGCACCAATGCAACTGAATTAATTTCTACAGAGGTGCAGTGTTATGTCACCATTACATCACGGTCTTGTGGAGAGAGTGAGAGTGTTCATATTGGGAGGTTTGAAGCAGATGGCAGCATTGTTCAGAGTGAGGATTAAACAGCTGGAAGTTAAGGCTATGTGTATGTTGTGTGTGTTTTTTTAGGGCTTGAATCCAGCTCTGCCTCCATTTCTTCCATATGGCCTGGATCTTTGCAATTGGAATCCAGGCCTTACAACTTAGGGGCTACGTAAAAAAAATCCCAAACAAACAAAACACCAGAACAAAGGAACCCCCCTACAGAATAGTCCACCGGGGGTTTGTTTGGATTTTTGTTTTCTTTTTAATGTGATTGCCCTGTTTGTTTTTGCCCCACTTGGCATTCAGCAGTTGGGATGTTTGTGGCTGGCTTGTTGGCACAGGAGCACTGGAGGCTGCTGGGGTTTATTCTCCCCCAGGAAAGGCTCCTGGGCTCTTTGCCTGGGCTGCAGGGCTGTGGAGCATCCCCTGCTGCCCCGAGTGCACCCTGCATGGGGAGGGCACAGCAGCAGCCCTGATCCGAGCTGACGCTGCCTGTCAGCCCCTGTCACATCAGCAGCTGCTGCCATTCAGAGCAGAGCTGCTTCCTCTGCCCAGCCAGCTCTGGGTAAAGCAGCAAAGAGCATTTGAGGAGTCTCAGGGGGACGGGAACGGGGCTGGGTGGGAAATCCCACGCTCCTTTGGCAAAATTGCTGGTTTTGTGGTGTTTTTCCTAATTTTATGAGGAAGAGGGCAGGAAGCACAATTGGTACAAATTTGATCCCCAGAACAGCCAGCCCCACTGTGAGTGTGAGTCAGGTTCTGGGCAAACGGGGGAAAACAGGAATACACTGGGAGCTGTGGAGTGGGATCTGGACTGCTTCCCCCATGCTGTGTTACCTGCAGAGACCGTGGCTGATAAGGGGCTAGATAAGAACATCTTCAGTGGCAATGGATTGAATGTAGATTCAGGAGCCACAGGATTCATTAACACCCCCTGTATATTTGACTTGCCCATATTTATAATTTTGTTAAGCCGCTTGTCCTTGGCAGCATGGTGTTCACCACCTTTGGCTTTTTATTTTACCTTTCTCCTGCCTTGTTTCCTCCTCCTTACCCCAAGTAAACCTGTTTCCTACACCTGTGCTGAGATAATTGAGTGCTAAATAAATCATTATGTGCCAGCTGGAAAATATGGAGAAAAAAAATGTTATCTCTAGCTTTTAGGGAAAAAAAGTATCAAATTGTACATTAGCTGCGTTTTATGTAGCAAGAGAAAATGGAGTTAGAATAAATTTAGCCATGTCCTCTGGTGTTGAATAGTGAGAGCATCTGTCATGTTTAATAATGCTTCTGACCTTTAGGATTATTGAAGTCGAAATTTTCTCTCTGGTCATTTGGGGGTACTTGAGCACTGTCAGATTTCTTGTGTCTGCTCGGCCTCCAAAGACACATTGTTATGCTTCGTGAGCTGCTGAAGATAATTCATTAAAGAAATTTGTTTTCCTGCTTTCGGAAGGGTTTCCTTGAGGAATGTGAAATGTCACGGTGGCCACTGAATTCCAGTGTGTGTCCCATCCCCTCAGTGATGTGCTTGGAATTGCTCTTTAAGGTGGAGGAGATGCTTTTAATGCTCTTGTGGCAGTGAAGTGCTCAGTGAAGGCTTTGGGGCTGTGGGACGCCCTAAACATCCCAGTGCCAGCTGGCCCTGGCCTTGCAGCATGAGCTGTGCAGAGCAGGGCTGTCCTGGCAGGTGAGGGATTCACTGTGGGTGGATCTGAGGTTTGTGACCACGCTGTGCCAGGAGGGCTTGATTTGTGTAGGGATTAAAAAGTGCTGGGAAAGGTGTGTGTTCCAGCAGGCTGAGAGGGACAGAGGAGCTGGCACGGGGAAGGGAGGATGGTGGGGATGCTCTCGGAATACCTGTTGTGTGCCTGAGTGGCAGGAAAGGCAGAACCCCCCTTTTCTGAATACCTGTTGTGTGCCTGAGTGGCAGGAAAGGCAGAACCCCCTTTTCTGAATACCTGTTGTGTGCCTGAGTGGCAGGAAAGGCAGAACCCCCTTTTCTGAATACGTGTTGTGTGCCCAAGTGGCAGGAAAGGCAGAACCCCCTTTTCTGAATACCTGTTGTGTGCCCAAGTGGCAGGAAAGGCAGAATCCCCTTTTCTGAATACCTGTTGTGTGCCCAAGTGGCAGGAAAGGCAGAATCCCCTTTTTTGAATACGTGTTCTGTGCCCAAGTGGCAGGAAAGGCAGAACCCCCTTTTATTCAGCGGGGACTGATGGAGCCACTTAGGAAAACGCTTCAAGTCAGCTCCACCTTGTGCCTGTCCGACAGAGCTTCAGAGGCTTTCTCAGTGGGTTTGGTTTCCCCTGGCTGGGGCTGCTCCCTGCAGGACCTGGCATCACCCCCGGGGACGGAGCCGTGCCGGTCCCTGCCCGGCTCTCGAAGCCAGGGATGTGATGGATGTGCATTTTTGACACTGTAGTCACTGAACACTAATCCATGGAGAATTTGAACTTGTAATTTTGATTAAAGTGATTGATTTTAAAGCAGCCTCAGTTCGTTTTGGGCCATTAGAGGGTATTTAAAAGGAAAAGAAGTCTTTAATTAAATTAGTAGTGCGTAAGCATCCTGCTCTGCTTTCTAAGCAGAACTTCTGGGGGTTTTTAAATCAAATTCCCTTCAGTTGTTTGTTGGCACATTTTAAGGTTAAAAGTGATGCAAAATTATTAAAACCAACAAACTTGTGCTAAGCAACTTCAAACTTCAAATAAAGTTTTTCCTTTGGGAAAATACCCAAGTTATGTTGTTGTGTAAAGCAATTCTTGTCCATCCACCTGCGTGTGATATTAATATATCTCATGGAAGGCACACTGTGTAAACAACAAAGTGCTTCCCTTTTATTTGTAAAACATCATTTTTAAGACTACAAACACATCTGAAACATTTAGTTTACAGAGAGAATCAAATAAGTAAGATAAAAGAATATATATATTTCACTGCTGTGGAATAGAAAGACATAATTTATGCTCTGTGTCTCCCATCGTTGTGATTAGTGACCTGAGGCTGTTGAACTTCCTCTTTATGGATTGGGAAAATGCTGTGACAGTTTTCAAGGGAATTGCTCTCTTTTGAGTTTAAAGAGATGAAAATGGGTCTGCTAACAAGGACCAGCTTCAGTGTGTGCTTTCATATTCCTCGTGGTTTAAAAAAAAGAAGGCAAAAAAAGAAAAGGCAATTGGGTGCTTTGATATGTGTGAACCCCAGGACCCTGTGAAGCACAAGCTGCAGAATGTGGAATATCAGACAGGGCTGCAGAGGATGGCAGGGAATCTGCAGGAAGGTATTCCCTGGGATGCTTTCTGCAGCGTCTGTGGCTGAAAAGCTTGAGGAAGGTGTTTTCCAGAAGGGGAGCTGCCATGTGGTGTCAGTTTTCCTGTTCTGATGTGTTGCAGTGCTTCGCATGTTGGCATTCCAGAACAGTTCACAGACCCAGGAATTCCCACTCCCTGTGCTGGGCTCTTGATCCCAGCCTGCACTGGGGATTAGAGCTGCCCTCCCTCAGCTGGGGCAGATCTGTGAGGAAATACCTGGAAATTGCATCCTGATTTCAGGTGTGGCTTCATGGCTTTGCTGTGCCCTCAGAACATGAACTGTTGGAGTTTTGAGCTGGTTTGGGCCTTTAAGCTGAAAACTTCACACTCTCAAGTGCAAAGTTCCATTAACTGTGGTGAAATATCATCATAAATCTCTGATCTGGAGACTGGAGGTGATTAAACCAAGGGGCTGTTTGTTACCAAAGACATTGGGCCAGGAAAACAAACAGCTGGGAGCACATCTGGAGCATGGCTGCTTTTGAAACAGGCACGGTAAATATTGAAATTCGAGCTAATACTGCGTAATATTACAGATTAATTTATTATGTGCTCATTGGGAAGCACTTGTAGGACAAGTGCTGCAGTTTACACCAGTTCAAGTGCTGGGAAATGGCTTTGGATTTGTCAGCGTTGCCTGTGCCAGTGCGTGAATATTTGATTTCACTTTTCCAAGGTACTGAGCACTCAGTGAGCTCCAGGCCTTTTTGGGTCAGGTTCCCAGGGAGATGGCACAGCCAGAAGTGCAGACAAGTGCACAGGCAGCTGAAATATGGGCTTCAATATTGATCTAAACAGGCTTCTCCCTTCAACTCCTGTGTCACAGAGAGGCAGAGCTCCTCATTTTATTACATAATCTGTAACACTTCCATTTTCCCAAAGGCAGACTCCTGCTCAGCAGTTTGAAGAACCAAGTTCATGGAAATGTTAAAAACAATTTCCTGAGAAGATTGTCTTTGGTGAAAGGAAGCTGATCTAAATCGTGAGCTCTCTCTAAACCGGTCAAACCAAGTCTTGTGCAAATTCCCTGAATAACCTTTAGTAATTTTTCTTTTTTGTAAGGTTCCCTGCCAGTTTCTGCATTTATGGTGATGGTAGCACACAGAATCCTCCTTTTTTTGGTGAGTCTGTACAGGACTGGCTGTGATGATTTGCTTGGGGTAAAGCCTTGTGCCCAGGACAAGGGGAGAGGCACCAACCCTCATTCCCATTGCAGGAGGATTTCTGAGTCAGAGCCTTTGGATCTGGCACTGATGGGTTCCATCCAGTGCCTCCAGTAATAGAGGAAATGAATTTGAGTTCTGCATGAGGTTTATGGAACTGCTGGTTGCTCTCAAAGCTTTCTGCTGCTGGACCTGGGAGTGAATTAACACCTTGACTTCTTTAATAGATGTTATTAGTGGCTTCATTTGTTAAAGTTGTAATGCTGTGGTGATTATATGGCCCAAGACAAATGATTAACTTTGGAATTGTGTGTTAGCTTGGCTGGCTGTGTTCACTGTAATTCAAACCAGAGTGTCCATGGTGTGTGCTAGAGGTTTAAAAACCACATTTCTTGATTTCAGAACTGCTTTTCTTGTGGACCATCTCAGCTGTCTGTATGTTCACACTTTCAGCACCTGAGAAAAGGGTTTTTTTGTTTGTATCTCTCTCCCAACTTTTCCTTTGAGATTTTTTTTCTCTTCTAGGAGGTAAATGCATCCCTTTTATTCTCAGTGTAGTTATTTCTGATTTTAGTGTTTTCAATATCTGGCTATTTCCAGATGAATGGAGACCATCTTTCCAATCTTTGCCTTTAGATTAGATTGCAGCCTGTGGAGCTGCTTTGGGGTATGTTTATTTAGTACTGATTTACATATAAATACAAAGAAAAAATCTAAAGTCCGGTGTTGCTAATTTAGCTATTGATATCAGGGCAGACAGCACCAATCTGTATTAGAAATTCCCTGTGTGGTGAGATACAGTCGTGTCTTCTGCAAATTGACATTTTTTTAAACATTGCTGCTTTGTTTTCTTGATGAGCTGCTCTGGGTGTTGCACATTAATTACTGGCAGGGTTTTTGCTGAGGCTGTGTCATGGCCCTGTTTGTCAGGCAGTGCCTCAGCCCCCTCGTGTGAAGCCTGTGTGAAAAGCTGATTTTGCTCTGGTGTGAAGCATCAGCTCGGTCAATAACACACGTTGGGGCAATTTCTGAGAGGATGTAAACATTTCACTAACTGACCATTTTGTAAGAAAATTACATCCTCTGGGGAGCTGCACAAGGAAACATTCACTTTCCAGGCATTTATTTTCCAAACACACTTTGTGTCCTCATAGGAACAGCATTTGCTTTTGTGGTGAAACAGCCACGTCACAGGGGCTGGCTGGTCAGTGCATTTTCTTTGCTTTTCTTTTTATAGTTTCAAACCCCAGCCGGTTGGCAAAGGTGCTTTAATTTTTCCTGTTATAAAATTCCCCTGCCCATGAGGCAGTATTTTAACAGGTGGAGACTGTTCAAACTCCGGGCTGGGTTTGCAGAGCAAACTGTCTCCTGATTGTTTTATCCTTCAGCTCTTGGTGTGTCTTTGTTCAAAGGTAAACCCCTCAGTGAGATGGTAAAGAAAATCTGGCCTCTTGATATTTAAAAGGTGAGAAATCTATTTAAACTGTGTATGATGGCTTTGAATAGCCCCACTGCTGAGTGCTGCTTGTTTTAATAGAAGTGATAAATACTATGGCTGGTGCTGCTCTGCAATTAGATCTGAGCTATGTGCTATAAATGACATTTAATGGCAAATGTCAGGCGGGGCCCGAATGGTATCTTCATTTCAGTGTTGCACTTCTTCGGCATAATGCTAAAAAAACCTTAATGGAATTTAATTACCAGAGTATCTATTCAATGATTAGTTAAATGCATTTGTGATACCATTAGTTGGTGGTGGCTGCTGGCTCCTGGTGCCTGTGCTGAGCCCGGGCGGTGTGAGCACAGCAGGAGGTGCTCAGGAGGGTCCCTGTCAGTTTTGGGTCAGCAGTTCCCTCCCAGTCTGCTTCTGTGGAAGGGCAAAATCTGCAATCAGAGCGGGGCTGGGAGAGGCAGCAAACGTGAGCAGGGATGCTCTGATCAAAAATAGTGCTTATTGCCTTCTCTCACAGTGATTTTAATTACAGCCCATTAATGACACCTCCCCCTGTGTGTGTGTGTGTGTCTCGTTTTGGGATATTTGTGCAATACCAGCAGAGATGTGGCACCTCCACGGCCTCACCTGGGGTTTGTGCCCAGCTGGGTGCAGTGCAATATCCTCAAGAGGCGCTGATGGAGGGGCAGCAGCTTTGTGTGCTGGCAGGACCTTCAACACGAGCAACATTCCCTGGAATTCCTCATACCATGGAGATGTGGGTGGGAAAACAAGCCCAGGGAAGGTGGATGGGCCTGGCTGGGTGTGCCCAGCTGCCATGAGCATCCCTGCTCTGCCCCATTTTACCTGCCCAGGGAAGGTGGATGTGCCCAGCTGCCATGAGCATCCCTGCTCTGCCCCATTTTACCTGCCCAGGGAAGGTGGATGGGCCCAGCTGCCATGAGCATCCCTGCTCTGCCCCATTTTACCTGCCCAGGGTTCTCAGAGGCAGAGCCCGGAGCTGGTGGGGATCCTGGGCTGCCACAGCCGCTGGTGGTTCCGGGAA
>NW_008240039.1:1001096-1009784 GCF_000691975.1 Corvus brachyrhynchos
CTGGGTGTGCCCAGCTGCCGTGAGCATCCCTGCTCTGCCCCATTTTACCTGCCCAGGGAAGGTGGATGGGCCCAGCTGCCATGAGCATCCCTGCTCTGCCCCATTTTACCTGCCCAGGGTTCTCAGAGGCAGAGCCCGGAGCTGGTGGGGATCCTGGGCTGCCACAGCTGCTGGTGCTCCCGGGAAGGGACGGGCACTGGGGAACCTTTCTGTGCCACAGGGTCCTGGAGGGGGAGCAGAGGGGGGACACGCCGGCCCTGAGCCCTGGCAGCTGTAATTGTAATTAAACAGCCTTGTCCTGGTGCTGTACACGGGGCTGCCCTGGTGACTTTGTACCTCACCCACACCGAGAACCACAGCTGGGATTCAGGGAACATAAAAGGGAAACGGAGCAGAAAGAGACCACAAAGGGATTAAATGAGGTAGTAAGCAATGACCCATAACCTTCATGGAAGATCTTATCATAGTTTTATTTTAAGCCAGTCAGTTTTTAAGCATAACTGCTTTTTTTTTTAACAAGATGAAATTGTCTTTTGTCATTTAGGACTGCACTGAAATTTTAAGGGTATTTTGTACTTAAGTGTATGTCACTTAAATGAAAACAGGTGACTTGCGGGTTCTCAGCACAGTGAGCAGCTTTGTTTGTGGTAAAGCTGGAAAGTTGATGGAATAAATACTACAGTTTATTTTAAATACAGACATCTCTTACGGTCATTACCTGAAATGAATAATGTTCTTTTTCTCCTTTAAAACCCTGGATGAGGCTGTGTTCAAGGTGAGACGTATCGGTGACACTAAATAAAATTAAGGGCTGTTAGGTGACACTTGTTCCATCTTAGTCAGTTCTTGTCACAACGTGCTGGATTTGTTGAACTTTGCCTTAGAAGCGCAATGAAATTCAGTGCTGACTCCTGGTGAGGGGGATTTCACTGCTGAATTCACTGAGGCTCAGGCAGCCTTTTAGTGCTGTTTATTGCCGGGTCTCTCCCCGTTCTCAGCTGCCATAATTATTCTTTGTCTGTCTCATGTGCAGTCCCTGCCTCGTGGGCTCACCCTGCTCCCAGCAGAACGTCCCGTGCTCGCGGAGCGCCAGCGGAGCGAGCTGTGCTGGAGCAGCTCTGCTGAGCTGACTGAGGGCTGTGTTGTTGAGGCAGTCTGGCAGCTCCAATGCCAAACCACCCACACTGGGAGACAGCATATGGCAGCTCCTCGGCATTAACATGCGGATAAGTCGGGTACCACCTTCGTGTTTTTGAGAAGGCTCGAGCCTTGATAGCTGGGATTTGGGGCTGGGGCTGCCTGGCCACCTCCTCACATGCACAAACAACTTTGCAGATGATGTGCCGTGATGTAAAACTGATTTTGGCCACGTTTTGCAGTTTGTGAAGGTGTAGGCAGGCAGATGGCTGTTTTATGCTTTGGTGTGGGTATCAGTGTGTGCCTGTGGGCTGAGGTTTGCAGGTGTGTTCATGGGCTCCAGTGCCTTCCCCTGTCCATCTGTAAGAAACAAGGCCACAAATGACCTGTTTGTGATGTTTGATGCTTCAAATTTTGTAGAAACTACAGCAGAGATCTCGAGCAAACACTGTTCTGAACGGAGAGTGCCTCCGAGCAGAAGGACTGTGCATCCCGTGGGGTCTGGGGCCAGGTGTGTCCCTGCAGGTGTGCAGTGTCTGTGCACCTGTGAGAGGCAGAAATTCAGGGCAAGGTGAGTGTGAGGAGTGTTTGACATCTCAGAGTTACTCCTATGCGAGGCTGAATTAATTTCCAGCATGCTGAGGTGACTTGATGAATTCCAAAAGGAGTTATATTTGTGAATAAAAAGGACACAAGAAAAATTCTTGCTGTAAACAGTCAGAAAATGTCAGGCGCAAGCCATTGTGAAAAAATCCGATATTGTTTTGTCAATAAATTATGCTCTCCCCTGCATAGATCACAGAAATGGGCCTTTACCCTGGAAACAGCAATATTTGATACCCCAGGCAGCTTATTCCCTGCTCAGCTCACACTTGAGTGAATCCACTGATCGATTATCCGCGGCTTTCCCAAGGCTTCTCATTTCCTGCCTCCCATTACTGCGCTCAATCAGCCCTGCTTTGTGCCCTGCCTTGTGTGCCCAGATAAGCCATCAAGGCATGTTTCTATTAGAAAAGCTCTTGTAGATGGAGCAGTCATTAGATAACAGTAACAGGTTTAAAGGTTGCAGGCTTTGTGTTGCCTCAGGGTAAGAGGACAGCCCTGCCCGGGCTGCTCTGGGCAGGGGCACAGAGGATTAATCTGCATGTGGCCACATTATTGCTTTTATTTCACATTTGTATTTCTTGCTGAACACTGACAATGCTTCTCTGTTTGCAAGGAGTAATTATGTGTTGCTATGCAGGCGTCTGAATTAAATAATCAAGCTGCAAAAATAACATTCATTTGTAGTAATAACCTCTGCATTTCCAGGCTGGGTTTGCTTGGCTTGCAAACAGCTGATCAGTTTTCTTAATTAATTAGCAAACAGCCTACAAAAAGATACCCTGAGAACGTGAAATTACACGTGCTGTTGTGGAGAGGGAAGAGAAATAATCCTTGCTGTATCTCTTTAGCTCCTGATTTCCAGATTGGTTCATTTGTGTCCCCACTCTGCTTTTTTCTTGTCCCCACAACACTGATATGAGTGGTCTTTATTTTTCCTTTTCTCTCCTTTGACTATTAATAAATGTCAGAATTGACTGAGTGTGAAAAACAGTTCTACAACAGGAGTGAGATTTCATGGTGGAAAACCCGTTGGAAAGGGAAGATGTTCTTTTCCTTGTGCCTGTTTTGCTGTTTGTTTCTCTGGAATTGCTGCTATTCCCTGACTCCAGCGTGCCCATCTGTCATCTCCAGCATTTGGCACATTGTTTCCAAAGCTAGTTGTGATTTAACATGGACCTAAATAGGGCAAGTAGTGAAGTACAGTGATTAAATCCCTCTGGGAGAATCTGCAGGACATCTGTGGTCGTTTGCACAGTTTGGTTCATCACAGTCCTGGAGAGAGAACATGGAATTTCTGAAGATCTGGTTTGGGGTGTGCAGTACCTGTTCTGAAGCGTGTTCTAGGGAAAACAGGCACCTTGGAACTGTCACAAATGCTGTGGAAATCAGGACATCCCTGCTTTTAGAGAGAAGGTGTAACATTATTTTTTTCCCCTGTAAGGCAGAGGCTCATTTGAAATAGAGGTTGACCAGATGCTTGTGAACTGAGATGCTTTGATCCATTTACAGATTCCATCTAATTCTTGTTCAACGTCCAAAACTGATTCATGCTGTTTAAAAGGAACAAAACCCAAAATGTCAGCAAGAACAAAACCCCCAAATGAGCACTTTGTGAGTGCTGCAGCAAAAGACAATATTTTCATTAAAGGGGAGAATGTGGTTTTGTAGCACAGGGAATCATTTTGAGCTGACAGAAGGACACTTGAAATTTAAAGCTCTTGCCATGGCTGCAATTTCTGCAAGCCTGGATTTGGCATGTGACTGACTGCAGCTTTTCAGATGTAAAGGTGTAAAAAAGGAAAAAAAAGTCACACTTTAGGAAGTAGGGGACACTTCTTTTGTGTGCACATGGTTTGAAAATAAATAGTCTGCCACAGAAGTTGGCGCCTTGACACCTCTGAGTATAGTCTGCTTTAGAAATGACATACGTATTTAGAAAGTTGGCTGACAAAATAGCATGTCTAGGAATTTCTGTGCCATGAGGGATGTAAATGTGAAAAGGGAGACTCTGACAGACGTTTTGTATTTTTAGCAAGATTGAAGCTTCAGGTTAAACCCCACAAAATCATGCATGTTGGAGAGTGGGTACAGAAAGGAGTTGTCAGGCTGAAGCTTTGAAATGAATTGGACAAAAATGACCAATGGTGGTAAAAAGAGGTATTTGGGAGGGAGATCAGCTCACAACTCCCAAAGAAAACCCCAGAGAAACCCAGAACCCACAACCCAACTAACCCAACCCCAAATACATCGTCACAGACTTTTCTGTAAAGGTTCCTTGCACATCTCATTGTAAATGATATTTTTGTTGCTGCTTTGCCCTGTGTATGGAGGCACGGAGCCATTCCATAGGCAGCATTCCATGATTCAAATGGGGAGCTGTCAGCAGCGTGCAGCACGAGTCTGATAATTGTTCAAGATATTTACACTGGCCCCTTTTCCTTCTCATTTCTAAATCACTTAAAATGCCTCTCTAATAGAATTTAGGCTTGAGGAGTGGAAAGCCTGGGAAGTGGATGCAGACCATGGCTTCTCCTCTGTGCTCAGCCACACATTTGGGTTGGTTGTGTTTTAGTTTTATCACCTGTTTGCTTCTAATTCTAACGTTGTGTTTTTTCTCCATAGCTTTAAAGGACACATTATTTTTGTTTTCTGAGGTGTAGTGAAAGAAGAGCCACTTCTGGGTGTTAGGAATCCCCTGTAATTTCCTTTGCTTTGCAGTCTTGCCCTGTCAGTGCCATCAGTCCCACCCTGATGGCACCCTTGGCAATTCATCACTTTCCTGGAAACTCCTTCGATCCAGCCCCGCCTCCTGAAATCCAATCTTCCCCGTGCCTCCGGATTGTGAATCTGATTTCAGGGGAGGAATTGTTGTTGTTCTCTTTTATGTGCAGAGTGGCTGGAACAAAGCACAGTGAGGCAACAGCCGATGTGTGCTGAGGAGTTCCCATTCCCAGTGGGAATCACTGTCTCCCCATCAAAGTCAAACGCTTGAACTGGCAGAGAGCTCCAGCCTGCATGGAGAGGTTGTGCTTTCCTGAAGTGTGGGATTTCTGAGTGATGAGCTGATAAAATCCTGCACAACACAGTAAATACTTTGCCTGCCTGCATTGTGTTCACTGTGAATATTCCTGATAAGCTCTTGTGTAATCCCTGCTATTCCAGTTTTTAGTGCTTATTGGGTGTCGAAGTGGGGCTTCCAGGAGTTGTGGCAATCAGCAGAAACTTCTCTTTGCTTTGACTGAAGGACCAAAAAGGGTGTTTTGGGAGGTGGGAGAGTGGTGGTCCTTTATGGCAGCAGGGGAGAAACCTCACTTTGAGCCACTGATTTCTTCCCTCCAGTGTCAGAATGCTTTGTAAGTGCTGCCCTTGGCCTTGTCCCCGCTGCTGAGAGCCTGTGCTGTTCTGTGACAGAAATGAGAGGGAAGTGGGCTGGTGGCATCACCACATCCCCTCAGCCTTGGCCTAAAGCTGCAGCTCCCAGCTCTGTGTGATGCCAGGGCAGTGAAACACTGGCAGTGCTGATCCCTCCCTTTCTGTGGGATCACCTCAGTGGATGCAGATGTCAAGGATCGCCTGCACACAGAATTTGGGCACTCCCAGAGTTCCTCCTGCAAACCTGTCCCTTCCTGGCAGCGTCTCTGTGAGGTTACACAGGAGGCTGCAGCCATTCCTTCACATTGCCTGCCTTTCTCCTCCTCTTTTTCCAAGGTGCCGCAAGTCCCTCTCTTTTCTCGGATCTCCCCTTGTCTGTGGGTGCTTGTTCATGCTTGGGATGATTTGGTTTGTAGGGAACCCTTTGGCAGCACCTTCCCCAGCAGAGCACAGTGTGGATTTCCAGTCCTTCTCCCCCTGGTGTCATTTGCTATTCCAAACCACCACCACCAAATTCCACGCTGTATTTTGTAGTCCTCCCTCGTGGTTCCATGCACAGATGTGCCTGTGCTTCCTTTGCAGTGCTCCTTGGAGTTGTATTTTTTGAAAGATACCTGACTCCAGAGGCACAAACCCTGAAAATCAGAGCATTGATGCTTGTTGTAAACTGTCCTTATGTGTGTGAATGGTTTTCGTGCCAGAGTGAAGCTTTCTGAGCATCCCCCCAGGGTTTGTGTAACAAAAGAGTGGGGTTTTTGTCCTCTCAGCTGAGAAATACAAAGAGAATTTGCAGAGAAATGCTGGGTTGATGTTTCCCATCATTGCTGCAAGCTCCACTAATAGAATTTATGAACTCTTAGCGAGAGGGTAACAGATTATTTACTTGGACTTTTTTGTCTTCAGAATTCAGAGAGACTGTTCATAAAAGCTGTGATGCACAGAGCATTATTTCAGGAGAACAGACAAGTCTGCAACCCCAATTTTTGAACAGCAGGCAGCAGAAATCAGAGCCGCCTCTCATTCGTTGTCCTTTTGATTTTTTTCATGCATTAGACAAGCTTGTTGGCTTTGATTGCAAATGCGTTATTTAAAAAACCACCACAGCAGGCTCGGGTTCCTCCTGCACAGCCCAGGGATGCTCAGTGAGCGGGTTTGGGGATTGGGGATGTGGAAGTGGTGGCTCAGTCCCAGCTTTCCTGGCACAATGCTGCCACTGGCAGTGGTTTGCTGGTATTACACGGGCTCTGCTCAGGAAACGCTTTTTACTGGGAAGCTTTGGATGTTGTTTATTCAGCAGAAAAGCTGCAACACGCAGGCTGGTGCAGGGGAGAGACAATAGAACCTCCCGGCCCAGTAACCTGCGATTTAACTCGGAACTGGAAATGTTTTAGGAGCAGTCTTTGAAGGGTCTAGAGGATTGCAGTCCAGAGGAAAACAAGCCTGCGGTTGCCTCATGCCAAAAGAATGTTACTTTCCCTTCAGGCCTTTGTTTCTTCAAGTGTTTTGGAGCAGCAGGAAGAATTGCAGACCAAGGGGTTCAGAGACAAACTGAGCAGAGTCTGTAGTGACTTGATCTAAAAATTCTCTGTTTAAGTGGTGTTTATGCTCCAGTTTCCTTCTAAGAAGGAACAAATTGGCGGCTGGAGCCTCGATGAAAAAAGAGCATTTGGGGAAGACAGTTTTGTGTAAATTTTGCTGTGAGGTTGATGAGCAGTCAGAGCCTGTAATTATTGTGATTGAAGTGCAGTATCCTATTCTTTTGTGTAATAAAGAAGGTCTATGATTATGTCTGGATCCATCTGTCCTTGGGGGAAGAAAATCTATTATCTCTTGGTTTCTGCTGTTAAGAATGGCTGCACTGAATGGTGTTACTGTGGGTATTCTTTCTTGCATGTTTGGCTATAAATACTTCTTATTTGTGGAAATTAGCAGTGTAAGACCATGCTGCATGAGGCCAAAAGTTGCAGTCCTTTTCTGATCCCTGCCTCTTTCCTTGGGTTAGTTAATGGGAGTCAGTGGATTGGGGTTTGCTGGTCACATGCACACAGAGATACAACTGCACGGTGAGCAGGAGGTTCTCCTTGCCTTTGTCTGGGCTGAAAATCAATCTGTCACCAGAAATGCCTTCCTCCCTTAGAGTCTGACCTCAGGGGTTTTTCCCAGCGAGGACTGAGTGGGCTCTGGTCTGGTTTCCCTGTCAGTAATGCTCCAGGGTTGTTTTTCAGAGCAAGAGGGACCATCTGCTGATGAACGTGAAGTGGTACTACCGCCAGTCCGAGGTGCCCGACTCCGTGTACCAGCACCTGGTGCAGGACAGGCACAACGAGAACGGTGAGTGGGCTCTGCAGAGCCAGCCCTGCTCTGCTTCTGCCCTCAATCCGAGGTTTAACAAAGCCACAACAATTCTGCACAGGGCTATGGAACCAGGACGTGGTGAGAACAATGTATTAGAAAAGGGCTGATGGTTTCTTACCTGCCTGGTGTCACTGGTGTGTGTCCTGTCCCTGTAATCAGGGGCATTCCAGGTGTGGTGGAAGTGCTGGGCTGTATTGTTACTAATAATTTATAATAATAACGACAACATTAATAATAGTGTATTAATAATAATAATTATAATTCCCTCTTTGAGAGAGGAGAGAAAAGCAAAATAAGCCTGGGTCCTTGGTGGTCCTCTTGGACACTGTACTGATAACTAACTGAGCACCAGATTATCTGCAGAAATTGTGGATCCCTTCTGTTTTTTGTGGTTCTGCCACAGTGCCATGAGAACTGTGTCTTTTACAGCCATGCTCCCTTACACACATGAATATTCACTGTGATTAATATTGCAGTGAGGGATGGAGCTGAAGCACTTGGAGCTGAGTTTCTCCTTTTCTCTTTGCAAAAACAAGTGTAATCTTGGGTTTAATAGAAGCAGAAGAAACTTTAGTATCATATACCAGTGCCATTTATCTCTTGCCTCCAGGGAAGACATAACATTTGCTTCTGTTCTTACCAGGAAATTTCCTTGAGGCAACTGTTAAAAATTCTGAAGATACTCCAAGGTGAACCATGATGATAAAAGTTGATGATTGAAATATGGAATGCAGCAACTTTCTGGTGCCTGACAGAACAAAGTTGAGCACACGTTCCCCTTTTTAAGGATATTTTATGTGTGTGCTTTTAGCAAAAGCTCCACAAATCTAACATTTCTCTTACTAATTTATTTGAAACTTCCAACAATGAGATTACAGGCACAGTGTCAAAAAGTATTTTTGATAGCATGGCTGTTTTTTTATGCAGTCTCATGTGAGTGGAGAAGTATCTTTGTGTCTTCCTCAAAGGTATTAGAAAGAAGTCATGGAAGAAGTTGTCTTCCAGTGCTTTGTTAACACTCAGAATTTTTTGTGTTTGAACGTGAATATCAATATTTACCAGAGCACTGCGCAGTTCCTACTGTCAGGATTTTGTTGAAGGTCTGACATTAAATATGCACAACAACCAAAACCTTATCCTGGAAACCAGAACAAATTAATTTCCTTGGTTCCTTTCAGCTGGGAGTGAGTGCTCCTGGTGGTCCAGATGTGTCACCCC
>NW_008240039.1:1009795-1011935 GCF_000691975.1 Corvus brachyrhynchos
TCTTTCCCTTCAGAAGTTCTGGGAGAATTGATGTGTAGGAATGGATATGATGTTCCTGCACATTAATTCTTACATCCCCTACTTTCCTGGCCACGTGAACAGCGTGTTTGTCACCTCAGAATGGGTATCTGAGGAACTCCTCGAGCTGTGACCTGCCAGGGATGCTGCACAGGGGCAGTGGTGGCCCAGCTGGTGTGTCAGGGGTTGTTTGTGTTTGCTCCCTGCAGACTCGGGGCGGGAGCTGGTGATCACAGACCCGGTGATCAAGAACCGAGAGCTCTTCATCTCTGACTACGTGGACACCTACCACGCTGCTGCCCTCAGGTCAGTCATGGGCTGGGGACAGCCTGCCTGGGACAGAGGTTCCTGGGGCTGGGGGTCATTAACACCCAGCTCAGCTTTGTCCTCCTCTCCTGCAGTGAGTGACTGTGCTCTCTGCTCTGCTTCAACAGGGAGCTGCAATTCTGCAGCCTCCGTTCAGTGGTGCTCAGCAGATGCTGGTTCCCATCGCTGCCAGTTCAGGTCTTTGCTGGTTGCTGCAGAAGCACTGCCCTTCCCTCAGTGCCTGATTTCCCCCCTGACAGTGGCATCTCCTGCAGCACTGACTCTCGGGGTGTTGCCCTGGGTAAACTGCATTAAAGGCTTTTTCTGAGTGCTTTCCATGGTCACAGCTCGGCCCAGAGGAAATCTGCCTGCCAGGAGGGAATCTGCCTCCCAGGTGTGTGCCCTGCACTCTGCCCTTCCCCGGGGCTGCTTCTCTTCCTCTCTCCGGGCTTTTGGCTGAACTGCCCAACCTTGACAGGGCTGAGGGAGACACCCTCACTTCAAATGTTTTCAGATCCCAACAGCAAGGCATTATTTTTCAGCTGATTTTCAGCATGCCAAACATGCATGGATATTGTCAAAATGCAAATTGAATAATCTCCCTGATAATAGTGCTCAGATGGTGCTTCACCAGAGCCATCTGGAGACATTTTTTTGTTCAGAGTCACTTTGCTGAAGCCACTTACTTCAAGACAAACTGGCTTCTCTTCTGGTGGGGGGGGAAGTCTTTGATTTACATATGAGACTTTTTTAATAAGCTCAGAGCATTCCAGTGGTGTGCTAGGAGCCCATGGAATTCCACAGTGCCTCTGCTGAGTCGCCTTCCAATTTTAAATCAGCGTTCCTGCAGCCCAGCTCACAGGAGCTGGGCTGTCCTGATGGAACCAGGCTGGAAATGTGCTCAGACACAGAGGAACTCAACTGTGTGTCTGGAATTTTCCCTGGGAGTGTTTTAGCTTCCCTTTTACATCCTTCCAGCTCTTTTTTTCCCTTTAAAGAAAGATAGAAATGGGAAGATAAAAATGGAATATACGTGTGTGCCAAACAAACTTGAAAAATACCCTCTGAGTGTACAAGATGAGCATAAGGATAATTGCACATGGTGTTCTTGCAGAGAACATGGAGGAGGCAGAATGTGTCGTGATGCATGAAAGGTTAACACGAAATTCTAATTTATTATAATATGAGATTATTTCTCTGCCCTCTGCAAACAAATGGCTCTGGACACACAATGAATTGATGACAAACTGGGTAATAAAACCAGTGATTGTAACTACCAATCTTCTGCTCTAACCAGTGGAAAAATTTAACTAGAGGGTAGTTGTAGATCTCTGTGGAAGTGCGTAATAAAATTTACGTGCTTTTTACCTCTCTGGTAAATCTTCCTGGTGAAATGCAGAACTCCTGGTCTGAAATGCTGTGAACAGGATGTGCTGCTGCCATCGATAGAGATAATGCAGCTTATCTGGAAAATACTTACTAGCTGGCAGGTGAATTATTGAAAGGAAGCTAAAACCCTTTCCCCAGAATACTTTAAAATGTGAATTTAATGTGAAATATCAAAACAAATCCCCCTGCTCATTTTGTGTCTTTCTAAATGACTAAACTTGGAAACCAGCGTCAGCCTCCAGTGAGAAAATCACTGTTAGTGAGTGATTTTCACAGACCTGCTGCTGGTCCTTTGCAACCTGCCAGGCCCTGGGCAGTGTCCAGGGCTGCTTTTGGTCTGCCAGGAGGGGCATGGGCTGGGCACTGGGCAGTGCCAGGGGCAGCTCTGCAGCCTCCCCTCCCCGGAGGCACTTTGTCTCAAAACACG
>NW_008240039.1:1011947-1016438 GCF_000691975.1 Corvus brachyrhynchos
TTTTACTCAGAGCTCAAGGTCCAGGCCAGATCTCAGAGAGGCTTCTGGCTGCTGAAGCCTTTCCGAAGTGCTTTACCCTGAAAAGATGAGGAAGGGGAACGAGCTGAGCGTTTTGGCCTCCCCAGTGCTCTTGTTCAGGGATGAATCCTTTGCTGAGGGATGCCAGCTCTGCATCTCTGTGCCCACGCTGCTCAGCAGGATCACTGCAGGAAAACAATGATTCCTCTGGGTGTGCTGGTGGCTACAGCACTTTTTATTCCTTTTTAACCAGAACTGGCAAACCTTTACCATGTTCAATAAGCCCCTTAGCAGCCCATTTATAACGGTGAGCACTGTTCAGGAGATACCAGTGAGGAGAGATGAGATCTGTGTTAGAGCCTGACAGTCTGAGGAAAAGAAATATCTTGTGTTTGTGTTCATTGCACTGACTCAGGTTTAGATAAAAAGGCCCAGCCCTGTCTGCCTGGCCCATTTCTCTGCCTGCTTCTGATGTGATTTACCCCGGGGCAGCAAACTGGGCTGTGTGACTGGCAGAGCACGAGCAGCTGTGCAACATCAGCAGCCCAACAAACCATCCAGGAAATAAGAAGCAACTTCTTATAGTCGGTCTTAATGCTCATCTTAAGGATAATGACTTCATCAGCAAGCTGTATCAAAAAAATTATTAGCAATCTGGGCTAGAACAAGCTAATAAATCCTCAAGAATCCATTTTTCCTCTTCTTTTTTTAATAAGTCTTTGTATGTTTTACTCTCTCAGGAATGAAAATAGAAGGAAGAAACTTCTGCTTGCTTGGAATTTGGATTGCAGACTTGCTAAAAGCACCACAGCTCTGCTTTTTATTTGGAGTTTTTGTTAAACTGAAGTTTTATTCAGCCTCTTAAATAGAAAGAAAGCTGACTTCAACAATGTGGACAGTAGAATTTTGGAAAATGTAACTGTAACAGAACTGTAGAAACTTTGCAAATTAGACATTGTCAGGATTGCATTTCTAGCTATTGTTTGTTGGGCTGATTAAATTTGGGCTCCTCGGGACTGTGCTGGCTGGAGGAGAATTAATGAATGTTTGTGGAGCACCATCTGAGCTGCTGTAACTGCATTTCCTTCCCTTCCCACCGTGGGAAGAACCCACGTGGATTTTTCTTACAACAGCCTTGTATTTATGATGTTTTGGACATTTATGAGAGCAAGGATGCCTGTGGCTTCTACCCAGATTGCAGTGGCACTTAATTAAAGTAGCTGTTATTCAAGCTAGAATTCTAATGCTGTTTTCTCCTCTTTCTTTCTTTCAGAGGGAAGTGCAACATCTCCCATTTCTCTGACATATTTGCTGCTAGAGAGTTCAAGGCACGAGTGGATTCATTTTTCTACATCCTGGGCTATAATCCAGAGACAAGGTATGTGAAAATGGCTTTTAAACTCCACTTCACCGCTGACCTGAGCTGGTGTTCACTCAAAAGTTGGACTTGATGATCTTGGAGGTCTTTTTCAACCTTAATTCTATGAAAATTACTCAAGGGAAGAAAGGTCAAAATCCAGCTGGTAGGAAGGTGGGGTGGAAGGGATGCAAGGGAGAAGCTGCACCTTTCTGAGCGTGTGTTTATACAAGAGAAAAATCAGAGTACGAAACAAAATTGTACAGTGAGTCCTGACATCCGGATGCATCTCTGGGTAAATAATGTGCTGCTTCTAAGCAGCTTCTTGGAAATGTGGAAGCTTTTTACATGTTGCAGATTTTATCAGGAATTCTTGGCTGTCTTGTTGGTTGAATGGACACCCCTGAAAATACTTCTAAAAATCATTTGCATCTTCTAGTCAGCAAAGTTGCAATTTAGACACTTCTAAGAAATTAAATTGAAAGTTTTTAAGTGTGGAAATTCCTGCTTTCATATGAAAATAGTCATTCCAGAGTCCCATAGCAGGAATTCCTGGTTTATGCTTTGCTGGCCTAGAACAAATGAGAGGTAGAGAAAGAACTTTTTTGGGAATCAGTTCGTATTTGAGGAAGGTGTGTCCAGCACGCTCTTCAATCTGCCTGGGGTTTGTTCAGCCAGCCTTGGACAGCTGTGTTTGGAAAGCACAGCTCAGGCCAGGCTGTAGCTTTGTTATTTTCTGGGTCCAAACACAACACTTTCTCCATGTATGGGATTTTCTGAACACAGAAAATGCCTCACAAGTGCCAGCCTTGAGGAGTTTGTGGTTCAGGGGGGATATTCCCATGAGCACTCCAGTGAAAGGTGAATAAATTGGCCCAGGTCTGTGCCCACTGGAAGGTGATTGTTCCTTTCAGTGCAGAACACAATCAGCTGTGGACCTTGATTTCCAGAGATATTGCGGAGAAAAGTCTCATTTGAAGCGGGGATTAGATAAGCATATAAATAATAAATATTTGAATTGTTACATGGTAGATTTACTGTTTCTAATGCAGATCTGAATCTTTGTGCTTCAGGGCATTGCCAGCCACTAACTGCTTGCAGTTAGGAAGGAACTCCCTGTGTGGGTATTTATTATGTAATTGCCTATTTATGAGGCTTCCTGTACCTTATTCTGAAGTGTCTTAATCTATCTTTGTGGCTGAGAGGGGACTGGACTGGTGAAACTCCCTCACTCGGGCACTTCCCCTTCACTGTGAGTCTCTGGGAGCCAATCTTGCTGTGCTGAGCCCTGGGAATATCCCGAAGTTGAACATATAACAATATGTTAGAATGCTTTTGGAACATTACTGGTGTATTTTCTTTTGAGCAGTCCACCAAGGCAAGGCATTTATGAGGTTTTTATGGTGCCCCTCTCTGATACTCAGCACCCTCTGTGACCTCTGTGTTTGTCAATGCATTTTGGGTTTGAGTGTTTGTATTGGTGGCTAATGGATGATTTCTCCTGTGAAATGCCATTTTTGTTGCTGTCAGTGGGGTTTTAAACCCACTTTCTGTGTAGAAGTAGCTGTTAATTCTTCCAGCTATTAGAGAATGACTGAGCCTGAAGAGATCGATGAAATGACAAAGCAGAGCACTCACTGATCAGCTAATTACTCAGACTGGCCAGCTCTCAAAAGTAGGTTTTCCTTCATTTGGTTGCAGCCAGGCTTTTTTCCTAATTCCAGCTCTTCAAGCCTGTATTTTGTCTTGGAATGGGGAAGGTTCAGAGAGAGGAGCTAAGTGAAGGCTGACACTGACACCTCTGAGTATACATAGATTAAAAAGCTGCTGAATTTTTGCTTGGAACTAAGAAATAACCAGGTATTATTCTAAAGAGTTTCATGGCCATGGATCAAAATCCTTCTTCCCAAACATTGTTTAGTGTTGTAGAAAAAAATAATGCCAAACATTCAAGGCTTGGATGAATTTCGGAGTGGAGGTTTTGGGAAGCATTTGTGTTTTAGTTGCACAACATTTGCTTTTCCTTTATTTTTAGTCTTCTGGAGTGTTCTTGCTGGGGGATGTTGTGAGCTATGTGATTTTTGGGGTGTCCTGTATCTTAGGGAATGGCTTTAGATCGTTTCAGCAGAGCCACAGGAGCTGAAACACTCAGTTTACTGAACAATTAAATTATTACGGTAGTTCATTGAAGGAGCCAGGCTCTCGGTGAAGGTTCCCAAGCAGGGGGTGGGAGGTAACAGAGAATAATCAACAAGGAAATTGTGTATCCACCTATGCTACAATGAAAATTTCTCACTGGAGTATTGTAGGACAAGATCAAGGTTTGTTTTGTGGCCTGATCTGCTTTGCTTACTCTGTCTTCCAGACTTGAAAATTTGGGAAACTTTTTCTCCTTCTTTAGCCTCATCGTAGATTGAGGCATCTCAGAAAAAAGAGGGAAATAGAGGGAAATCCTCTGGAAAATGTAGAGGGATGTATCCTAATTAAAGCCTTGCGTGCTGCAGGGGAAGGGATGTTACCTTCATGTAAATGGTACCTAAGAGCATGTTTGAGAATTAAGTAATAAAAATAGGGAGGTCAGGGATGAAGGCTGGTGCGGGAAGCTCAGGCAGTGAGTCAGGCCTGGCTCCTCGGGGGTTCACGCTGTGTTCACACGTGCTGGTTGTGAGAATTAATATTCCCTAAATGCTCTGTACGCTGCAGCACTGACAGGAGAATGCGAGTGTTCTGTGACTAAGCTTCGTGCTCCGCTTTCCAGCACATGAACTGTGCATTCAAACGTGGAGCTTTAGCACCTGAAGCCCTCAGAGCCTTGGAAGGAAGGCGATTTTCAGCAGCGGGAGTAGCAAAGCTTTGGGGCTGGTGCTTGGATCGCACCTGGAGCAGCGCAGGGGCCGGGCTGGGCTCGGCGCGTTGGCCGTGCGGGATCCCCCAGCCAAGGCCCCTCATCCCTCATCCCTCCCTCATCCCTCCGTGCCTCCATCCCCTCCCGCGGCCGGGGAGGGCTCGGCTGCTCCCGGCTGCATTTGCGGAGCCCGGGCCGGGGCTGATTGCTGTTATTTACAGAGCAGGGATTGCCTGGGGAGCCCGGCTGCATCTCCGGAATCCCGGCTGGG
>NW_008240039.1:1016554-1031342 GCF_000691975.1 Corvus brachyrhynchos
TGAGGGAGGCAGGGCTGAGGGAGGGAGGGAGGGTCACAGCACATGCTCAGTGCCGCCGGTCCGAGGGCGAAGTTTCTGCGTTCTGCGTGCGGGCTTAGGTCACAGCACAAGCTCAGTGCAGGCTCGGCGAGGTCTCCCAGCCCGCATGTGCCTCCATTTTGAGTTGGTAGAGTGGAAAAGGCAGAGTTTGAGCTGGTAATAGAGGGCTCAGCAATCCATCCCAACCCACAAGCGCCTGTCATAGTCATGGATGATCCATTCAGCCCCTGCAGGTAGGCTACATCACTCCGGCCTCCCCGAAACCATGGTGATTTTTGCTGTTGTTCGTCACTTCTGCAATGTTTATGAGATCATTTCATTGCTGTTGCATGTTCCTCAGAGCCCTGCCAGCACGGCAGCAGCTGCTCCCGGAGCAGGAGGGCACTGCCAGGGGCTCTGCCTGCCGAGGGGGGCACGGGGAGAAACGCTGCAGCGGGGTGGGTTTGGGGGGGTTTTTGGGATTTCAGTGGAGCTGTGTGCATGCAGGTCTGGGCAGCTGCAGAGCCTCCCTGCCGGCACTGCAGGAGTGCAATCAGGGGATGTTTGGGCCTGTTTGGGTGATGCGAGAGGAGGGTCGTGCATCTGCAGCCATTGGTTGCTCCGAGGATGGGTGGTTCTCCCGGTGATGGAGGGCACTGATCCCGCTGACACTTGCCCAGGTGTGAAGGAGAAGAAGCTGCTGTGGCTGTGTTTGCTGTCAGCCACATGCAGAGAACGCTGGTGCATCTGAACCGCAGCAGTGCTGCCTTGTGCAGGAGAGCAGCTCAGGGAGAGCTGTGCAGGCAGCACCTCAGAAGCTCGCCAGGCTGGCAAACACGGGGTTGGGCTGGTGGAGTAAAGTGCAGGGCTTGGGCTCTGAGGTCCTTGTGGGACAGCCAGCGGTGTCACTGCTAAGTATAAATGGGTCCGAGAGGACTCGGGTGTGCTGGTGGAGCAAACACGGTTGTGCAGCCTGTTCTCATTCACAGGGCTCTGTCCTTGTGCAGAGCGGGGCTGTCCTGCCCTGGTCCTGCAGAGCTCACCCCTCGCCCTGGGCTCTGGGGCTGGGGAGATGCTTCAGTCAGGGGAACCTGTTTGGGAGTTCCTGCAGTGTTTGGGTTGAAAGGGGACAGGACTGTGTGTGCTGCTCCCAGTGACATCTCTGGAACTCTGTAGCAGGAGGTTGGCCCTTAGCCCTGCACACATTGTCACTCACCTGGCAGGGGCTGTGTCACTGGGGAGAGACAGCGACTTCTCACATGGGCACAGAGTGACAGGACAAGGGGGAGCAGCTTTAGACTAACAGAGCACAGAATGAGATGAGAAATTAAGAAATCCTTTATTGTGAGGGTGGTGAGGCCCTGGTACAGGGTGCCCAGAGCACCCTGTGGCTGCCCCATCCCTGGCAGTGTCCAAGGCCAGGTTGGATGGGGCTTGGAGCAACCTGGGATAGTAGAAGGTGTCCCTGCCCATGGCAGGGGGGGGAACAAGATAATCTTTAAGGTCCCTTTGAACCCAACCCAGCCTGTGATTCTTGTCAGAAGCTGAGGAATGAGTGATGAATAAACCTGCAGAATTCTGCCCGTGTCAGTGCCATGTCCATGTCTGTATCCTACCCCAAGTGTCATTCCCTTATCCATTTCCTTTTATACCTCCAGAGCATAAAAAAAATCAAAACCACCTATTTCATGTGAATCACTGGTCACTTTTGCCATTGGCTGAAGCAAGTCCTGCTAATGATGACAGAGCTCAGTTCCCTTGAGCTTCAGTCTGGCTGGATCACCTCTTAGTTTAGAGAGGAGTCTCCATGGGCCTGAGCTTTGGACACATTCTTATTCCTAATAAAGGAGCTACTTGAATATGTGCAGGAATCCATCAGTGCTCTGCAGGAATACAGGGATATGGCAGCTTAGCTCGTGTCCTTAACATTGGTTTTAAATGTTCACTTCTAGGCTGAAGAGAAGGGGTTGGGCAGCCAGTTTATAACCAAGCAGCTCCTCAGGTTTGTGTGCTCCTCAGGTGCACAGGGCTGTACACTTGGGTTTAAAAAAAAAAAGCAACAACACAAATAGAAACCCAGCCTCCCTGCTCCCCCCAGCCAGAGAAAACCCCTAAAACCCACAGCCCTCCCCCAGAAAAAGCAACCCAAGGAAAGCCTGGCTGGCAGTCGGATGAGGCTGTGAGGTGTCTTGGTGCTGGCAGTGCTCTGAACTGCCCCATCCTCCTTGGTCAGCCTGGAGCTGTGCTCCTGCAGTTGTTCCTAACGGAGAGTTTTGTCCTGGCTGGGTGCCCAGCAGATTCTCCCAGTTCAGGCAGTGCTGGTAGGTGGTCTGGTGAGTTAATGCCACTCCAAACAGCTGTTAGAAATTGCAGATATATCATGGGAAGTGCTTGAATATTGTCCTTCAGATGAAGAACAGTCTCTTCCCTTTGTTCTGCCTTCATTTCAGCTTTTTTTTCCAGGCATAAATCAGTAAGATTACCTCTTTCCCCTTCCTTCCAATTCTTTAGGATGTAATTTGTTTTAATTAGAGCTTGTTTCCAGGTGTATGGTGGAACTAGGGATACCTTCCAGCTCCTTTCATGCTTCCCATTCTTCATGCTTATCACCTCTAACACAAGCTGTTGCTTCTCCTTGTGTTTGCTATTCAGGAAGCTGGAGACTTGTGTTGTCAAGCAAGTTCAGAGCCCCAGAGGTTGATTATTGTCGCTGATCTGATGAAGCTTTATGGAAGAGTTCCCTGCTGTGCTGCTGCCCAGTTCCACTGTCCTGCACAGGAACTGGGGCTGTGCTGGAGCAGTGGTGCTGCTGTGGTGTTCAGTCTGGTTTGGCAGTGAATATTTGCTCTGGGAAGTGCAAAGGCACTGCCTGGCCATTTTAGAAACTGTACAGGACAAACACTTAAACAGCGTCATTCCATGCTGGATTCATTTGCACATTTACTCACCAGTGTAAATGCTGCTTGTAAACAACACTCCAGTTCTGTTAAAATCGTGTGTAACCAGATAAAAACCTTTGCATTTTGCAATGGTTCCCAGCAATTCATTTTTCTGAACTTATGATCAAAATGCTGGTGTCTTCCTTAGCTGGAGGTAAACAAGTGTTAGAGAGGTGCTCCATGGCACCTGCCAGCAAAATGTTCCCCACACAGGTAATTCCTGCGTGGAGAGAGCACTTCCTTCCTTTGCAGTAACCTGGCTGAATGATTGTCACCTCCATCCCACCTTCTGGGACACACTGAGAACTCTCTATAGGTTGTTTTTTTCCTCCTCTATAAACACGATGAAAAAATAACGTTATCTTGAAAAAGCTTTTCCTGTCTGACTCGAACTTGTGCAAGCACTTCCTTCTGCAGACAGCAGCAGGGCAGCCTCCACGTCCTTCCCGTGGTGCCCCTGCAGTCAGGAGCAGGCTGGAGCTTGCTCTGGAGGTACAGGAGTTGGTACATGTTTATTCATTCCTGCTTTGGAGTGAGCAAGCGCTGAGAACCTTCCCTCACAAGTTCATTTGCCTGAAATACAGGTTGGATTTTTCGCCCAGAACACAAAATTACTTCAGCTTTTTTTTAAAAATCATAACACACTGTTAAAATGGGTTTTAAATGAAGCTTATAGTCACGAGGGGAAAGAATATTTTCTGAGCATTAGATACTATTTCTATAAAATTAATTTTAAAATCTTGCTTAAAGAATGAAGGTTTAAGACACAGGTGAAGTCAGGGAACTTGTTCCTCTGAGGTATTTAACTCAGGTTTGTGGTAGTTGTGCGATTTTTTTTTTTTTTGTTAAAGGTTGAGTAGCCTGAACGTGCTTGTCCCTTTTACATTTTGAAGTGTGCAGTGTATGAACGTGACATGCATAAGATAATTTTGGGTTAAAATTAAGGATGCACTTGGCTCAATATCCTGCCTTCCAACAGTGACCATAAGCAGATGCTCTTGGCTGCAGTGCCAGTCACTTTCAGGCCCTGATAAACTGGTTTTTAATCTGCTGAAGTTGGAGTGATTTTGTTCTCTCCTGTTTTGTCCCTCTAGAAATGGAACAAAATGATCCTTGCCAGATGTTTTTAGAACTGCCTCTGAAGAGCAGGGGTCTTTCATCTTGGATATTGGACTATTTGAATTAAAAGACTTTTTTAAAAAACCCTTCTCTTGAGACTTTCTTGGGAGTTTCTGTTAATTTTACAGAAGTCACAAGTATCTAAGAATTGCTTTACTGTGTGACACTCTCAGTGGATGTAGCTGATTATCTGGCCATTAATAATGGCTGGTAATCAGTGTAAAGTGTATGACTGCAGTTTATTCTACAATGCATGTGTCTAACATGGGCTTGGTTTTATTTAGTAAAGCCGTTGATGTTGATACCAGGCTTCATAAATAACCCCAAATCTTGTAAGATTCCTTGTTCAGTGCTACAGCTTGTTATTGCTTATTAAAAACAAACCTACAACCCAAACCCCTCCATATCCTGGCTTTAAGATGTCTTTCCTCTTTTAATCTTTGGTTGTATAGAAATAATGACCTTCTCCAGCTGTTTTTGGGCACTTCTTTAGCCAATGGCCTGTCCTCACACAGGCATGGCTGAAAGCCCAGGGACCCCTGTCCTGGTGCCATCTCTGGTGCCAGTTCCACAGCCCTGACCCTGCTCCAGCTGCATTCCAGGCTGCTGGGAGCTGGTCAGGCTGAGGGCACTTCAGTGTGATGGTTGAAACTTCCTCTGCACGTGAAGTTTGTGTCACTGATGTGCCCATGCCACACCAGGCCATGGGTTTTAGCAAGTTGGCTTTGAAAACCCTTTCTGGAGAGCTCTGAAGAGAATCAGAAACACAGTTTGAGAGGAGGTTTGTGGCTGAGTGAACTGGTTGGTTTGAAAACCTTCTTCTGTTGGAGCATCTCTCTCATTTAATTAGGGATCACCTCAATCTGCAGAATCAGGGATGATGATGCCCGGGGTGGTTACGTGGGTAGCACAGAATGTTGTCCTGTGTGTGATGTTTGGGTTCTGGTTTTGTTTTTGGGGTTTTGTTGTGGGCTGGTTTTTTAAACTTAATGGTAGCACTGAGTTATTTCCGTGGGGTTTGAGCTGTTGCTGGCTGGCAGAAGCTGTCTGAGAGCCAGTGGGAGCGCAGCATGTGGGGAGAACATTGAGGGCACGGTGACCACAGCAGGACAAATAAACCCTGGCTGCTGCTGGGTGCAAGGAGCTGCACAAGAGCAGAGCTGGTTCCATGGTGCTGCAGCAGTGCCACCTCCCTCAGCCCCGTGCCAGCCCGAGTGAAAAATGTGCCGCCACTGCAGAGCAAGTCTCTTGCTGAACTCCGGCAGTAAAAAGGGAAACATGAAAGGAGCACTTGCATCATTTCTGAGATCCCACCTTGTCAGGTGATCCCTGACCCCGAAGGGCCACTGGGGCATCCAGCCCGTGTGGTCCCATCAGAAGCCTGCCAGCCTCCCGGCAAAGACCTTCCCTGGACGTGCTGGGCAAGAACTGGCTGGGATTCACAGCAAGGACAGGGCAGGGCTGTGCAGAAATCCCCAAATGCCTTTTGCCGTTGCCTCCAGCCTCAGGAGAGTTCTGCTGCGAATTCCCAGCCTTGGATCCTGCCTGGCTCTGGGCATTGTGTACCAGCGAGTCCTGAGCCCAGGTTATCCCCAGAGCCGTTCTGCTGTGCTGTGGGGCAGCTCTGGTTGCCACGTTCCAGTCCTTCCTGCACTGTGTCTGTGGACAAAGCTGCCAGCTGTGCCAGCCTTGGTGTAACCTGGTGAGTGGTGTGAACATGAGGGCAGGTGACAAACAGAGGGCGAAGCTCGTTTCTGTACTGGAAGTCATGGAGGAGCTGCTGTGCCAGCCTTCCTCCCTCTCTCCTTCTTCCTAGAGCTGGGAAATGAGAGCTCTGCACCAGCCTGTGCTGCCTCAGCCCCTGCTCGTCCTCACCTCTGAACTGTTTTGTCTCAGTGGTGCTGCCTTTGGCCTTGAACCTCCAACCTCCCTTGTTGCTTCAGAGCGGAGAGGACAAAGCTGCATTGAGCTGAACATCCTCTCTCCTCTCCTGGAGCTGTGTGGAACAAGGCTCTGTGGATCAGAGCGTGCTGCTTTGCCCTGCTCTGCCACAGAAGCCTCCTGCCTTTTTGATATTCCGGCGCTGGCTCCCAGCTCCTTTCTGACCAGCCCCTGTTTACTTTGCAGAACACAACGTTGCCATGGCAACAGGTTACTTTTCAAAGGGAACATCTTGTCATTATATTTAATCCACTGCAGCTGAGGAGGACTGAAATATTAAGTTGTTGTTGCTATGGATACTGCTTTGTTACAGCAGTTTCTTTTGTGTCACATTTCATATACAGTGTTGGCTCCTTTTTTCCCTTTCCCATCGAATAAACACAGGATGCCATTCCATTCTTATTGTAATTGCTCTCACCAATATGATTTAGCTTCAAATCTGCAGTGCATTTTATTTTCCATAGCAAGAATTTTTCTTTCCATTTGAAACCCATTCCTGGGGATGTGGAAACAGTAAAATTATGGAGCAGATCGTGTGCCCTTGAGGAGCCAGGGGCTTTGTGCCCTTTTAAAATCCCAGTGGGATGTTGAGCAGCCTGCCAGAGCTTCCTGCACGGCAGCTCATCTCAGCCCTCACCTTCTGGGCAGGGAGCACCTTGAGGTGTGAATATGCTCAGGAAATGGTGATGGGGTGATGGAAAGGCACAGAAATATTTCTGCCCATGCTTAATGAGGAATGGTTGGAGAGCCCCACTGAGTTCCCACAGAAAGCGTTGGGAGCAGAAGTCCCATCCCAAACTTTGCTTTTAACTTTGCAATTACAGGGTGCTCCTTAAATGGCTTATTTATCATATTCAGTGTGGTGCAGCTGAAGAAATTGGGGGATATTTGGTTCTTCCCATCTGAGCTGAAACCAGCCCAGTGTTCAGTGTGGGTGCAGACCCTGCTGGTGCAGCCTCCGCTGGTGCAGGGCTGGGTGCAGCTGCAGACGCTGCACAGGAATGTTGTGAGCTTCACTTACACTGATGAGCAGGGATGTGCATGGCCTTAAAATGAATTCTGGGAGGAAAGGAAGAGCATCAGCATTTTCTGTTGTCAGCTTTCCCTTTGCTCCTCACAGGGAAGAATTCTGACACCTTGTAGCTGAAAAAATGTAACCTGGTATTTAATGTATGACTTTGTAAATAGAAAATTGATTTCCTAGTTCAGTCATTTCCTTGCATAACCTGAAAACAAGAAAACAGTGTCAGGTTGTCTTGCAAAAATATGCATTGGGGGAAAACATTTTGATGTGTTCTCATTGTTTTCTGGAGGCTTTTGGCTCATATTTGGAGTGGATTTGTTTCCTAGGAGAGTAGCACTGTCCCAGCCCTTGCCAAGGGATACCTTCCACAGACCAGGTTACTCGACACACCTGAGTATCCCCTCTTGTTTTCTTAATAGTGTGTTTTTTTTGCTTCTGTGCCATTTGCATTGGAAATGCAGTGACAAAAAAGAATATGACCCTGAATTTCATTAATTGCAGTTCTTTCTCATTGCTGTTTTTTCTTTGTATCTTAGGAGGCTAAACAGTACCCAAGGTGAAATCAGAGTTGGACCCAGCCACCAGGTAAGGAGTTTTGTTTGCATTCCAATATCCAGAGATGCTTTTGCCTCTTGGTCTGTTCAGATGACAGTTGCTTGAAGTTGCATGTGTTCAGATACAGTGGGGTTTTTTAGAATCATCTTTAGATAACTCACTTTAGAGAGTTCTCACTTACTGAGATTTTTCTGTGTCAGATGTTGATATGTCAATGATTTTTAGTAGCAGAAGTGCTATTGGGTTAATTCTTGAATAAGATTGGAGGAATATGAGTAACTGCTGGAAGTTAAAAAAGTGCTTTAAGTCATTTGGATTGTTAAAATAGAAATTGAGAAAGCTGCTGAATACACTGGGAAGCAGAATAAGGTTAAGACTCTAGATGTTCCTGGTATGTTAATTCTAATTTGAGAGAAATCCTTCATAAGCATTGGAAATAATCTGTTCTTACAGGGTATTAACATACAGCTTGCTCTGGTTCATAGGGCCAGATCTGTCACTGGGAACTGAGGCCTCTCCTTTTCCTGAGGAATTGGCTTTGTAGTGTCCAAGTGCTGGATTTTTGCATCCAAGTGATGAATATTCATTCAGACCCTCTTCAAAATCTTGTTTAAGAACTAGTGAAAGTAAATATTTATGGAACCCGATGTCACATTCTTAAGGATGTTTTGCCTTCAGAGGAAAAAAGTCCTTGGCAATTAAACCTGTAGTGTTCTTTTCAGTAGTCATAACAAGAGTGCTGTAAATGATACCTTCAAAACAACTTTCATCTCAAATTGTCATCTAATATTTTGGCAGGCATTAGTCACCCTGCTCTAAGGTATAATTACCACATGCATTTATGGATGGGGAGAAAAAGGAGGAAGAAGGTCCATTGATTTAGAATACTGTTAATTCTTGCTTGCTTCATGCTTTAGATTTCCATTGTTCTCTCACTCATCCTTGTTTCTGACAAATGTCATCACCGAGAGGATTTTCCCAGCCTGTTCATTAGTGTGAGGTGTTGTGTTTGGGCACAGGAGGGCTTGGTTGTAGCTGTGCAGGAGTCAGACTGAGGCTGGTGTTTGCTGCTCCCTGCTCTGTCTGACCCACCCTGGGGAAGGTGTGGGAGGGGTCTCTGCCTGCGGGGCTGTGCTGGTCAGGGGACAGATGTGGGCACTCCTCACCCCCCTCAGTGAGCACAAGGTGAAAGCAGCAGAATGCAGAGGTCCCAGCAGTGGTTTCTGACTACTCAGGTCAGCTGTGCACGGTACAGGTGGCAGAGGCTGCTGGCTGGGGTTTTCCTCAGTGCGCAGATCCGCCGCGCTTCTGCCTGTGGCACCACAGCACGAGGGACACGAGTGGGCACAGACCCTCTGCAGGACTGCAGAATTCTCAGAATTCACCTTGCAGGGGGAGAACACTGGGTCTCTGCTGAACGTTCTCCTGGGACAACTTCTGGCTACAAATAACAACCAGGGAGGTTTGGAGTCCCCACCCCTGGACGTGGCACTCAGTGCTCTGGGCTGGGGACAGGGTGGGGATGAGTCACAGCTTGGACTTGATCATCTTGGAGATCTTCTCCAGCCTCAGTGATTCTGCGATGAAGAGGAAGCTGCTCCTGGGAGTAGTTGCAGTAATTAAGCATTTTCCAAAGGTACAGGAGACTGAACATGGCCTTGTGCAGCCCCCTGGTTGCTGGAGTGCCTTGCTCTCACAGAAATCCCAGTGCTGGCTTATCCCTTTCCAGAAGAGAAGTTTAATGACATATCCATTTTCCCAGGCAAGAAGTAAAATAAAGTACAGATTAAAGAGCAGAACATGAAAGACATCTGAACCTGTGACTTGTAATTACTGGTTATGTATAAATGTTGCCTCTCAAATACGTTTAGCGTTGTAAGTATAGGAGGTAATTATAGGGCTTAAAAGCTGTTTCTGAAGAGGCTCTCAGCTATCTCATCTCAGAGCAGTAGATGACTAAAGATGCTAATTGGGTCTCTGGATAGAGTGTAATACTTATTTAGAGGCAGGGTTCATTTCGCTGAGCTATCTCCCCTTTCAGGAAATGTCTTTGTTTCTCTTTACAGTTCTAATGATTTACTGAGCATTTAATTTTAAACTTGGTGTCAAATGTGTAGGGTTTCTTGCTGATTTAAAATAGGACACGTATGGTAACTACCTTCTTGCCTTCCTTCATATGAGAGTGTCCTGTGAGGGTTTCAGCCTGGCAGGCAGCAGTTAGATCAGCACCCTTGTGACAAATGCTGTGTCTGAGGGGGAATTGTCCATCAGCTCTGGACTTCCAAACCATGCGGGCTGTGCAGTATGAAATGCTTTCCTTTCAAGCTCTGCTGTTTCTGTGTACAGAAAGGCTTCACAGGCATTGGGCTGAGGTGGTGTTAGCCCTGAATAATTGTCAGGAAAATCGCTGTCCTTCTGAAGAAGGAGTGCTGGATAAAGGGAATGGGTTGGGGCTTGATGCCTCAGTGTCCTCAGAGTTCTGAAACTTGGAACAAATCCCTTCACCACCTGTTGCCTGAACATCTTCCATCTACCAGATCATACTATTCCAGAGAATTTATGAACGTGTGTATCCTCCTGACATTAAGAACAACTGCCATGTCCGTATGAACTCGTTTTCCAGGCCAAGCTCCCTGACCTGCAGCCGTTCCCTTCCCCGGACGGGGACACGGTGACACAGCACGAGGAACTCGTGTGGATGCCAGGAGTCAACGACTGTGACTTGCTGATGTACCTCAGGGCAGCCAGGTGAGTTCAGCCACCATCCTGCTTGCCTGTGGCCTGCTGGGGTGGGAATGTGCAGGGTTGTGGGTGCCAGTGGCATCAGCTGAGATGTTCAGTTTGAGAAAAGAACGCTCAGATTTGGGCCAGCACAGCATCTTCCCATCAGCTGTGGCTCTGGAGTTAAAATGGAAAGCCAGCAGAGTGTGCTGGCATGGAGTGCTGTGGGATGGGTGACAAAGGAGGAACTGCTCCAGGTGGAGCAGCTGGTTCAGCAAAAGCCAGCAGAGTGTGCTGGCATGGAGTGCTGTGGGATGGGTGACAAAGGAGGAACTGCTCCAGGTGGAGCAGCTGGGTCAGCAGAGGATCCCTTCAGGGAATCCCATTGGGAGCTCCAGGTTGCATTTCAGTTCCTCCCTGATTTGCCTGGTGGGTTCAGCAAACTGAAGTTGGTGGGCTTCACAGTAATTCAGAGTCTCAGTAAATTACTTGTAGCTTGCAAGAATTCAGAGGCTGGGGAATCTGCAATTTCAGTCAGTTTTCTGACATAATAAAACCAAGACGACAGCACAGAGTTTGCTGTCTCTGCTGAGACTCTCTTCTCCTGTCTGCAGGTTTCATCTTCTGTAATCCTGATCAGGCTCTGCTCCTATGGCAGTGCAGACTTTTAACTGATGAAAGCAAATTAGATTGGATTTTAATGCTGGATTTGTTCCATGTGCTGAGGGGACTCAGCTCTGCAGTTTTGTGCTGCTTTGCTGTCCTTGTTCCATAGTGTTGCAAGGCCCTAAAATTCATGATTTAAGGTGTAAATGCAGTATTTGTGTGTTGCACGATGTGTGCATCCAGCAGCAGCTGAGGAATTGACCCCTTTCCCCTCCCCTGCAGGAGCATGGCAGCCTTTGCAGGGATGTGTGACGGGGGATCCACCGAGGATGGATGTGTGGCTGCCTCCCGGGACGACACCACCCTCAACGCCCTCAACACAGTAAGTGATCCCCGTGGGCAAGAGCAGCCTTCCTGCCATCCCTGGGCCACCTAAAGCAGGGAGTGCCTCAGATGTTTAGCATGTAAGCCAGATTTTGGGGTCACATTTTTTGGTAGTACCTTCCTTTCAAATCCCAACTGAATTTCCTAACTCTGACCTGCAGAAGTTCAGTGATGACCTCGTGGGTGGTGCCTTGAAGGTGACCCCAGTGAGTGTTTTTGGGAAGCTGCTCAGTTCAGGGCCACCAGCTGGAATTGTGATTTGCTCAGCTGCCCCTGGCCTGGCTCCTGGGCCTTCCATTCAGCCCAGCTAGTCTGGAGTTCTAACTGGAGTTAAAATGCCTGCATTCTTCACAGGGAAAATGTTCCTTCTGTTCCTTTCCCTTGGGATGGAGGCCACCTGACGCTGGTGCTGCACCACTCTGCAGTTGGCTGATTTGTTCCCTGACATCCTTCTCAGAGACTCAAATTTCTGTTAAGGTCAATAATAACTAAAGAGGTTTTGGAATTGGAATTTCTCTCCCCTTATCTATAATAAAAGCCTAATGCAGAAAATTCATTTAACTTCACTGCTTCTCTATCTACTTTAATTACTCCCTTTAATCGCTTGGCAGCCTGAGGAATCTGCAGTTGCACTTGTAGAGTTCTTGCTTCTGAAATTAGATTAGTCCCAAAATACTTGGGTTTGTTCTTCTGATTCTTTTCTCTTTGTGTTTCTAGTGCATGTCTATTTTAGAAAATGCTTTCCTTGTCCACTTTGAATTTTTCTAGAAAAGAGTTTCCTTATAAATAATAGTTCTGTCAGGGATATTTTAAGAAACTTTGACTTATTTCTGGAAACCTGCTTGTTTAACTTTAAACAGTTTAGATAGGTCACTTGTTGTCCTGACAAAATGGTACCTTTTTTATCTTTCAGTTCACCACCTATTTAAAACAGATCAGATTTATCTGATAAATGATTTGTGAGCCTCTTAACCTGCACTAAGTTGTGTCTTTGTTTAGAAATTATCATATGCAACCCAGAAGATTAATGTAAAAGAAAATGGTGTGGTATGATTTCTTATTATGGAAATCCAATAAACTTTGGAGGAGCACTTCACATAAATCAGTCTTGACAAGCTCCTTTGCTGCAGTTTTATTTATGTAATAACAGGTGCTGTAAGCCCCCAGAACGATTTATTGTTAATTATGCCAGATAGAAATGAAGATCATGGAGGCACAATGCAACATACAGACATCACATACATGTATTTATTTATATCTCAGCTCAATGAAAGGATTATTCACTCAACATTCCAGGTGAATTCCAGCTCCTGTTCCTTTGTTTGGCTGTTGAGGTTTGCTGCCACATTTGTCACTGTAACCCTTAGGAAGGAAATAAAGTTTTCATTTGGAGTTTGCTGCCCTCCTGATGGGTGCTGGTGTCAGACTGGGAGGGCTGGAGGAGGGCATAGCAGCTCCTGCAAGTCTTTCACCACAATAATGGTGAAAGAATTATCCCAGAAAGCTCATCCTGCTCTGTGGGGGGAAGGTGATGCCAGATCTGACAATCCAGGGAAGGATGGAACAAGGTGAATATTCAACACGAACCTTGTAGCTGCTGCTGGCAGTGCTGAGGAGGGAGAGCTGGGGGAAATCCTGGAGTAGTTCCTTCCCTTCCCTCCTCTTTGCCCTCAAGACTCTGATTTAGCATCAGATGTGGTTTAAGATCCTTTCTCTGTCCATACCAATGCAAAGCCAGAAACTCATGACCTCTTTTATCCTTTTGACCTGTGCCTGCTGGTCAGAGGTTCTGCAGTGCTGTTCCCAGAGATCCCAGGTCAAGCAGGAGTTAATTTCCTCCTTTGTGCTCAGATTTGACGGAGTTGCAGAGGAATCATTCATTCCCAGTGGTCAGCCTTGCCTGGTGTTCTGCGAAACAGCAAACCCTGGAACAGACACTGAGGCTGGCAGGGTGCAAACTCAGTGTGGAACACGAATCTCTGAGGTTTTGGTCATGGTTTTGCTGGGGAAATCAGAGCCAGCCACTCTATTTATCCTCATAAGGTGAAAAAATAGCACCACTTAAGCTGGTGTAGTACTACATGGAGGAGAGACCAAACAATGATATGCTAATATTGTGTAAATCTCTCTTTACTAATAGTGTTGTTGTGCCTTCTCATAACTCTGCTGCATGGGAACGTGTCATTATGAGTGACAAACATGACAGTGTAATCTCAGTGCAAGGAAATTCAGTTCTAACTAAGATGTCACCCAGACAAATTACTCCCTGTTTTAACTTGCCCTTAGACCAGATTTTCTTGTTCATTAACTACAGACAAGGTTGAAAGCATAAAAAAATTATTTAAATATATGTTAGCATTTCTTCTTATTACTAGTTTTGCTTCTGGATGAGTGTTAATGAGCAGCTGCTCTGCTGGTTCACAGGAGGTAGGGCAGCACTGCAGGCCAGGCTCCCTGCCCGGGCCTGTCAGGGGCTGGAGCCACCTCTGTGCAGGAGACAATTCTGCCACTTGGGATTTCCACTCATCCTCATCCTCGCTCTCAGGGGAGAAACTTCAGCACTTTATTTGTAAGATGAGTCAGGAAGTCTTTTTTACAGAAACTATTGAAACAGGCAGATAAAAAAGGGCCAAAACCAACTGCCGTGATTGCTTCTAAAATTTTTGGGGAATATGCAAAATACTCCTGTTTTTTGAAAGGTTTTTTTTAAAGTGCTGTTTTAAGTTTTGCAGGTAATTGGCAAGTTCTGGCCCTGGCTCTGTGTGGAGCACTGGCCATGCCTGCATTGCCCCACAGCTGTTCTGCAGCTGCATTTTGGGCTTTTTGGCAGCTCCCTGGCAGTGCCAGTGCAAAGTGGCTGCATCACAAATATCAGGCTTCTTAATCTTCATCAGCAGCATCGCTATACAGGTGCTTAAAATAGATTAGAACTGGGGGGGAAGAGATGGAAGTTGGAGGTTTTTTTATTTGATTTTGTCTGATACCCAAGTAATACCCTAAAGGGCACTTGGGGCTCTTGTCTTGCTGGGTTTTAGAAATGGTTGATAAAAATTAAAAGGAGCATTTTCCATTTTCATAGCAGGGCAAGGATGTCCGTAGCTATAAAGAATATCCACAGCCCACTGAAATTTGTCAGCTCTGCTACTGAAAGAAGTGGCCTGAATTACATTTTGTATTAAATTGGGTGTTGGGTTGCAGTTATTACACCCAAAGATGGAGCTGCTCAGGCCACATGGCAGCAATCCCCCATCTTGCTTCTCATTTTCCTTGTCTTTGTCCTTCTCCCTCATCTTGGGATGTGATTTGTCCAGGACAAGTCATCGTCCCATGGAAGAGCCAGCTCTGGAACCTGGAGAACTCTGGAATTCCAGTGATGTCCTACTGGTGCTGGACATGCTGCAGCCCCATAAAAGTGGGTTTGGCTGAATGATCCCTTCTGCTTTAAGGTCCAACCCAAACCAGGCTGGGATTCTGTGATTTT
>NW_008240039.1:1031381-1052321 GCF_000691975.1 Corvus brachyrhynchos
GAGAAAAAGGCTCTGGGATCTCACTGTTCTTAATGGATTGCAATTATTTTATCCTGAGTCCTGGATGCAACCTCACTGAGCTGGGCTTTTCAAGGGAGGTCATAATGGCTGTAATTGCCAACGGAAGCCTTGCTGGAGCAGGAGCTGCCAGATGCAATGCCACTCTGCTCTAAAAAGGTCACAGGAAAGGGACATTTAAATTAAGTTATAAATTACAATTGAAGAACAATATTTTGATGAGCAAGCCCAGAGATGTCAGAGCTGCAAGATGTAATTCATGGGTTCATTACAGACTGGAGGTGCCTGACAGCTGAGCCATGCCAAAAGAGAATTTATTTGCAGCATCACCCAGACAGAAATGGCATCTCTGCTCAGGGGCTGGAGTAGGAACTGGGAACCTTGTGGGAATGGGCAGACTTGATCGTAAAATCCCTTCCCTGGGACCTGGCTTTCTTTAATAGCAATATAAAGGAGGCTTTTGGACATGTGCACATTCAGACTTTTTCTTTAATCCTGTCCAGTGATGCAGAAGTTGCTGTATTTTCTGTTTTAAGGTGCATTTGTGGTGGTTCCCTTTGTTGCAGTTGTTCATAGATAAAATGTCACGGTGGTGCCAAATTTGGATGGCAGAGTTAATGCTAAAAATGGAGATTCTCTGGCTGACTGGACAATGATCCAGTGTTGTAGAAATACCTGGAGAAGTTAAAGCAGAAGTTAATGAAACCAGAGGCAGTCATCATTAGCTGTTATTTATATATTTGAATCTTGCCAATAAAGCGCTCAGATATATTAAATAACTGAAAGTGAAAAGCAGAGAATGAGCCAGACTGGAACATGTAAATTTAACTCCAGCACTCAGAGAAAATATTTTTCCTTTCTGCTGCATTATCCTACTCCTGGCATTTATGAAACATATTTTTCCCCTCCCACCTGCTAAAAGTAACGTTTTTCAGGAGACTCTAAGCCTGTAGCATGTTTTCACATGGCTCTTCTCTGTTCCATGGCTCTTCTGTCACGTCTGTGCTGATGGGGTTTGGGATTGGTATTAATGTAATTGCTTGGTCAAAAGTTAATGCTCATATTTTCTGTTGCTGATGTGAGACACCCTTGCTGGCCTGTAAACTTTTATTTTTCTGGAGTAGTTGCCTTTCAGACCAGGCTGTTCTTTCTGGGCTTGTCTGGTTTTTTTTTTTGTGGGTTTTTTTTTTTTTTTTTTTTTTTCAGATTGAGCTGCTTGGGCAGTGGAGCTGCCAGGGAAAAACACGTGTTGTCCTTGAGGCAAAATAAAGATGCCCTCCAAGTTACAATGAGGCTTTGGCATTCCTCATGTTTTGGGAGGGAGCAGAGGGGGAGGGAAACAGAAGCACCATTCTCCTCAGCACTGTCACATTTCCTAAGTGAAAAATCTTATAGGTAGTGGCACGCACAGAAAAGAACCATTTGCAAGGTGAGCTGGCAAAACAAACAGTGCTTTTTTCTTTGAGATGGATTTGTTCCCAGTGCTGGAGTGCAAACAAGGAGGAGAATTAATATGTACCCAGCAGAAAAGGCAACATCTTATTTTCATGCCTGTAAGTAGGCACTGCATACCACAGGAGCCTTAGAACTAATTTTTTTGTTGTAGGTTTTATTTCAGGCAGTTTTGGTGTTTGAGCAGAGCAGTGAGGGCTGGCACTGCAGGCTGGGCTCTGAGCAGGGCTCAGGTGAGGGGGGCTGAGGTCCCTGTTCCCCTTCAGGCCAGGTTTACACCCATCCCCTGGTGTCCCCAGGGAATTCCAGGGCTGGAAGCAGGAGCTGTGCCCAGGGGATGCTCCCGTGCCAGGCAGGGACAGGCAGGGCTGCTGGTGGCTCTGCTGTGCTGGCACCTCCCAGAGCCAGGGCTGGAAGGGGGACCAGGGAAATGGATTTTTGGAATTTGGAGCATTGTTGGTTTTGGTTACCCTGCATTGTTGCAGGGAATTAATGACTGCACCCAGTGCCTGTAACCTCCCCAGAGGTGCCAAATAAAAGCTGGAAATTAACAGAAAACCACTCTTAGTTTTCTTTCTTTTCCACTCTCTATTCTTCAAGCACTCGTCTCACTGCAGAAACAAATACCCTGTTTGTATTGTTGTTTTAGTTTGTTGTTGAGGAAAAAAAAGAGTTCAGGCTGCCAGTTAAGGAACATTTGTGTTTGTTCTAAAAACACACTGCAAGTAACAGCAGAGCTCTGTGCCCAGGAGTGACCTTTTCTTTTTAGAAGTACTTTTTTTTTTCCTTTAAAATTCCCCTAAGTATTCAAAACTAATGAATGCCCCAGTAACTTGGTGGAGGGGGAAGAGCACCTTCAGCAGTTCAGATCTGTTCTTGCTGACGACAGGAGATTTCAGCCAATTTGTGTGAAGTATAACCCATAATGTATTAATTTTTGTTTTATCATGGCTGACATCACATTGAGCCCCGTGAGTAGAAGGGAGCAGTGTGACTTTGGCTTCAGCATTACCTGGGACAGGTTGAGGAAGGAAGGGGAATGCCTGCTTGGTTTAATGCTGCTTCTTCTACTGATAAAACCTCAGTTACCCTTCAGGTTGGTTAAATTTCACTTCATACATCAACAGTAAAAATAATTAGGCAGAGAACATCTCATGTGGCTCCTTGTAGTGGTTTTTTTCCCTCCAATATCAGATCACTGCTAATTCCTTTGAATGATCTATTTGTCTTCTTTATTTTTCAGCTACATGAAAGTAACTACGATGCTGGAAAAGCCCTGCAGCGCTTGGTGAAGAAACCTGTGCCAAAGCTGATTGAGAAGTGTTGGACTGAAGATGAAGTGGTAGGAAATGATTTATCTCCTCCAGCCTTTAGAGTTCACGTTGCTTCTCTTGCTTTTTTATGGTTTGTTTTTTTCCTAAAGAGGTTATCTTTATGAGCAAGAAGAGGGCGGGTGTGTAAATAAAAATGCACATACATGGGTGTATAAATGAAAATACATGGGTATGTAAATGAAAAAATCTGTTCCAGTGCAAGACAGAATTGCTCATGGAAAAGTGACAGGAGAAAAGTTTCATTGATCTTTTTTTTTTTTTCCCTTGAGTGGGTCAATTTTTCAGCTGGTTAATTGGTGAAGTGTTTAAAGAAGTAAACAAAAATAAAAATGTGATCTTGTTAAGCTACTAATAAAGCTGGCATTGGTGTTAGAAAATAGAACTGATTAATGGAGGAAACTTTCACTGTCTCTTAGTGGTTTTAATTATTCAGGCAATGGCTGGAGAGATTTTTTGAGCTGGAGGTTCTCTGCAAGGCTTTCAGGGAGTTCTTGCAGTGACTGATGTGTGCTCTGCTCTCTCCTCATTTAAACCTTCCCTGCAGGAGCTCGAGGAGGGCTGGGCCTGCCTAGAGCCCCTCTTCGGGGCTGGTCCCAGGCCCAACAAAGAACCTTTGTGGCTGCCTGGAGCCAGGGAGGGAGGGAGGGAGGAGGGAGGATCCTGTGCTGGCCTGGCAGCGATGCCAGGGCGGGAGCACAGAGCCTGGGACACGCTCTCCTGATAAGTTCTGCACTTATCTTGTCACAAAAGGGAGGTTTGTGTTGGGAACTGACTGCTGGAACAAATCCTTGGAGTGCTCTGCCCTGTGTTTGGTAAGTTTGGGTTGAGATTGCTTCAGCCTGTGCTCTCTGCATACATCCAGGGGTAAATTGTGCCAGCATGCCTCTTTTTTTCCCTGTGTAGCTTTTTTACCCTCTCTTCATTTTTTTCCATCAGCTGCCCTGAGCTGTGAGTGCTGGAGCTGCTGCACTCGGGGGTTTTGATGATCAACCCACGTTAAATGAGAGAGAGTCGAGCCTTACCAATGGCAAAACCAAAGTTTATTGAAAAGTGAAGCATTACTGCAAAAGTGCAGCCTGTGAGCACAGAGTAATGATCACTGACTCTATAAATCATTGTCAGCCCCAGCTCATTTTATCATATTTGTTCTTGGTCTGCTCCATCCAAGTTTCCAGAAACATTTGGCAGCCCTCCAGCCTGGGCAGAGCCAAAGATCAAACTGTGCTCTTATTTATAGACAGCAAAGCTCCACCTGCACAGCCTCAGAGCCTGTTGGTCCCTGCAGCTTGCAGACAGCTTCAGCCTAAAGCAGCTGTGCTGCATTTTGGAAACTTGAAAGGGAAGTTTCCTTATTGCTGGCTCTGTGAAATTCAGGAGAACTCTGCGTGATCCACAGGGTGCTAAAGCTGCCATAGGAATTCTGCAATGAAGTATTTGTCAGAAAATTCTGACGTGTCAAACCCTAAGTCTGGCCAAAACAATTAAATTGTGGTGACAGCCTTAACTCTGTGTGTCCCCTTCATCTCAGGGTGGCAAGTGATGGAGCCTCCAGTGATGTGGTGGGCTGAGAATCCCAGAGAGACAGTTCTGAGGGAAATGAAGACCCAGGTCCAATCCCTGGCCTTATTTGGGCTAGACTTGTAATTAATCTCTTCTTGCAGCCCAGCAAATGTTTACTTAAGTTTTGCAATTGGATAAATAAGCAGATCCCACACCAGATACAGAGCTTTGGTCAGTTAACCTGAATAATAATAATAATAATAGTAGTAGGAGTAGTAGTACCATGTTTTAAACTTCTTTTGTGGACTCTCAGCTGCCCAAAGACAAAGCCTTTGTTTTTCATTAGAACAGCTCTGCTGCCTCTGACCGAACTGTGAGGTAGGAGCTGCTTGGCAGCATCAGACCTGATTAAAACAAAGGATGGGAGTTGTGTTATTTTTACTGCTGCTGATGTGGTTGCAGATGTTTGGATGGAATTAAATAGAGAGTAAAATTGGCCACTGATTGAATTACATGAGGGCTGTGTAAATATGAAGACAGAGGTTTGTTGTCTCCCTCGTGTCTCTGAACCTGTGGCTATTTTTAAACCTTTTTTTATCCCAGTATGTAAATTCAGAGGCACAGAGTGAGAGCCAGTCTTGCACACTGCCTGTGAGAGTGGCTGAAGAACCTCCTGCGCTGGTGTGTGCACGGGCAGCTCTGAGCAGCTGTTTCCTGTTTGTAAAGGCTCCTTCCCCACCTGACAACATCAATTTCCAGCAGAGATTTGATGGGCAGGGCTTGGCTTCTCTTGTAATGCTCATGAATTCACTTCTGTGGGCAAGTTGGAGCAATTGTCACATTTAATGCCTGATTGAGGCCCGTTCTGAGCACACACCAACCTCCAGCAGCATCACCTGGTGCTGAGGGGCTGCAGCTTCCATGGAAAGCAGGGTGGAGGAGAGGGATTATTTGGGGAGAAGCCAGGAGCAAAGTTGTCTTGTTTTGATACAACTGGTGCCTCTTACAGGTTTAAATCTCCACTCAAACCCAGCACAGGATGTCAGAGCAGTGAGAGCGCTCTGCACCTCGTGGTCACCTCAAAAAATGTCCCTTTGCCAGGTGTGGCATTTCGGATGCAGGCAGGCAGAGACCCCCCCAGGGATGGAATGGTGCTGCTCGGTTCTTCTCCACCTGGAAATGCTTCAGAACTGCCGTGGGAGTGGAGTTTGGAACCGTGAGCTGAATTTGACAGTGCCTCTGTTTCCTCTGGGGCTTGCCCTCATGGTAGAGTTGGGTCCTTCCCACAGATCCCACATCTGGAACCAGGAACATGAACTTCTTCAGCTGAGGTTAACCTGAACATCCACATTCCCTGCTGTGGTTTCTGTGGGAACATCTCCCAAGACAAATTGTCCTTATAAAATTTCCACATCTTGGGACAAAATCTTCTCTGCAAAATTGCTTTTATACTTCAGTGATGTTCAGTACAATTCTGACCCTGCGCTTGCTCCAGCTCCAAAAACGAGCTCCCATTTCAGATCAATAACCTATCAAAGAGCTGTAATTTATACAGGGTACAGTGGGCATCGTTAGTTCTGGTAACCTAATGGAAAGGTTTTCTGTCTGGGGTGCTTCACGTACTGGAAATGTGGAAGGAGAGCAGCTGATTCTGACTGTTCCTCACCCAACAGCTCTGATTCTGCCTCACCTTTTTATCTCTTCATTCAGAATGTGCTTTTTTCTCTCTCTTTATCCAAAGTTCTAGCGAAATCAATAGGGCTTACAGGAGAGAGAAATGCGCATCAGAACTAAAGGAACCTGCAGTTTATTAGGTTTTTAATTAAACATGATGAACACATTTTAAATACCACAAAGGCCCGGGGCTGAGCTGCATCTAATCGAAACAGATTAAGTCACCCATCCACACTTGGGTAGTTATTAATTCTGTTTACTTATGCATGCTTGCTACAGGCAGAGTTTGGTGCTGCTCTGCTGCAGTTTATTGCACAGGGATGCTCTCCTGCATGGAACTGTGCTCCTGATTAGCATTCAGATGTTGATTATGAACAGCACTGGTGAGGCTTAATTGAAGCACCTTTGGAGCTCGGGGCTGTGTCTTCCAAAGTTAAAGAAGATCTGGGTGAAGCAGTACTTAAACATTCTTTATTGGGCAATTCCTCCCTTTTCCTCTACACTTTGTTCCATCCGTGTTAAATTCTCTAAAGGAAGTTGCCAAGTGTTCCTTAGGAAGGTTTTTTCACCGTGTGCATCTCTGTGCAGAACTGTCAATGCCACCCCGTGACATCCCTGATAACTGCCTTTTATCTTGAAATATTCTGCCTTTTAAATATTTTACATTGCTCTTGATGTCAAGTAGTTGAGGTAAACAACCTCCATTCAAACAACCTCCTCAATTTATGTGCAGGGGTAGTTAATCCTTGCTGGTGCTAAATCTTAATTGGCCATGTACATCAATTTACAAGTTCATAAATTTTAAAATATCCACACCTGGCTTCAGCTTAAACTCATTTATCATAAAATACAAGTGGAGATTCTTCTGCCAGAAATGATAAGATACAGCAAACTACTTTCCTAATATGTTTGTAAGTGTTTGTAATCCAGCGTGGCAGGTCAAGGAATTACTTATGCAAAACCCACAGACTTATTTGCTTGGCTTCTTTGCCTGGAATCATCCTCAAATGTCTCCCATCCGCCCTTTTTGGAGTGTGTGCTCATGAAAACATTGCTCTCATGGCTCCCTCCTGTGAAGCCAAGGCTCTTCAGATATGCTGGGAGACAGAGCTGCTGCTTACTGGGGCAAAAATACCATGAATTTTATTTACTGATTATGTGGCAGCTATAGAAAATCAAATTCAGAGCCAGATTGAAACAGAGCCTCTGGAATAGTCGAGTGGAAAAAAATCATCAAGGGATACTGGAAAAGCTGAGCAGCTTTGCAGGAGTGGGCTTGGAAGGTTAAGACACCAGTTACTGCTTAGTTTTATTGTTTTACCCACAAAAAATAAACATTGCAGCTTCCCAGTGGAGTGACAGTCCCACTAAATGAACTTTTTCTGGAATTTAGCAATCCAGCCACATTTGCAAGTCCGTTAATCAGTAACAGTTGAAACTTAGCTGAGCACTAGAGATAAAAAAACTCCAAACTCAAATTGCCGTGGCCTTGTAGGACCTGTGTTTTAAGAATAAATAAGATTTTCGTTTAAGCACGTGTGGGAAGGTCTTGTTTGTGTCTTATTCTAAGAACTCAGAGTGGAAAAGAACCATCAGCCCTCACAGTCAAAAGTGACCAATGAAGGATGAAATTATTCTGCTTGGGGGAAAAAGTTGTTATTTAAAGGTTGCATAAAATTATAGTTACTGAGCAGCTGGCAGGTTTACAAAATGCTAAGGTGCAGTACAGCTAGAAAAGACAGGGTGTATTACAGCTCAAAAAGGGGAATTTAGTTTAAACACAGGTTCCTAGATGAAAGATAACAATCTTTTGTTTGTGATTAACTTGCATCAGTCTTTGATCCAAGCCCTCGTTGAAAGGGATCAATACTGCACATGCAGCACCGAGTTTATTGTCAAGTCCTTTTGGAAATAAGGCAGTGAATTAAAAATCAATTATACGTGCAGAAAAGTTTGTGTAGGGCAATCAATTCTGTCCTTTTAGTTTGCCAAAAGATTCCATTGTTTAACCAGCTGTGAAAAGGAATGAATTTTAAAAGCCTCCAGCAAATGAGGGAGCCCAAAGGGGCGGGGGGAGAGATTAAAAAAAAATTATTTCAGCATTTCATGTTCAGCAAAGGCTCTTCAGGGATAAATCTATAAATCCCGTCAGTGACCTTGGCTTCAGAATGGGTGATTTCACTGCTTTCCCTGATGCCGATCTCTGCCCAGCTGCCAGAGCAGTTGCTGTTGCCTTTACAATATCATTTTGGGGTTTGTTGAATTGCCATATGCCTCTTGATTCGCTGTCTCTCTGCCTTCCATGTGGAATATTTTAACTATTAAGCACTTACCGTGTTGCTGATCCCAAAAAATAACACACCAGCTCTGCCCTGGCCGGGAGCCACGGCTCCAGAGCTGTTTCTGTGTGGGACGGAAGCGAAACTCCAGCTGCAGCTCCAGCACACACCAAACCATCCCTCCGTAGGTGCTGGTGTGTTTTCCAGAGCCAGGTCTGCAATCCAGCAGCACATCCCCTCAGCTCCCTGTTGCCAAGGGGAAGGGATCTGCTGCTTGGAAGATTAATAAATACGCCAGTGGTTGATTGTCGGAACCGTGTTTTTCATCTCATTTCCAAGGGCATCTTAAAAATGGAGCTCACTTGCACTTCCTGGCGCTCTCCATCATCTCTGTGTGTTCATTCAAACATGGGAACGGGCGCTGGGGGATGTCAGGGATTGCATTTGTCCTCCCAGAGGGCAGAGTGGTGGTTTTATAAATGGAGAGGGCCAAAGGAGCTGTCCCTCGATGTTCCTTAGCAGCAGGAGTCAGTTCAGTGTCCGTGGGTCTCTGCCAGCGCCGTGGACAGAGCAGGAGCTGTGCAGCTGGAACAGAGCCGGGGCCCTGTGCTGGGGACAGAACAACCCCGGGTTCCTGCCTGGACCCTCTGGGTGATGTCCTGTCACTGGCACAGCTCCTGCCCACAACGCCCTGACCTTTTATCCAGATTTTATCTGCTCAGGGATCCGGAATCTGGGTTAAATATAACCTCCTGCTATATCCTGTTCTTCTCCAAAAGGAAACTGAGTCATGACATTCTAAAGAGCAGCTGGGAGTACAGGGATCATCAAAAGTCAGGATTTTCTGAGCTTAATGCTTTTGTCATAGCAAGAGAACAGAGGGAGGGATTGTAATTCACCTCTGGTGGTTGTGGTGAAACCTCTTTGCCCTGTGTCTGAATTTTGGGGGTGGGAGGTTACATCTTGGTTTAATTGTAAAACTGATTTATTTACTCCCCATTTCTTTGTACATAACTTAATTTCCAAATTCTAAATTGAATTTGTTAAGATAATCTACACTCATTAATGCTGTGGTTGGCTTTTAAAAGGCTGCTGGTGTCCATAAGATACATTTCACAGTTTGCTGCCCATTCTGAATCAAATACAGTAAATTACCTGAGAGGGATTTCTGCCTGATGCTCGTTGGTGTGCATTACCCCAACTTCTAGGATTGTATGAGTTTCTTCATGCTTTTGAAAATGGTTTTATAATTTAAATAGAAGAAATGCTGGATACCTACCCGTTTTCAGGTATTTTTTGTTGGTGGTGTTTTGGAAGTGCTATAAATAGTGTGATTTAAAGTTCGCTTTTTCTAATAGTTAATGAGGGGTGACTGGTTTGTTGGCTTTTATTAATGGCACCATCCAAAGCTCTTGGGTTGATTTAAGGCTACTTCAGTGCTGTCATTTCAGTAGTTTGCTTGAGTTTATCTGTCTTGCAGGTGTTAAGAAATTTAATATATGTACAGGATCCTCACCTCCTCAACACCTAAAAGTGCAATTGGAATATAGTAACAAATAATTAAGTGCTTTGATATTTTTCTGTGTTACGTGTATGATAGAAATCTGCAGCTGCCTTCCAAGTGATTTTGGCTTAGTCCAAGTTGATACAGGTAGAAGTGTTTCTTTTTCAAATGCTTATGTTGGAATTACACGTTATTAAACTCACTGAGCCTCGGAATGGATTACTTGACGTGGCAAATGTCTGTTTTATTTTGGAGGAGTTGTTTGCTGTCTGAATGGCAAGTTGCTGTTCCTAACAAGATTGCTTTACAAACACAAAAACTCCAACCCCTAAAACAAAGCAAGTGCAGACAGATGACAGCGTTGTCTGCAACTTGACAAGATGATATTTGATTTTTCAATTTTTTTTTTTCCCTGGTAGTTTGGGTCTCTGTCTGAGTCTTGACTTTGATTTTTTGTTTGAACACAGAGGCTGACAGCCCCAAACCCCCAAACTTTCTGAATGTCACTGCATTCTCTGTGTTCTGCCCAACAGCTTAGCTGAGAACTATTTAGTCTGGCCCAGTGGCCATTGCAGCAGCAAATGACAAAATGCTCTTCAAATGAGTGTAGTGACATAATTCCTATTGAAGAAATGTTGATTACTGTCACAATGTGGATGCTTTGTGTGCTTTAGTGCTCAGGGCTTATCTTTCTTGCACAACATAAGCAGTATGAATGCCAAAATACACCTCATTTGCAAGTGCTGTTTGCATGACAAATTCTATTTTTCTAATCTTCCCTATCAACAGAACCAATTTTTTTTTAAAATCTTTCCGATGACATAAAAATGCATTTTAATGAAGCAAATTATCAAGCTTTGTCTCTTCTGTGTACGAGCAGGGCGGCCACATTCAATTAGGCTGAAAAATGATCATTTGTTCTATTACAGGCTGTAACAGAGCGCATGGAAAACCGTGATCCATCACCAGTTGCTCAGCTTTATGTTACTTAAATCACTTGCCATCCTGTTAGGGGCTCGGAATCCTCCATGGGAGCCATTATTTAATTTAAGTTTGTAAAGGTGTCACTTGTTTGATAATAGGCTGCTTCTGTAGTAGATGAATAGGGACTAAATATTCATCATTTTCTGCATCCATCCCGGATCCCGAATGAGTTACAAGGACAGCAGTGCTAGTAGAGCTAATGATTATAGTGCCATGAAAGGAATTTGACAGCAATAAGGACTTGATCCGGAGGGAAGCTCCACACCTTACAGTGGGAAAAGGTTCTTCCCCAGAGGGTGGTGGGCACTGCCCAGGCTCCTCAGGGAATGGGCAAGGCCCGAGGCTGCCAGAGCTCCAGGAGGCACGGGGTGGGATTGCTGGGGTGTTCTGGGCAGGGATCAGAGTTGGATCAATGCTCCTGAGGGTCCCTTCCAGCTCGGGACATTCCAGGATTCTGTGAATTCCGCTGGAGCTGGAAAGGCTTCCTGGCCGAGCCTGGCCCCATGCTGCTCGCAGAGCCAGCGTGAGGGGTTTTGTATGAGCTGCAAGGAGACTCAGATGTGGCTGTGGGAGAAAGCTGGGGTCTGTTCCTTGGCCACTGAGGAGCTCCACTCTGAGCCCTTCACAGACGGCCCCGGTTGGCCCCGCTGAGCCCCGAGCAGCTCCTGGGAGCCCGGAGTGCCGCGGGTGCGCTTACAGTGGGAAAAGGTTCTTCCCCAGAGGGTGGTGGGCACTGCCCAGGCTCCTCAGGGAATGGGCAAGGCCCGAGGCTGCCAGAGCTCCAGGAGGCACGGGGTGGGATTGCTGGGGTGTTCTGGGCAGGGATCAGAGTTGGATCAATGCTCCTGAGGGTCCCTTCCAGCTCGGGACATTCCAGGATTCTGTGAATTCCGCTGGAGCTGGAAAGGCTTCCTGGCCGAGCCTGGCCCCATGCTGCTCGCAGAGCCAGCGTGAGGGGTTTTGTATGAGCTGCAAGGAGACTCAGATGTGGCTGTGGGAGAAAGCTGGGGTCTGTTCCTTGGCCACTGAGGAGCTCCACTCTGAGCCCTTCACAGACGGCCCCGGTTGGCCCCGCTGAGCCCCGAGCAGCTCCTGGGAGCCCGGAGTGCCGTGGGTGCCGTGCCCAGCCCTCCCTGCCCGTGGGGAGCTTCCCTCTCCTTTCCCCGTGTTCAGAGCTGTGTCACAGTGCCGATCTCTGCCCAGGAGGCTGCACTTAAAAACTGCTGCTCGCTGCTCCTGCCCAGCGTTGGTTTTGTACTTTGTGCCTCGTGGTTTTGACTGTTCTGTGGTGAGGGCTCGCAGAGCTTTTGGCTTTGTGGTTGTGCTTCAGCTTTTACGGCCTCTTGACACCTCCCCTGCTACCCCTGTGCTTGCTCCACCGTGGGTTTCCCTATCCTTTTGTTCTTCCCTCCTCCCCCCAGCCCTCTCACAGCATCCCTCAGATTTATATGGCTTTTAGGCTGCGTGGGGAGATTGATCAGCCAGGCTTTATGCATTTAGAGGAGCTGATAAATGACATGGCAGCACATTCCCCTCCACTGCTCTGGAATAACTTCAGCGCTCAAATCAAACATCCCATTTGCCACAAATTGGGGAAGGCAAAGAGGGCACCTCTGGTTTATTAGGGTGTATATTTCATTTATCTGTTATGGGAGGTATTGTCCAGTTCTACGTGTCTGGGGAGGTAATCCCAGTCTCAACACCACTTCTCCCTTGCCTCCCTTCCCCAATATCCACCTTCAAGGTTTCCTTTCCAGTGTTCACCTTTGTTGCAGCTGCATTTCTGGTCCTTCATTTTCAAATCTTTAATCATTTCCTCTCTTATTTGTGGTCCCTTTTCCACAACTGGCCCCGTTCTCTCCCTCACTGAGGATGTGTCCCTCAGCCTGGAATTTGATTTTGCCATCACCAGTATTTCTTCTTTGCACACTCAGGTGTCTCTTCACTCCACTGCAGCCAGTGGCAGACTTACTCTGAGAGGAATTTAGGGAGTTTCCAGAGGTTGCCTGGTGTCATTTTGGCGAGGGTCAAAAACTGGAATTTGTATCTGAGTGCCTGAATTCCATCCTGGGCATCGCTGCAGTCACAGCCCCTCTGTTAATGATTTACCTGGGAAGGCACCTACAGAAATACCTGCCTCTCTAGAGGGATAATTTGCATTTTGTCTCATTATTCTTGGATTTGTTCATTGCTCCAAAGTCTGGGGGCTCTTGAAGTGCTTTTATTTGTTTCCTTCTGCCATTTGCATTAAAATCCGTGTTTGAGCAGAAACTGCCTCCAGAGTAATTGACAATAATGGTTGAAATCCCAAGGGAACAGCATTTCTGCAGTAAGGAACTTCCCCTGGAAACGCTGTGTTTGAGCCTTGAAGGATCACACAGGATATTTCCGGTGGTCTGAGTGGTGCTTTTTTGTGCTTGGTGTTTCAAATGGACCAAAAGGACCAAAAATGTCCCAGTTAGAGTCAACTCCAGCCTTGCATAACAGTGGATGTGCATTTGCTGCACTTTGTATGGTCTGTGTAACAGAAAGAGGATTTTCTGCTGGAAGAGATAGAGAAAAAGGCAATGTTCTGATGTTTAAGGAGAAAGCCTGAGTGGGACTGTATTTCTGGGATTCAGAGTATGTGAGGAAAGAAAAAGGTCAGTATTCCCAGCTGATGGATGAGAACCATTGCTCAGGAGGAGAGGGGGTCTGGGAGGACAGTGCTGTGCTCTCTTTCTCACTGCTTGGATGTATCTTTATCCCTGCTTTTGGATCCTGTACCGTGACTGGTTCCATCATGTTCAAAAAACCCAACAACAATTGGAACTGTGAATTATCGCTTTAGAAAATGCACTTGTACCAAGTCTGGGTGAACAGAAGTTTAAGAAATGAAAGCAAATAGCTTTTTGCTTCTTCTATTTAGCTTGAAGTTTGCAGGTTGAGTGCTGAATTTCTTCTACTTACCTGTTTTAAAGGGAGGTACTTTGAGATGCCATGGGGGAAAGGAAGCATGTCCTTGAAAAGGAACATATCCAGCTCTTGCTTTTTAGTTGCTCTTTCGTTTTGATGTACAAGAAGGCTTTTTGTATATTAGCATTTTAACAGCAGTTTAAAATAACAATCAGAAATTAATCTCTTTGTGTACAGAAAAGGCAATCTGAAGTATAATCAAAAGCTTTCTGTTGTCTCTTGTCAGCAGCACATTGTTTTGCTTTTCTGGGTCACGAAAGTGCCAGACCTTTGTTGTGTTTAACTCTTAGAAGGCACCTTTAAAAAATCCTTTATGTAAAAACACACTCAAATCACTTTAGCTTTGTTTTCAACACTGAAAAACTGTTGATTGCAGGAGACAGAGAACGTTTGATAGACTGAAAGCTCTTTTTTGAAGTCAGTGAGGGCAGTCTCCAGTTTGGGGGGGCTTAAGGTTGGTGCCCACCCGAGGGGTGAGCCTGGGACTCGCTGTGTGAAAGCTGCTTCACTTGCCACAGCTTCGTGAAGATGAGGGCAGGGCAGCTGCCCGGGGAGAGCAGCTGGATGCTGCCAGACTTGGATCCGCCTGTCCCACCTGCACAGGTGGATCTGTCTGTCAGCACAAGCTCTGTCCTGGGCATTTCAATATGAGCCTGGGTTGGCCAACTGGATTTCTTGCTGGTGGAAGTGATTTTGATGAATGGAATGAGGAGCTGCCTGTCCGGGCTGCTGTTGGAGGACAGTCCCGAGGGAGGCCCAGCACTTGTTGCTCCCTTTGGAAGGTCCTCCTGCCACTCGCCCCTCTGTGCGGTGCCGTTGGTTTGGAAAAGGGAATGCCTCCTCTTCCCGCTCTCCTGTTAGTGGAAAAGAGGAAATTGCAAACGGAGCAGGTCTCAAACAAGAGGGTTCATCTCTGCCTGCCTCTTCAGCCCCTGCTGAAATGTGGGACCATCGGCAGTGACATCACTGATAATGCCTGGAATAATCCAGGAATTGTTCTTCCAGGAGTCAAGGCTGTTTATCCACCACCCCTTCCAGAGCTGCCGAAAAGGAAAGTCAGGTTTCCTTTTTTCCTGCTGTTGCTTTAATGCCCAGGCAGGGTTTGATCCGAGCATCAGCTGCTGCCGTGGCACTGCGGGCTGGGCTCGGGTCGGGTTTCTGAGTTTATCTCGTTTAGGGGATCACATTTCTGCTGCCATACGCTGGGTGATCGCTGCCGGGTGATCGCTGCCTCCCGGTAACAGCCGGCAGTGGAATGGAGCAGGGAGCGCGTGTTCCTCACAAAAGCCTTTGGAGTTGGATTGTGCAGTCGCGCCCGGAGCAGGGGCGGGGAGGCACCGGGACCAGGCTGTCAGTGCAGCCCTCGGACATTTGTCAGCAGCTCCCATCCCTCCATCCCTCCGTCCCTGCATCCATCCCTGCATCCCTGCCGCACAAGGTTGCCTGGCAACCCGGGCCGAAGCCCGGTGCCTCTCGGAGCAGGTCGGGGATGATTTATCGCGGGGCCGGGCAGGGACCCGGGGGCAGCGCCGGGGCTTTTAACGGGAGCCGCCTGGAATGGAGGGCTTGGGAGCATTTTATGCGGGATGCACAGCCCGGAGCCGATAATCAGGGTGCAATTAGAGCAAACAGAAAGCTCCTCGTTTAGACATAATTGATTTTTTTTTTCCTTTTCCTGTTTTGTTTTCTCTTTCCCATCGAGACTCCCTCACAGACACAGGTACAGTGCAGAACGGGAATCGAAGCTTTGCCTGGTGCTTTGGGTGAACCTGAAATCTCTCTCTTTGTAAAAATAGCTCTGGTAAAATCCTGATGGGAAAGTACAGCTGGGGTCAGCACAAAAGGTTAGCAACACCCTGACAGCTCCAGGCCTGGGGTGAAGGAATAGCTGAATTCTCCTGCAGCTCTGGAAACGTCTGAGAGCTGTTGTGTCACCTTCAATATCATGTTGCCTTTCATGCAGACTCTTGCATTGATCCCTGGCATTAAACAGAGGAGGGAGAGAGGAGTTTTGTAAACTGGCATTTGGGTAGTAGTTTGTGCTGTGGTCACATGGAGAACTCTCACCCCCTTGAAACATCACCTTCAATAAAGTAAATGGGGGGAAACTGGGGCAGCCTTTAGGTTGAGGACCTCAGTTCAGCTCCTTCTGCTGGCTGGAGTCCTTTTCCCAGCCTAGTTGTGAAGAGGGATGGGCAATCCGTGCAAAGCATGTTGACAAGAGCATTTGTGTGTGTCTGAGAAGGCAAAGAGGAGAAAAAGGATGATGAATCCACTCTGACCTCCTGAATGGCAATATAAATACTTTATTGAAAATTCTAAATAAATGTGTTTGTAACCAGTAATCCTGCTCTGCATGCAATCTCATTTAGCCAACTGGGTATGCAAATGTGCTATTAATGTGTTTGCATCCAGTATAAATACACAAATCTAATCTGTTTATATATGTCATTTACACACAGCTGTGCTCACGCTCACTTAATACCAATATTTCCAGCCAGCGAGAGGTACCATGGGAGCTCCATTGTTCCCAACAAAAGCAGCTCCATGGAAGGGGGGTCATTATCATTGCAGGATCTTTTGGCATTCCCTCGAGGGAGGCTGTTAATGACTCTGGCTGTTGTGGGTACTCAGAGCACAGGCTGGGAGGTGCCTCTGCCACCAAGCTTTGGGTTGAATCCCCCACACTTCGAGGCAGGCTCTCGTTTTTCAGTATAATTTTTCAGGAAGACAAAGTGATCCAGTTGGGAGGGGGGAGAGCAAATTGTTGGGCACCTTGGAGGCTTTCAGCTGATCTATTCCTTGTCAGTTTGTTTATAGAGGACACTTGATCTCAGGGGCAGATGGCCTGGGGAGTGTAAGGTTTTTGTCATGTGTGGGTGACCAGGGGTGCAGTCTGGAGAGGGGCTGTGAATTTCCAGTGGGAACATTCATGCCTTGCCATACAGAGCGGTATCTAATGAATACCGTCAAAATATTTTGGTTTTCCGTGTCTTTGAGTGAGAGAACTTGGTGAAAACATAATTTTATTTTCAAACTACCACAGAAGTTAAAGGATAATTTTGTCTTGACACAATAGAATTATTTCATTTTAAAAAAACTGAGCAAATAAACAGAGCAGTATCTTTGATCTATCTGGTCTAGTGGAAGGTGCCCCTGCCCATGGCAGGGGGTTGTTTCTGCATGATCTTTAAGGGCCCTTCCAACCCAAACCGTTCTGTGATTCTGTTAAAAGAAAGCTAAATTTGGGGTTAGGATGTGTTTTGCACTATTTTTCACAATCTGCAGTTGAGAGGAGGTGGAAGCAGCCCCGTTCTCCCAGCAGCAGGGCCTGAGTGAAGATCTAACACAGGTCTGTGTAAGAGCCACCTGATATCTTTAGGTTGGGTCTTCATAATGAAACTCTCAGGATACCTCTGTTTCCTCTGTTTGCTGTTAACTGTGAAAACCCCATTAATTTTCCTACCATATTCATTATAACACTTAAAAAGGCATATTAAATATGGAAGGTGGTGACAACTTCCATTGACATCTGCCTAGAAAACCTTGGGCCTTTCCAGACACGCACTAAACCTATTGCTTTCAAAATAGCAAAATCTTCCATTTTATTTGCTTAGAATTAAGGAAAAGGTTGAGAGAAGAACTTGCTGTTCTTGGATGTAAGCTAAAGAGGGCGATTATTTTTAATTTTTTTTTTTTAGAAAGATTGAGAAATAAAATCCTTATTTCCTGGATTGAGAAAGATCAGAAAAGGCCCTGTGTGTTTGTAAATGTTTTGCATTACACAATGTTCTTCACTCATTTCCCAGGTGGAAGTCATAGGAGGGGAATGAAACAGCACATGGAATTTCGTAGAGAAAATCCATTTGGTCTAAACTCGACTGAAGCACCACCTCAGAAGAGACACGTTAGTAGCAGTGATGAATTTGCAGGTTCATCAGAGTTGTGCTGCCTTTCTGCAGGTTTCAGTTGGAAATCCTAGCATTGATTAAACAGGTTGTCTTTGCAGTGGATGTTACGGGTCCATGCTTTCAGCACCAGCTTTATTTGGGGTTTTGGAGGTAGAGGAGCACACTGGGAGCTCAGTTCCCAGTGACAGCCAGAGTGCAGGATTTGCAGCAGCCAGTTCCTCCTGCCAGGCTGTAATCTCGGGATAATGGAAACCCTGACGCACGAGCTCAGCCCCAGCTCTGCACTGGCACTGCCAGCCCCGTGACAAACGTGCCAGCTGAGCTCTGTCAGGCACAGCATAATGGCTTTGTGTATCTTGTCAGGAGATTTGTTCCTCAGGATAAAATATGGGACCTGCAAGTAACACACAGGCAAACATTAACACGCTTGTTCCTTGTTCTCCCTGGGTTATTTATAGCTCCCTGTTTACACGCAGGATGCTGCAGCATCTAATGCATTTCATCAAATTATCAAATGGTATTAGGAGGCCTCGTGTTGGGGCTGGTCAATAGCCATGGAAACCACTCCATAAAACAGAACTGCGTCTGTCAGCACCGACCGCCCCACAAGCCATGGGATTTCCTAAAGCTGCTTCACAGCACTCATTATCCACAGCACTTTTTTAATTGTGGCACAGTTTGTCTTCAGTGAGCAGCACAGACAATAATGCTGACAGAATCCTGTCATAAGCAATCTTTTAAAGTTCAACAGAAGTGGTAAAATTGAAATGTTTGTCCTAAAAATCCAAATGGTGTACTTGTAAAAATGAAACCATTGTGCTCCAAAGCCACTTCCACTTCTCATCCAAACTTATCCATAGGTCTGAGCCTCGTTGCTCCCCCAACCCTGTGTTGTGAGGCTATTTTAGCTTGGCAGTTGTCGCTCCCAGATGCCTCCTGTGAGCAGTGCAGCATCTCCTGCAGCATTAACACACGGACGTGGAATTCGGTGCATGTCATTTGTGCAGAGGAGAGCAAATTCAATCAGTGTCAGGCAGTCTGTTTTGTGAGACACTGGAGAGCAACAGGTCGCCTCTGATTTGGTGTGCAACTATTTAGTTCTTTTATATTTAAAACCATTTTGAGGTCTGTGTTGGGCTTGACTTGGAGAAAAGGAGTAGCTGTTCTTGGTGCAGTGAGAATGGGACATGATGAATTAATGGAAGACTAGACTAGGAAGGAAAATATGAAAATGTTCTTAAAAATTAATTGTTAAGCTTTAGGATTTCTGTCTGAGTTTCTGAAATTATTTTTGTGTGCTTTGTTATTTGTATATTAAGAAGGGTCCCTCTCTTGCCTTTCCAAGAGGCACAAAGCTCCTTTATAGTTGGATACCTCACAGTGCCTGAATGGCCCAGGGATAATGCTGCACGACATCAGTAAAGGTGACAGCAGAACTGCCCAGAAGGATTGACTTCATTCCTACTTGGAAATTTGGAACAGCATTCCAAGGTTCCTCCAATTCTGTTATTTAGATGGGCTCTATGCTAGGCTTGCATTCCCAGTAGTGATTTTTGACATCCCAGGGGGTCAAAGGAAAACAGTTTGTCACAGGCTTTATTAATAGAGTTGAATCACAACACAAACCAAATATAAGATAGTTTGGTTAAAAGGAATCTTAAAAAATAAACTAAATGGTCCCCTAAGAATTCAAGTGCATCTTGGGCAAAATAAGGAATAGGCAGTTGGGTGTTCTCATTTTGTGCCAGACTGCGCTCTCTCTCCTGTTTCCCTGAGCTGTTCCATCATTGATTGGAATGTTCCAGCTCTGGTTTCTCCTTATTCCCTACAGCTTTTTCTGTCACCTTTTCCTGTGTGTGCTGTGAAGTGGTGCTGCAGGGGCACCGTCCCTCTGTTCCAGCCCAGGAGGCATCGATGGCAGAGCCAGGGAGTGAGAGCACCCCACATTTCCCTTTGGAGTGCCTGCCTTTAGGTGTTTCTCCATTCAGCTGGTTTCCATCCTTTGTGAATTCCTGCAGACAGGGATTGCACTGCTCTTTGGGATGTGGGGAGAGGTGTTGGGGTGTGTTTGTCACTGCTGCTGCCACCTTCCTTTGCCCAGAGCACCAGCCAGAGGGTTGTGGTGCCAGGGCAGTGGTCCACCCACCCCAGCATAATGAGAATTCCTCGGGAAAATTCACATGGTAAAAATGAGTATATGAGTGCTTTAGGGACCAGCTTTTCTCTGTGGGCACTCAATGTCCTGCTCTGTAGGTACCTGCGTGACTTCTGCCTGTGTCTGCAGGCTGGTACCTTGCTATCAGTAAAATTTTCTGTGTTTGGGAGCTCCGGCACCCCTTAAACGCTTCAATTCCGGGTGCTGCGTTGGCTGCTTTGAAGGAGCAGGTGGGTATGAGTAAATCACACACTGGAAGGGAGTGTAATCTCCAAGCCTTTACAACTGGTGGTTAATTCTCGTCTCCGTGCCCCTGGGCACGTTCTTGGCAAATTCTGCAGTCTTGTAGGTTTTGAGGGTCAGGGTTAGGTGAGGATAGATCCCTGTGGGAGCAAACCTGCAGAATCCTGAGCAGGAGGTTCTGGAGAGCCTCTTCCCTCGCATCCAGGGTTGTGGTGGGGGTTGCTGAGGTGCTGAGAGCGCTGTTTGAGCAGTGAATTAACCTTTCTGGGATTCCTGATGCCCTTCACAACATGGAAGCCTCTGATCACTGCCTACCTCCTTCAAGCAGGTGTTTGCAAAAAGATGTGATCCAAATTACATGAAGCCAGTTTGAGGCTCGTTTCTCTTTAGGGAATTATAAAATCTCATCTCCCTCCCTTCCCTGGAATAGTAGGGCCCATGTACTCAACATCAATTATCTTTTTTTGCAGGCAGAATTTGTTATTTACTCGTTTATACCTGTGCTCAGTGTTTACAGGAATAGAAAAGGCCTTCTATTTTTTTGCTTGTTTCTTTATAGGGAATTATGAATTCTCATTTCCCTCCTTTCCCTAGGATACTAGGGCCCACATACTCAACATCCCTTACCAGTTTTGCAGGCAGAATTTGTTATTTGCTTGTTGTTTATACCCGTGTACGGTGTTTATAGGAAAGGAAAAAAGCCTTTTTATTTTGGTGTTCATAGGAAAGGATGAAGTCCTTCTCTAGAAAGATTGTCCCTTCCAGAGAAAGGCACTTTGATTAGTCTTAAATCTCCTGGTACCGTTTCATGCTGGGGGTCGTGAGGGGGTCGTGGCCGTGCCCCCCGGCTGGTGCCCCCCGGCCGTGGCTGTAGCGAGGGAAGGTGCTGGGGAGAGGACGAGCAGGAGCAGAGGAGGGAGCGCTGCTGGCG
>NW_008240039.1:1053100-1071264 GCF_000691975.1 Corvus brachyrhynchos
GCTCCGGCAGGGCCGATTGTGGTACCGACTTTGGTGAAGCTCCGAACGCTGGAAGTTGGACGTGGAAGGGGGATGCGGTTGGGATTTTTCGGTGTCTTTGCTAAGCCTTTCCCCCGTTCGCAGCCGTGTAGGTGCGTTCGCTTCCCCGACAGACCTTGGGCTCCGAGCGCCGCTCGGCTCCTCTGCCGATTCACAGCAGCCGTTTGGGGGATTTTTAAATCTTTTTAAAATAATTTTTTCTTGCTGCTGTTGACACGCTGTTTTTGTTATCTTTTATCACAGAAGCGGTTTATTAAGGGGTTGAGGCAGTACGGCAAGAACTTCTTCAGAATCCGAAAGGAGTTGCTTCCCAATAAGGAGACCGTAAGTACATTTGGACTTTATGTAATTCGCTTTTTCTCTCGCTGCTTCGCTGTTTGATCTTGCGAAACTCTTTCCTTTTTACCCCGAATTCTCCTCAGATAAACGGAAGAGAAATCCACAGCCAGCCAAGGCAGCTGCTGATTTTTAGTGCAGATTTTAGGTCGTGGGGTATGAAAGATGTTACATAAAATAATCGTCATGGCTGGACGGAGCCACTGAGCCTGGGTGAAGTGTATTTATGGAGACCAAATCTAATTTTAAATTCTGACATTATGACGGGATAATACATTCTGTGTCACCCGGTCGGACTCGAGTGGCATCGGGTAATTAAAGAAAACCTAAACCAAAACAACACCCGGTGGGACCGGGCAGCCCGAGGTCTGCGCCTGCGACCCGCACGGTTCCGGGCTGTGTTTGACTCTTCCCGTTCCCTGGAACTCGTGTGCGGGGATGCATCCGTGGTTCTGCGAACTTCTCAGGGTTATGTAACCCTATCACTGCACCCAAAATCCCGGCAGGGCTCCGGGGACACGGGCAGGGACTGGTGGGGGGCTCCTGCAGAGGAGACGGTCTGGGAAGTCTTGGGAACCCAGTCGCTTTTCCATTTGTCCTAAAAGAGCTTCGGTTTCTGTTGTGGAGGTGTCCTTTACCTGCGGGGAGGGTTTGGGAAAGTGGTTTCGGTTTTGTTCTGGATTTAGAAGGGAGGTAGCTTCTTGGAAATGGAGTTGGACTATTTTCGAGCAGTGTGTTAGCAATCTGGAAAACGCTGATTTAAAGCATCACTGATTGTTTAGACTTCTGTATGTGGTGTGGACCGGGGAAGAGTATTGCTGTAAAAATATTTTAAAACCTCTCAGTTTCTGTAGGATGTTTCCATTCTCCTCTAGGAGGTTCTTGTGAGACAGTGCTGTGATAACACAAATCTTTGGGTGGTAAATAGTAACACTGTGTGAGTTAAAAAGGAAGGGGAGGATGAGGCAATTACAAGTTCACTCATTTTGGTGAGAAAGAAAACTTAAATTGCAGATCAGGTGTTGGTGGACTTGAGCATTCTGTTGGATTTTGAGGCATGGAGGCCCAGTGCTGGAAAGGTGGCAGCTGGGAAGGAAAGCTGGAATAGTATGGATCTTATCAGCATCTGACAAACCCAGCACATACCATGCCTTTCTTCTTTTCTTCAGAATATCTCCCAGAATGGATTTAGAACAAATCAGTGTTTGCTTTTAGAAATGAATTCTGCTGATGGTAAAGTTACTGAGGGGCAAAAGTCCTCTTCCGAGTTTGAATTACAGCAACTGTGGATTATATTGTGTTTTTACAAATTTAAATTTATACTTTAAATATGAAATGTGGGGGTTTTTTTGTGATGGAGAAAAACATTTTGCAGGGGAAGGAAAAGGAAAACAGAAAAATGGAGAGTTGGGGGCAGGTGCCTGCCCCTGTTTGTGCTACTTAACTTCTTACATTGGAGCTTGGAGAGCAGGCTTAGGGCTTTTGTAAAAGTTTTGCAAGTGGTGTTAAACCTCACACAAGCTCTCATTTTCCAAGTGTTATATTTTTGTTTCATTAGGTTTAATTTTTTACTACAGAGAAGACTAAATATTAAGTCTGAGCTGTGGGAAGTATCATGTTGATGGGTTTGGGCTCAGGGATTTTTTTAGCCCCTGTGGTAACTGATCTACAAATAACCTTTGACCTACAACAGGTTGTTTATAATCTCTGCTTCCTATTTTTGCCCACAGGCCTCACTTCTGCTTTCTGTAATTCCCAGTCTTTTTCAGCCAAAATGTACAGCAGTTTTGCTATAAGAAGACATTGCAGAATAAAGGCTGCAGTAAATATTTGGCTGTCCAGTTTTGCTTGTGTACCTTAAAGTGGAATAGTGAATAATGCAAATGACAAGGCTGTGGGATTAATTTGTCTGCATTTTTTCATCACCAGAATAATTTCAGATACTTTGCCTGCCATTTTTCTGTTGCAGTGTGAAGTAATCCTGTAGCAATTCCAGAAATACCAGAAAAAGGCTTTATTCTCCTGTTTAGCCTCCTTATTAACATGAGATGAAACTCTGAAAAGTTACTATATTGATGCAAAAGCACTAAAGCAACTTCCAGGTACTTAAAGATGGGTCACGGGCACTCTTGGAGTGTCTTGCCCTGGTGGCTCAGTATGTCTGTTTTATTAAGAGTTTTCCTTCCTGGTCACTGAAGGCTGTGGGGAGGGGAGCCAGGGGGTTTTGCCTGTGCAAACCCCACTAAAAGTTAGATCTCCTTATTATCATGATTTTGATAAAATGTGTCCTTTCCTAGACCCTTCACTGGGGGAAAATGCTCCACTAATACCACCCTAAACCCCTTGGCTGGAATATAGAAACAGTGGAAGGAAAGGAATGCAACAGAAGCCCAGAATTCTTGTAGAGACCAGGCCTATTTTATGTTAGCTCAAGCTGAGGCTGCTGTGCACAAAGTCAGGATATAGAGGTGAACATGACATTGTATTTCTTTTCTACTTTGGGAAGGTGTAAAGTGGCTTTGGTGAGAGATGAGAATTAGGCCATCCTGTACTGAGCTTTCACAAGTGTGTTAAGGAATGCCCTATTTGAGTTGTGCCTTGGCTTTTTTTTTCCTCCATAGTTAAGGTGCAATATCTTCTAAGAAAACCCTGTATTTGTCAGTGTGTGTTTTACCTAGTTTAACATAGTTTTCCAGCGTTTTTTAAATTATTTCTTCTAAATGAGTAATCCTCAAGAAAAAAGCTTTGTGAAGGAGAATGTCTGTTCCATATCAAAGGTGTGTTTGTTTGGGTCTTCACTCTGCTGGTTTATGTCACATTTCCAGTTTATTTCCATGTTTATGTCCAGGAGGGGTTCTCAGTGTAAATAACTGCAATGGATCAAGAAAGGTGGTGCTTTAATGTTGGATCAGTGTTAACCTTCTCACACTCTGGAGAAAAAGTGCCTCCATGTAGAGGAGCCGTGAGATTTTTGAATGAAACTTGTGAAACTTCCTTGGGTTTGCACTGAACTGTCTGAAATACACCTTCTCTATTTCCATGTATCCTCCTTCCTTTATCTTCCCCTGAGTAGCTTCCCCGTAGTTGCAGCTGTGGTTGCCTGACCCAGGTGATGAACGGTGCTGCTCTCCTCTGGTTCCTGCTTAGCAGCACTTCTGATTCCTCTTCATGGGAAGAAGGAAATTTTGGAGGCTTTTCTGTGACATGAACAGTTTTCAATAATTGCTTTCATTTAAATTCCCATCTTGTGAGATTGGAAGGTGCACAGCTGGCAACAGTTTTCTTAACTATCTGCTTTGGCTTTAAATGTGGTTTTATTCCCCTCCTACCCACCCATTTTGGGATAATTTGCTAAAACTTTGTGATAATACAGGATTTTCCGAGTATTTAACATTCTCCTCTGAATTCTTTAGATGATTACACTGAGCTACTTGAATTTGAGAGTTTTAGAAGCACCAGCATTGTGATAGGCCTGAGATAAAGGTACTTAAATGCCTCCAAGGCTGGGGATTGCCTTTCTGTGATCATGGAAACAGCTTAACTCTGTGTTGGCTACGCGGGAGGTAAACAGAAACATGGGATGGACGGGAGCTTGTGCAGAGCAGAGACTCCACCAGAGCAGGAGCAGGAAGGTGCCAAGTCCTGGTGTCACCTTGCTGGGATCCAGAGCTGGGTCCTGCTCCTCAGCCTGTCCTCGTGCTGCTCTCTCAGAAACGCCTCTGGAAGCCTCAGGGTGCACTTTCAGTTTGTTTGAACTGTTCAAGGCCACAGTCCCAGCAGAAACAAATTGTTTCCCTGTGGCTGAGGTTCCTGCAGCCTGCTTTGGGGCAGGAGTGTTGTCTGACCAGTGGAACTCCCACCTCGTGCCCCCAGAAACGGGGGATGTGTGTGACTGTTCCTTTGGCGGCCCTTCCTAGGTTCACAAGTGATATCCTGTTATCCTGCCAGACTGTCATGGCCTTTGCTGCAGCTGAGTTGAGATTCTGGAGCCACCTTGTCTTTCTTGGGGATGGGCCTGAGCACCGTGGGTCCTTCTGCACCTTCTGAGAGCTGGGGTGGCAGCGCTGTGGATGTTCTGAGGCTCTCCAAAGGCTGCTGTGTTCTCCAAGGACAGTTCATGGTGCAGTGCTGTGGGCATGGTCCCTGTGCCCGTCTCTCCTCCTGGCAGGCTCAGCTCCTCCCTGGGCCCTGCTTGGCTTAGCAGGAAGCCCAGGAGGAGGACAGTGGATCTTTGTGCAGGCACGCAGACTCTGGGCTAATTCTGGTTTGAATTTCCCTGTTGGGCACGTAGGTATCTGTGGTGTGGGTGATTTTTGGTTTGGCTGCTGAGCGAGAGATGACAGAGTGCAATCGAAAGATCTTGCCTCTGGGTGGATGCTCCTTTATGTAGCTCTAAAGCACAGTGTAAACAGGAGTTATGGATATTGGCTGTTTCCTGAGATTGAAATACCTGCAACGTGCTGTATTTATGCACATAAGAACTAAATATGCATCATTTCTTTAGGAAAAATGGTCTCTCTTCTGATAGTAAAATCTTTCTCCTCAAATTAAATGCTGCTGGGACTTAGCTCAGAGACTAAATAAGCTGTGCTCTGTTAATGTTAGGAGACAAAACGAGTGCAGTGTGAGCTTTCAGCATAAACTTCTGTTTAATTTTAGATTGGGGTTTAGATAAACAATTTTATTCTTGCCTCATTAATGCTTAATCTTGTGTTACATAATACACAATATTGGCTTCCTGAGTAGCTCTTAAATATAGTGCAAATGTGTAGTAGCTGAAAGGTCAGTGCAGTTGCCATATGTGCGGGCTGGCAAGGTGTCTGTCCCCTCTGAGGACAGACGGAGCCCTCCTCATGTCACTCCTCATGGCAGCCAGCAGCCTCAGGAATATTTGTGCAAGACTCTCCCGAGCATCTGAGAGGTACAGCTTCTCCCTCGACACAATTGTTCAAATAGCAGTGTGCCTTTGATCAAAAGAGGAGGATAATTAGATGAATATCTCTTGGTCTGTTGGTATAAAGTGATTACTTAGCCCTACATCAGCTTTTTAATATTTGCATTTAGTGGTGAGCCTTGTTTGTAGCAGGAGCTGCGTTGTGGCTGTGGCGTGGGCTTTATCCCTGCTCTGCTTTCCCCGAGGAAATCTGGTTTATTTGAGGCCATATTCTCCTAATGATGGAATATTAATACAGTGCAGTCAAGGCTTATTATTTCCTGCCTTGTCTTTGCTGAGGGAGCATTCAGAGAGGGACAAGCGATGGAAGCCTTTTCTGTTTGAAAGCTGAACCTTTTTCTGTAATAACTTGTTCTAGCCTGGTTGCAGTCAGAGCTGAAATTTTCCATTAGAGTTTGAAGCGACTGCCAACATAAACAGCCACTGCTTCTTTTCATTTCATCCTGCTCGCTGCTGCTGCTGCTTCCAGAGCGTGGCCATTGCAGGCAGAGGGGTTTGCTCTTGTTCAGACAGGGGCTTGTGGGCTTCACATTTCTCAAATTATTTCAAATGATAGGCTAAGACTTTTTTCTTTAGTCACAGCAAATATCCTACTGGGCTTCAGTCCAGTTAGAAAAAGGGGCAGAGGCAGCAGTTGCTTTTCCTGTGTAAGTGAAACCACTGAATCATTTGCATAACAAACTCTTCTGGAGGGAACGTGCTGCTGGTTTGGTTTTTTTTTTCCTGTTTTTGTGAGGTGGCTGGCTCAGCTGGTGGAGGAAGAGCATTGCATTAATGTCTGACTCCAAGGTGAGGCAGTGTGCTGCGGCAGCTCCCAGCCGGGCGCTTGGTGCTGCTCACCAGGAGCAGGATAAGGAAAGCCAAGGAATGTAATGAAATGCTGAGCTCATAGGAGCTGAGCTCAGATGGAGATACTCCTGAGTTTAAGTGGCTCTGAGCTGAAAGCTGTTTGCAGAGGGATGTTCAGTGTATGTGTTCACTGTGATCTGGTTTGTTTTCAAAAGTTTAACTGTTAAACCTATTGCAAATGTCATAACTTTATTGGATAATAAACCAGGAGGTTTGGAAAGGTCTTTAAAGAGACATAAAGGTTTAACTCACACACGCCATGGTGTCTTTCTTCATCTCTAAAACTGATTCCAGGTGTTGAGGTGAGTACAGCTCCTGGCAGACTTGGGCCACAGCTCCATGGTTTACCCACGTGTGTTCCTTTTGTTTCGGTTCCCCGAGTGCATCCTTTGAATTCCCATGTCCTGAGGTGCATCTTGCCTGGCTCTGAGCAGCCCTTTCACCTGGCCTGTGCTTCGTGTGTGTGCTCATTGATTAATGATTCATTAATGACTGGCTCCAGCTTCCAAAGACCAAAATACCCTTTCTCAAACCTGCCTGTCTCAATTCCAGCTGAAGCAAGTAAAACCAGAGAAAGAAAGTACCTAATGTGCTTTGTTTTTATTTGTTTCAAATCTCTTAAGCATTCTCTTAAGAGAATAAGAGGATTAATTTTCAATTGTATCGTTTTACTTTTGTATTCCAAAGGTAATTTACAGCGTCATCAGCTCAACAAATGAGCTGCTTATTTGACTTTCTTCCTAAGAAACCCCCATCGATGAAGAGCATAAAAGGAGAAGGTGTGTTCACTGTGCCAGCTGGACTCTAGAATTGAGTTTAGCATGGGCAATAAATCAGCTCTGCACTCGAGTGGCTTTTTTTTATTATTTTACATTACAAGATTGGATCTCATTGTTTATTTTTCTCTGAAGGTTTAGAGGTAGGTAGGAGTAAAATATTGTTGCAAGTAAAAGAGGGCCATTAGGCAATTGCATTGAGTTCTGTCAGGGAGCAGGGAAGTACAATTCCTGCTTTGTAGGGAAAAGTCTGTAGTCAAAGATACAAGCCAAGATTATTTGGGTAATTGATACAATATTGTCTGAGTCTTCCTCAGCAACTGAGAGAACACAATGCTGCTCCTCAGAGTTCTGTTCCATTGCATTTTCCTTACTTTCTGTTTATAGTTCACTATCCTAAGGAATTTGGGTTTGTTTATTTTCCTGTTGTGAATTCTCTTTTGCATCTGTGCTGAAGGGTATATGTGACTCTGGTTTAAATGCTTTTGTTCATCAACAGCTGTATATTTATTCTGTATTTTCTTTTCCCTGTGAGAAAAACCAGCAGCTTTTCTTCTTCCCAGGCAGTTGTCAGATTGTGTCAAATACTCAGACATCAACCCTGAGGTCCTATGAATTGCAGGTACATAAAATAGGTGTCTGGTGAAGGATTTGTGCAGTTTATTTTCATGGTTGAGTGTCCCAGCCTGGCAAGACTCTTTTCCACAGCTGCCATGCATCAAACCCTTCCTGTTTGTTCCCCATCCAGTCGGTGACTGAAGGTGTGCTTTAAAACTTGAAAATGGCTTTTAGAAAGGCAAAAATAAGGCATGTAAGCAGCAGTGCTGTTGGTGGGACATCCTGTCCTAGAACAGTGCTAATGTTATAAAATGTGGGTAACTCCTTGAAGAAATGAATCTGTATAATCCTGCCTGGGGACTGACTTTTGAAATGGCTTAATAGAGAAATGCTCTCCAGGTAATCCTCTGTGTGCTACTCACTGTGTGTATTTACAGCGTGTGACACAGAGATTACAGTTTCAAAAGCTATTGCAGCAGTTTGCTTTGAATTTTGGAGTTCAAGGAGTAAATAAATACAAACAGCTTGGACTTCTTGTGAGTCGTGTTCCAGGGGAGTCAGAGGAGTTCTGCAAAGCAGAGTTTGGTTCCTTAGCACACACAGGCAGGAAGTGCCCCTGGCTTGTGTGGGGTTCACAGGGCAGCCACTTGGGGCAAAGGATTGTGCACTGGGAAAAAAATTCTCTGTTGGCAGAGAATAAAATGAACTTTGAGTGTGTCTTGCCTGCCACAGAGCATGGAATGAACTTTATTCTTACACGGAGATCGCCAGGCTCAGTCATCACCTCCAACCCCAGATGGCCCTGTAAGGACAGCACCCAGTGCCTTCCCCTGGCACCAAACCAGCCCCAAACACATCAGTCACTCCTAAATACCCTGTAATGTGCTGCTGGAACTGCACTGGGGGAAAAGACAATAACAACTCCAGGAGACAGATGCACTCATTTTGTCAGTTTTGTTTCCAACCAGCTGTAAAAAAGAAGCAGTGCTTGATTACTGGGGGTTTTTTGCTGCTTGTTTTTTTTTCATGCCAAGGAAGACTCCCAGGAATTACAGAGATGGTGGAGTGAAGTGAGAGTGGGGAGTTAGAATAGAGGCTGTGCCATAGGGGAGGTAAAGCAGTTTGTGGATAGAACTGGCTCTGCAAGCACAAGGAACGTTTAACATCACACGTTGAAATCTGCTGCATTTGCTTTTGCTTTGTTTTTCCTTTCCATTCTGTATGTGAAGGAAAAATGCTTAGGAGTGTGATAGAATTCAGATTGTCAGCACATAAAAATGCTGGTGATAACTTCTAGGTGAGGATGATGTTCCTTTAGATGAACGTGAACCTCTCCTGTTCCCTCCCAGCAGCTGGGAAGGGAGGATTCCTGTTCTGCAGGGGCTGGGGTGGCTGTAAGTCTCAGCCATAGCCCTGCACACCTGCACAATGGTGGATTTATGGTGGATTTATGGATATGTGGGATATGGAGGGGTTCCTTTCCCTGCCAAAAGGTGCATTAATGTCTCCTGGTGTGTGGAAAACAAAACTATGAAGCTGTGAAATGCTCAGGCTCTGGGTTTCCCACTCCTGCTCATGAGAAGAAAGGATCTGGCAAGGCTGGGATCCCCCATATGTGGTGGTTTTGCCTTTTCCTTGGAGTCAGGAGGGACTGCATCCTGCTGCTGCAGCACCACAGTCCTGCAGGAAAGAGATCCAGCCCTCCTTCGCTTCTGCTTTAGCTGGTTAAGAGGGTACAGGTGATGTCACAGCAAACAGAGTGATCAAAGCAGGTTCCACGGAAAACCTTATGCTTTTTGCATCTCTTTTTTTAAATCCTAGACTGTTGACAGGCGTTTCCTTCTGATTCAGCTCTTTCAAGGTTAAATTTGTCGTTTTCCCTTCTCATTGCAAACTCGGTGAGCTTAGGAGCTGGGGAGGTGGAAGGGAAGGAGCTGCTTTCAGAGTAATTGCTGTGTTTAGGAACTTGGAGTCTTAAGAAACAAGACACAGTGTTACAAGAATGATGACAAAATCCCAGCTGCTGAGGGTCCTGGTGGTTGGGAAATCCTTCCTGACTCCGGTCCTCGGGGATGAGGAACATTGGCAGGGAATATTGTTTGTTTTAACGCTACCAAACTCCTGTACAGCGGGAAGAGATCTGGCATGAAAAAGGTGCTGATAAGTGCTTTTATTGCCATGGTGAAATAGTTTGTTCTTGGGTGGAACAGTTGAGCTGATCCTCCCCCTCCCCCAGACACTTTCTGGGCTCCCTTTTCCCTTGCAGTGCCCCTGACACAAACGGGAGTTATTTTGTAGGATGCCTCCAGACCCTTCAAAGAGAGGAGAGCACATTCCAGGTTATAAACCAGCTCTCTCCTCCTGCAATCTGAGAAGTCCTCCCTGTTGTTTAACCCGGAGCCTGCTTTGTGCCTCTTGTGTAAAGCACCAGGACATCCCTCAGGAACTCTTGATTTATTTTGCTAACTCTGCCCTTCTCTGTGGTTCACAAACCTCTAATGGGCTGTGAAGCTCCAGCATTTCTGAGTTGAACAGTAGAAGTTTTAAGAACCTCCTCTACTACATGAAAGACTTAACACTTTCCACATGCTGGGTTTTTGGATCACGAAAAGCTGATCTCCTACAAATAAGAGTTTGTAAAGCTGAGGCATCCTGGGCCGGGCTGGTTAATGCTGTTGTGAAACTGGGGGCAAGGAAAAAAATGCAGTGAAAACTCCGGGCTTTGGGCCAGCAAGGAAGATCTGATACAGTGAATGTGTTTCTGTTGCCCTTTGTTACTGTTGAGTTTGATTAGCTTTGTTTCTGGTAAGTTTAATTACAGTTCTTTTTTATTTTTATGGCTAAGGAGGGGATCCTTGCCAAAGCTCGAGCCTTTCATTACCTCAATTGCAATGAGAAGGAACTGGAGAAATAAATCATGCCACCTCCCCAACAAACAAGCCAAAGTAAAACCAAAAGAAACCCCAGTAAGCTATAAACCCAGCCCTTTCCTCTCTCCTTGCCCTGTTCCTGCAGTTTTCTACTTTCCATCTGTTATTTTCCCTTCCCTGAAGTTTCTTTTAGGCTTTTGGGGTTGAGGGTGAATTTACTTTGTGCCCTAAGTTGTTGTTTTGCCTGGGCAGGGTTCTTCACCTTTGATTGTTGTGCATCACTGGAGCTTGTCTGGCTCCTCTGCAGTTTTCTGTCACACACACAACACTTCCTACATGGATTCCTTCAGTGCATTGCAGGAACACAGCTGGGATGGAAAATGGCTTAAACTGGGGGAACAGAATGGACAGAAATGGGAGGGGTTTGGTTTGGACCCTGGTTTTGTTCTGCAAAACCTTGTCCGTTGAGATGTGATTAAAACTATTTGCCATAAACCTTGCACATCTGGGCTCTAAAAGAGCATATGGAAAAATGCATTTCTCCTGATCCCACTGCCAAACTGTAGAACAGCTCTGGGTTGTTTAACTGGACCTTCACCTTGCTGTGGAGAAGTGACAGGGACAAAGGCCTCCCTCCCTCAGTGCTGTGCTGAAGTTGTATTGATTTAACAATTCCAGCTCATGTTCTTACTCTGTGCTATTTGATGGGATAAATTTTTTTTCTTGTTGTTGTTGCCTGGCTTTATAAAAACATTGCTTTTTCGTGAGCATGAGAGCTTCTGAAAAGAAATTGTCTACTCACTGTGGGCATAAAACTCCCCTTCCTATCTGCCACTTATTTATTCTATATTAAGGTTCATAGTGGTTTTGTTTCAGACAAATCTGTGTGCCTTAAACTTGAAAGACTTTAAAAATGGTGGAAGTGATTTTCAGCTAAAGGATGAAGAGGAGAGAAGTCTTGATGGATTTGAGTAACCAGAGAGTTGTAACCCAGCACTGCCCAGGAGATATTTGGAAATCCTGCATTTACTTTGAGAAGGTTTTATTTAACAGGAATGTAGCTGCTGTAGAGAAACATGGATATTGTGAGCTGCTGGTTGTGAATGATCCCACTTGCCCCTCTCTCCTGACTGTTCTTCCACGGAGCACATTAATAGGGCTGCTGAAACAGACCCACGGGGCTGTTCTGTGTGTCAGTGAAAATCCCCCTCCCATGTCCCACCTCCTCCAGGCAGTCCTTTACAGCCCTCATCCTCTGTTTGCACAGTCCTGAGTCACAGCTCTGCCATGCTGGCATTTACAGACTGCAACTGCACACATTTTCATTGCTTCAGCAATTAAGTAATACATAACAAATCCTGTGAATCAGCTCTCAATCGCTGGGTTTAGGTCTTTATGTCTGAGCCAAACCGGCATTAAGGGTTTGGATTTCTTTGAGCTGCCGAAGTTCTGCTTTGACCTTTTCAAGGGAACTTACATAGCAAAGATATGGGAAATGTTTAAAACTTGAGTTTGGCATTATGTTTGACTGCTTTAGTTGTCATCTCTGAGCTGAAATTGTGGATGGAATCCTGCAGGCTGTAGATAAACAGCATTTCTGGTGCACTGCTCAGTCTGGGTTTGTCATTCCATAAAGGTCATGTCAAAATGAGGGGAAAACCCCAAAACAAACCAACAACAACAAAAAAAAACCCCAACCCAAACCCAGACTAGCAGGGACATAGTATTTTAGGAATTAGAAGTTCTGATTTTTCAGATATTTTTGCTTCAGTCTCTCTGCAGCAATACGTCCTCTCCTTCAGTGGTGAGAAGAGCCCAGTGTGTAACCTACTTCCCAAACACTCTGTTCAATCAGTCTCCAGCTGTAGTTGGAGTGTAGTTGTAAAGTTGCTCTGCTGGCAGCAGGACAGCTCCTGAGGAGGGGCATTTTCTGGAATGGGGATAATTCTGCAGATGGAGCAGGGAAGCACAGCTTGTGGAAATCAGTGGATGGACACTGATGGATCTGCTTTGCCTGACCCTCAATGATGCCTGCAGGGTGTGAATGGGTGTCCCCAGCTAGGACAGGGCTGGGGGCACCTGGACAGGCAGCTCCCTGAGGTCATTCCCCCCGACTTCCCAAGGTCACCTTGATCTGCAGGAGAGAGTGGGGATTTCCACTTCATGTCATGAGCAGAGTTTGGAAAGGGCAGCAGGGAAGTGAGGAATTAAGTCAGTGAGCTGCTGCCAACGCTTTGTTGCCTCTGTGCTGTTTTGCCCTGTCTCCATCATAATTAATGTTGACGTGGCTCGCTCCAAGGCTGCTGGGCTCCTGGCAGCTCCGCTTGCCTGCTCCCCGGGGATCTCTTGGCCATGGGATATTTGCCCTTGGAGATGCAGGGAAAATAAGTTGCAGGTACCTGCAGCTTTGAACAGAGCCGATGTGCACCCAGTAATGAGTTCCTGTGACGGGTTCAGAGCCCTTCTGCAGGAGGAGCTGTGTGGGGCTGTGCTCACCTCGCAGCCCCACACCTGCTCGGGGCCCTGCTGCCTCTCTGGGCTCACGGGCTGCAGATTTTTCTAAGCCTGGTGAGGAACCAAACCACAGCAAAACCCGGCCAGTGAACCACAGCCAGAGCTTTGTTGGTGTGTTTGACAGCTGGAGTGGTTTCAATTATGAGCCCACTTTGCAGTAGCGGGTGTGTGATGGATTAGGGAAACACGAGTAACACAAACCTGTCCTGCTGCTTTGGGCCCTCCTGGAGGGGAAGCTTGTGCAGGTCAGGGGAGCTCAGCAAGGACTCCAGGGTTTGAAGTATAAAATGTACCAAAATAAATACAGCCACTCTTAAGAGCTTAGCTGTTTTAATTCAGTTATGTGTGATACTCACTTACAGACCTTTTCCCACTTCTAATGTGTTTTTGAAAACTTGAATTTTCGTGGGTGCTGTGGGAACTTCTGCCTGTTTGAGCTCTGGTTATTGGGTGTTTCCCTTCTCAGGGTAACTGCTGTGATTGACTGTAAGGAAATAATTTGTGTTAGTTGCAGTTTTGTTGGGGTTTTTTGTTTGGCTTTGTTTGTTTTTTATTTGCAAGGGCTGTTTTATTTTTATTTTTTTATTTGCAAGGGCTGTTTTTTTTCTTTGCTGCTTCTCTCTCATCTCCTACTCTTTTTAAAATGTTTTAGTATTTGTCTGGGTTCAGGTTTAGATCACAGCATCCCCATTTCACTGAAGTTTGAGGGTTTGCAGTGTTGCCCTTCTGTATCCCCGAGGCAGCCTCATTAGGATTTACACAAACTTCACGAGGGTTGCTCGCCCAAAGATTCCGTGTTTTGTCCTGTTTGCTCGGTAGCAGTTGCTGACAGCAGTGTATAGACATGGGGAATCCTGGTTTATCCTAACATCCTGTGGGAATGGGCTGAATTCCAGACTGATTTCACGTTTGAGGCCTGAGCAACAGAAATTATTAGAGAAATTACTTATTTCCCTTACAAACAACACCTGCAAGGATGGACCAAAAATAGATTCAGTACACTAGCAGTGTTCCTGTGATGAGTTTAATGAGGGGGAAAAGCAGGAGAGTTAGAATTAGTTACGGAATGGTACATGAGACACTCAGAACATCCCCTGTGCTTACATGTGGGCAGATCCAGCATAGTAAAGTGGGTTTTTTTAAGGAGAAAATAGCTTTTGTGGTGTGTCTTTCACATGCCACAGGGTTTCTTTTCCAGAGCTGTGTAATGTCTCAGATGCCTGTGATTGCAGGATCTGTGCCTTGGTTGTGTCAGCTGCTTGGGTCGTTGGATGTGTTTGTAATTAGTCAGGAACTGGCATCTTGAGTTTGTGGCTTTTCCTACGGCTGTGAAATGCGGGGTTTGTGGAGGGTAGAACCAGCTTTGGAGAAGATCAGGATGGATGAGGAAAGGCAGAGACAGGAGCTGGGGTTTCCAGGGAGGTTTGTCACGGTGTCACCGTGGCCTTTTGAGGCTGACTGTTTCTCCAGGATTGATGTGATGGGGCAGCAACAGAGAAACCCTTCACAGAAGTTACAAGTGTTCATGTCTGCAGGAAGTGTTCCTCGTGCCCTGCCTGTGGTTGTTTGCTGAGCTTGGCCCCGAGCCCAAGCACCATGTCAAACACTGCTCTTGTTTCACAAGCGGAAATCTTCCACAGTCAGAAGGGAAAATCAGAATGTGTTCCCCCAAATACACTTCTGGCACTCCAGTTTCCATACATACACATGGCAGCCAAATCAGCACTCTGAACATCCATTTCAGGCCTTTTTCCAGCACTGAGTTGTGCCTCTGGGTCTCTGCATCTTTCTGAAGAATGTATTTAGAGTGTGATACTTTGCTGTAGTCCATGAAATCCAGATCTAACTGAAACTTTCTAATAGATGAAAGCTCTTGTGCTTAGTCTAGGACCACAGACGGTTGGTTTGCTTGCAGAGGAAGTAAACCTGTTTCAGAAAAACAAAGTTTAAAGAGAAAAATGCAGTGGGGAATTTTGGCTATCGGGGATGAAGCAAAGAGCAGAATGTTTTCTGTGTGTAGTTTTGTTTGCAGACAGTGCACAGGTTGGAGATTATTATTCCAACACTTCCAGAAACTCTGTGGCTGCAGCTTATCAGCTAATAACAGTTTGTCCTTCCAAGAGCCGCACAAGTAGAAATACCAACCAGGCAGCTTCGCTTTCTCCTGGAGGAGGAGGCCAGCAAGTACTGATGTAACATCTCCTTTGCTGTTGATTTGAAGTTCCCTGTTCTAAGGGCTTCCCTCCTGGTTTCTGACACCTTGGTGCTGTGATGAATTGAAGCTCTAATTAAACTGATCCCTCCCTGCCTGCGGGGTGGCACTGCCACGCTGGGCCGAGAGACGAGGGCAGGGGATCGGTGGTGTCACCTCCTGCCTGTGGAACACCAGGGCAGTCGCCGTCCCTGTTCCCAAAGCTGCTGGCACTGTCTGGCTGGCACAGGAGAGACTTCCTGAGCTCACACTGGTGCAGCTGGGTGAGGTTCGTGTGAGGAACGGGGCTGTGCCATGGAGGGGAGGGCGAGCAGGGGCCTGGGCTGAGCTGCGGTTTGATTTGCAGCACCTCAGGAGTCAGAGCCCCAAGTCATGCCCCAAATTACTGCTGCCTTTTTCCCTTACCCCTGATTGTAGGGATCAAACTCACGTTCTGAGGGAGCAGCTCGGATTAATGTTTGCTGGAGACACCAGGGCGGAACAGAACGGGAAAGAATTGGTAATTTCTTTCACTTCTGAGCTCACTGTATAGGTATTATAGAGAGCTACAATGAATTGCTCTTTCTAATGCTGCTTTACAACTCTTAGCTTTGTCTTCTAGTTAAATTTTGCTTGCTAAGGATTTTTTGTGACAGAAAGAATTTGAGACGGGAGGGAAGCAACAATAACTGAGGGATAAGCAGCTTACGTGGCAGTTCTTTGTGGTTTGGGGGTGGGGGGTTGCTTGATGTCCTGCTTCAATATTCCTCTTCATATATTGCTCTGATAAACAGGAAAACACTGAAATACCCCTCAACCTTCCACTTAATCTAGAAAATCTACTGTTTTAGGGAGCTGTTCTTGGAGAGCAGTAAAAGGAAAACAGCTGTTCAGGGACCAGATCTGAGAGGAACAGAGTCTGTTTAAAATCAGGGCTCAATGACAAGGACTCTGCTGAGAGGTTTTATTTGCTTTGTCCATAACTCAGGGCAGGAGCCCATCCTCCCTCACCCTCTGTGGCGTGGGTGAGTTTTCAGTGATAAGCTGGTGGTTTGTCTGAGTTCACTTGATATTTGCCAGCTGTAAAGTGGACAGGATTCTTCCTCCATCTGGCCTGTTCAGATGCTGGTCATCCTGTGCTAGTGATTTTTATTAAGAGGTCACATTCTGTCTGTCTTCAGCATGGAATCGGGGTTGATAGCTTTCGTCGTGAAATAACCAGGTGTGAGGACTTCTTAAATTGTTGTTTCCAGGGGATTACATCTTCCCATTCCTGTGAGCAGAGAGGATGATTTTACAGTGTTTGTCTCCTGTATAATTTTCCATATTTTCTGATTGCTGCTGTTTTTTTAATAAACTCTTAAACCCCAGCAGCTCCCCCGCGGGTCACGAGCTTGGAAGGAGGAAGCTGTGTCAGGGAGGGGAGTGTGAACGTTTGACAAGCCAGGCTTTGTGTGATTCAGCACAGATGCGTTTGGAAAACCTAAAACATCTGGTCCATGGGAGTGTGGAATGCAGGTCAGTGGTCAGACACATCAGGAGTTCAAACAGTGCTGCTGCTGGCCAAGCTGCATTGCTGGTGGTTGTCACAGGACGGAGTGGACCTTCAATTCTGATTTCTGTATTTAAACAAAAGCAATTACAGAATGTCACATTTGAGAAACAAGTGGCCAGTTCTTCCTCACCTCTCAGCTCTCCTTTCCCTATTGAAAATGGAAAATCAGATCAAAATTTCAAAATCTGTATTTGTTTATTTGAGTGGGTTTGTTTCCTTGGTGCTGTGGTATGTTGTCTTCTCAGTGCCCAGTACCTGGTAATGTAAAACCTGCTAATACATTATGTTCTAACTTAACCTGGGGGGAGGCCAGGAGGCAGCTTCATACAAGGAAGCAAACAGAAGCACCAGCTCTAATTAACAGGAGGACAGTCCTTGGTGGCCCATAAAATGCTGTAGGATTTACGTTTGGCTGTTACAGAGAGGCAGCAGCAGCCTGGGGATTGGAACATTTTTCCAGCCCATCCAAAGTGCCCCAGAGGTGTTGAGTGATGAGGGTGTTTGGCCTGCTTTGCCCACGCTGGGACCAGTTGGTGACATAAACTGGGGCTTGGAAGACAACTGGAGACTGTTCAGTGTGAGAGGCCCCAGGGGCTGCTCAGGTGAGCGGGACCAGGAATGTGCTTTGCACAGTGAGAGCACTTCCCCATTGGAAATCCTCTTTTTGCATCAGCAAGATGTCATCCACCTTATCTGGGGGAATTTCCAGCTGGACAGGAGGGGAATTCCCTGAGCTTTGGAATGCTGGTGTAGCTCTGGGGGGTGTAAATGTGGGGGCTATTGTATCACCCCTCCCCAGTATTGCAGTGGGAGAAACCCACCGTGATTCTGAGCTCCAGGTCAGTGTTTTCCAGCAGCCCTCCAGTGTCCGTCACCCCAGTGAGCCCAGGGCAGGGCTGCAGTGATGAGAGTATTGATCCCAAGTGACAGTTCCCTGGGCATGGTTTGGTTGAAATACCAACTGGAATTACTGCTGAGAAGTTGTCACCTAGCAGAAAAAAACCAGCTAACAGTTACAGCTCAGGAAAGGTTTAGGTAAATACAGTGTGATTCTATTTGTAAAACTGGCATGATGAAATAATGAAAATATTTTTGAAGTGGTAAAACTTCCTTAATAATTACAAGCCTAATTTCAATTGTTAGGAAACAAATGAGCATCTGTACACCTTCCTGAGATGCAGGGGGATTAAGTTCCCTGCTGAATAGCAGAATTAAATTTTTAATACTTTGTTTAAACAGAAATTATGAAAGTAGACAGTGCTCTGTCCTTGTGTTTGGAGTGTCCCTTTCTCATGCACATACACAAATCGGCCTTTCATTTAAATTAATTAAAGCTGACATGCAAACCACAACAACAGGCAGTCTGGGTGGCAGATGAAATGACCAAAATCTGTCGATATTTTTTTATTGGCTCGAGTAGCTGATTGTACTCGATCTGATTCTCAGCCCCTGTGTAAAATCCATGGAGCAGAGGAGCTGCTGTGGCTGGGGGGGGCGGTCCCCCTTTCCTTCGCGCACTACC
>NW_008240039.1:1071372-1084002 GCF_000691975.1 Corvus brachyrhynchos
TTGGTGTGAGTGGGGGACCCTTTCCTGTTTCCTGCCAGCCATTACGTGCTGCCAGCACAAAACCAGTTCTTTCTTAACAGTCCTTTCTGAGGCTCAAAAATGGATTTTCCTCCCAGCCAGTGTCATTCAATTATCACCTCAGGAAATGCACAGATATAACTGATGATCCCTTTCAAACATCCTGCGGTTTTCCACTCCTCCCATCCTTCATTTCCCTGCCTGCTCCAGTCATTAGATGTAACATTGCCCATGTATATTTTATAGGGTGACCCTGACGGCTGTCGCTTTGAGGATGTGCAGAGATAATAAGATTGTGCATGTAATGAAGGGCAGATAAATAGAAAAATGTTTACAGGATGGAGTGTGGTAGTTGGAAGTGCTTTATGGCTTCATGGCTCGCTTCTCCCTGACACACCCCCACAGGAACCACGGGTACCTTGGCTTTAGAGAGTGAAAATGGGATGTGTTTTAGGCTCTGGGAAAGGTGTCCTCGGGATGTAGCCAGCAGCAGGGAAACAGGGTTTTGTTCCACAACCTGAACTCCAGCAATAGGCAATCAAGAAACTTAATTATTGAGCTGGTGCAAAAAGAAAATGCAGTTAAAGGGCTAATTGGCACCTCCATTGAGAAAATCCTGTTCTGGGTATTGTGCTGCTAAATTCTCATTGTCACAGTATTGATGGAGAGGTGGAAGTGGAGTGGGAAAGACACGATCCAGTGCAGACAATGCCCTGAAAGCTTTCCTCAATAACTGGCATTAATTTGTCTGGGTATTTATCCCACTCTCCTTTTGTCCTGGTGTGTGAGTTCAGATACTGAGAGCTTGCCCTTAACAGGAGGCTGGCAGGGAGAGATGCTGCCTGGGCTGGCTGTGAACCCCAGGACTTCGACGTGGGCTGTAAAACAGAAAAGAACTGCTGCCTCAAGGAAACAGCACCTTGGGCATTTCAGCTCTGTTCCTCAGAACCACGCTGTGCCTCATTCGCCTGGCCCTGTGTGTGTGCTCAAGGGTGAGAGCATCCCAGCAGTGCTGCAGCTGGGCAGAGGCTGAGAGGTGTGTGCAGGGTAAAGTTCAATTATTGGAGGTAAAAGTGGTCGAGCAAAACAGGATTTCTAACCCCAGAAATGCTGATAATGCAAGTTGCAAAGGGAAAGCTGAGTAGAAAATAAATACTCAACAAATGTATATAAGGGATTGAGGTCCTTAACTCCCCTGTTTTGGTAACCCCAGCGTTGCTGCAGCCCCAGAGATGCCTCTGGGATGTACCTGGTGACCCTGGCAGTGCTGCCAGGCCTGGGGAGCCACCACTGCCACTGCTGAAGCCAGGCTCTAATAATTAATAATGGATGCAGCCAACAGTGTGTGAGTTCCTGTGGGGATTGGGAACTCTGTTGATTAACAAAGAGGAGTCTCTGGAGGAAGAAGCCTTAATTACAAAAGCTTTCTTTTCGTTCTGGCCCCAAGTACAGCTGCAGAGAGGGGCGGCATCTTTTAACTGGAGCTGAGCCTTAAAACAATGCCCCAGTGCGCTGTGCATTTGTTTTGCAGAACTGTTAAAGCTGGTGCTTAAATCCCTAAAAATGGGGGAAAAAAAGAATTGTTTGCATAGAGCCGATAGCGAGGGTAAATTCCATAAAATGTTAATTATCTTATTTCCTGCCAGTTTGTGCAACCTTAATTACAAACACTGGAAAAGATGAACAAATGAACTACATGAAAGTGGTGAGTTAGATGTGGCACGGAGAGATATTACTGGTGTTTTTACAGGATAATTCAGATTTCTCTGTGGCTTGCTAAAGCCATGCAGTCAGGAGGAGGGAGTGAAACAGGGATACCCAGCTGTAAGAAAGAGCAGCTTGTGTTGAGGGCAAAAGGAAAGTGAATGTTGAACACTCAGCCAGTCCTGTGCTTAATAAGGATGGATAAGCCTGTCCAGTAGGCCTGGGTTGGAATTATGAAGGAATTTCAGAGGCTGTCAGTGTTGGAGCTGCTCACAGAGCTGGAGGTTAATCGGCACAATTGTCCTTCCCACTCAGGATTGATCTCAGCCAATTTATAAATCTTCTGTCTCTTTGTTTCCCCACACCATAAAACTTCAAAAGCATGTGCCGAGACTTAATTTGTAAAACTTCATTGACTTTGTCATCAAATGGAAGATGCTGTACAGTGGTCGAGTGTTGCTGTGTTACTGCAGATAAAGTTTGTTTTGAAGGAGAGATTATTTACATCCAGCTCATGTATTCCTTTCCTTTTTTTTCCCTTGACTTTGCAGTCCCTGCACTGACTCTCTTCTCTAATAGTGATATTACTCACTCATTATGTGGAAGAATTAGTAGGAGTTGAGAAGGGCAAATCTATTCTCCTGGGGCAATTACAGCAGTGACCTGTGTGTTTAGGTAACATGCACACTGAAATTACTGTAGTCTCTTCACTGCTTGAGGAACTCGGGAGTGAAATCTTCAGGTTCCAAGCTTATTTTAGCACTGCCCAGTTCTCTCAGGACCTGTGGCAGCTCTTCAGACAAAATCTTACATTTGCAGGAGAGAGAAGCTCCCTCTTTCCCCGGTGTTTGAGGGGCTAAGCAGGGTACCAGTACTCATTTAGCAAAAACAATTAGAAAGCATAAAGCTGTATCTGATTGGAGGTTTTTTCCACAACAAAATGAAATGCAGAAGATGCAGATGGAGCCTCGGCTGGGTTCCCAGGAAATTCTGTGACTGTTCCTGTGTTGGGAGTAAATTGACAGCATAAAACCCAAGGAGTCAGCCTGGGTTTGCTACACACCTGCCTCCTCTTTGGATTCCCACTTGCCCAGCCTGTTTGCCAGGAGTTTCAAATAAAAAAATGAAAACAGGGAGCTTAACCTTGCTGCATGCAGAGCAAGGAAACAGTGGGGGGCAGCCAATCTCCCAAAACCAGAGGTGGAGTTATAGCAGGGGCCATGGAGACGGCTGTGCTGCCATCCAGGAGATAACAAGTGGCCAGGGGAGCTGCAAGGTAAAATGCCTTTTACTTCTAAAATCTGCCAGAGAGCTGAGACCTGCAGGGGATTCCTTAGAGAGCATCCACGATTTTTAATGGGTTTTTTTGTAGTGTTAAGTAAAATATTGCTTGATTTTTAAAAGCCTCTCTTAAAATCTCAGTAATGTGTTGGAATATGCAGGATTCCTGTGCACCCAAGGTGGACATTAATCAGTGCTACTGAACAAGCTGCTGAGACTTACTGCTTAATTAGAGCATGTGCAAACCTATTTGTCATGGTTGGCAGAGACACTGAGCCCGAGCTTCGCTCTGTAAAAGTGGCCAAGTTCAACTCCTGGAGCTGCACACAGCTGCTCCTCTCGGCCCTGCTGCGTGTTTTCAGTCCTTCAGCTTGTTTGGACCAAGGCAGGAGTTCCACGTTTTCTCTCCCTGAGTGTGGATTCATAAGAAGAACCAGAACCACAGAATCATTAAGGCTGGAAAAGCCCTCCAAGATCATTGAGTGCAAGCTTTAACCTAGCCACAGGCACCCCTGACCCGTGTCCCCAAGTGCCACATGCACCTGTTTTGGGAACACCTGCAGGGATGGTGGTTCCACCCCTGCTCTGAGCAGCCCCTTCTGTTTGCAGCTTTGGGGTGTGAGATGTGTGATGGGAGGGATGGATATTTTCAGTTTTGTCTCCTTAGAGTGCATGGCAATATCCTGGGTTATTCTGTAAAGCTTTAGGAGCCAGACTGACCCACTGGTCAGTACTGGTGGTGTGTTCCACACACTCCCATGATCCAAACCCGTGTTCCTGACCCTGCTCTGGAGCAGATGCTGTGACCCAGCCTGTGCCAGGGGATCCAGTGGAGGAGGGAAGCACCGGAGACTGTTTTTACTGCAGGACTTTACAGCAGCATTAGCTAAATTGAGTTGACTTAATAAAATCTTGAAGCGTTCCAGAAAGATTGTGAATTCATTAAGGCCACAGCTGGACAATCTGTTCCCCTCTGCACTGCCATGGCTGGTTACAGGCATTGAGGAGTGCTGTCATTTACCTTTTCTCTTTCATTACTGTAAAGCTATTCCCCTCCCCCATGTTTTTTTTTTTCTCTGGCAGAGCTCGGCTCTGGGGAAATTAAACAGCAATTATTGTGTTTGCTCACTGTGTTATACCCTAACAGATACTTGAAGGGAAGTTGATGTGTGTGTGTGATTGGCTTCCACAGGAGCTGTGCTGCTGCAGGGCTGTCAGAACCTTCCCGTCCAGGGATGCACACCCAGCCTTAATCCTTTGTTTACCCAAGGCAAGACTAAACACAAACACGGGGCACAGCTTGGGCTGTGGATTTTACATTTGAAAACTACTGATAAGAAGGAGGAAACAGGGCATGCTGAGGGCATGGGGGTGGAGGGGCTGCTCTGGTGGGGGTGATGTGGCTGAGGGAAGGGTTGAGCTGGAAGAACGCACAGGGGAGAGTGGTGGGTGAAAATAGTGGGAGAGGTGCCCCATGGCAAGGACAGTCCCCTGCTCGTGCAGCAGGGCTGGCTTGGGCAGGGTGAGGGCTGGGAGCACTCCAGGTGTCAGCTCGGAATTGCAGAGAAACCTCCCCGCTGTGGGCTCCTGCAAGAGGGATCTGAGCCACATCTTCCTCTGCAAAAATAATCCCCAGAGCTGAGCTAAAAGGAGATGAAGTGTGACTTTTTTATATTCACCTACAACATGGGGTGAAATGGCCTTGGCAGGAGGAGGCAGGAGACTTGAGTCGTGAGCTCGGAATGTATTTCAGAACTGGTGAAAGCTGAGCTGGTGTTTTTAGTGAGGAACATAATCCCCTCTGCCTTGTGAAACTTGGGAATGTAGGTGTTCTCAAAGAAATGTGGCGTTAAAAGCCTGAATAATTTTGCTTTATATGTGTTTGGGACAGTTACTCAGATGTTGACATGGAAACATGGAGTTGTGTGTGCAGGAAAAAAGAGGCGGTGGTGTATCAAGTGCTATGAACAGGAAGGGAGCCATGAATCTGGAAGGGAAGGGAATCTTCTCCCCACGCCGGTGGAAAAGAAAAAGCTGGTTCTTGGTGGAGTTGGTCTGGGGGCACTCACAGCATCTTCCATGGATGCAGCACAGTACAGTCACCCTAGAGTAGAGGGCTCACCCTTCCTAATTAAGGAATAAATTACATCTCGTTAGCGGGGTGTCACTCCCCTATAAGCTGAGCCAGTCCAGTGGTGACACGAGGGATGGCTCGAGCTGCTTTAACTTGTGCTTTAGCATATGTTGTAGCAATACCCAGCCCGCACAGGACGCTCAGAGGAGAAGGACTGTGTGTGTGTTCGCAGGCTGGCAGGGCAGGGCTGGCCCCGGATGATGACCTGGTACCCACAAAAGGAGCTTTGGAGCAGCTGCCCCAGCCCTCCGCAGCCTGGCGCTGCCGGCAGCCGCAGCTCAGGGATGTGGGATGTGCTGACTTCGAGACCTTGTGGTGAGGTGAGGTGAGATCACCGGGAACAAAATGATCATTACAGGCCATTCATGTCAGAGCTTCATGCTTCTCTGTTTGCTTGCAAGCAAAACCAGCAGCTAATTTGCAAGGCAGCCTTTTGTCCCAGGGCCTTTGATCAATGCTGGCCTGTGTTAATGTTTCAGGAGGCTATTGATTTCTGCAGCAGCTTTTGTTCCTGAATTTATGTGCCCTGGCTTTCAGCAGCACGCACTGTGCATGTTTGATTAAAGCTCATTTGACTTCCTTGCAGTGAGGCTGGAAGCTGTTTTTGCTCCCTGTTTGGAGAACCAAAGCTTGCCTGACTTAGTCCTTTGTGCTGCAGCTTGTGCCACCCATGCAGCCACCAGGATGGTGGGGCTGATCCTGCCGGGCCAAACCCATCCAGCAGTTAATCCCTCGGGCAGACAGTGGCATCCTGGAGAGCCAGGTGGCTGCTGAGATCTCGCATGGAATTCTTTCAGTGGGATACCCGTGTGTAACGTGTCGTTCTGTGTGTGCTCCCCCCGACTTCTCTCTTTCTCCCAGAGTCCTTGGCTGAGTGCTGTACTTGTGCAGTCTGACCATGAATTGGAAGTACAGAATATTCTTTAGTCCTTTAATCTGTCCAGATTCCATAGCTGGGCTGAAACTGGTTGTTGAATAAATAGACTTTGACTTCATCTTTATCTGTGTGCAATTGTGACTGCACTTCTGAGTGAGTCTCGGGGGAAAAAAGCCTTATGGTCATGAGGTTGGCATTTTCTATAAATATACACCACTTCTTTTTTAAAGTTTGGTTTATGATATACTGCATGTAGAAGTTGTTAAACTTCCCTTGGGACCTGATGGCTTTGCAGTGTGTAAGTGGAGCTCTAATAGGTTCCTATTCCCTATTTTATGATGGGAGGAGAACAGATTGGTTTGTACTCTGCAGTTGCTGTGTGTCAGAGGACACATTAATTCACTGACATAAAGACATGGGATTTACTGGCTTGCTCCTTGGTGCTGACACCTCAGATTTGATACAAATGAATTTATAGGTAAAAAATGACTGGTTTCATTTGCAAGAGACTTTCTGCCTGTGCAGAGCAAAAGCCTCCCTGCAGAGCCCAGCCTGGCTCCTGGCACAGACATATCCCCAGGTGGACAAACAGTTGGGCTGGGTGGACTTTGAGCCCACTTAATGGGCTCAGGGAAATGGTATTTCTAAAGCAAACACGTGCAGGGAACAGGCAGGAGCAGAGCAGGGTGCCGGGCTCAGAACTCCCTGTTCTGCCCAGTCTGCCGTGGCTTGGCTGCTCGTCACCAGCCAGTTTCAGATTCTCTTCAGGAAACACATTTTAGATATTTTTAGTAGGGCTTTTGTCCTTCCGAATCAAGAATTGTAGGTAATGTTTTGCCCACTTGCTCCTCCTCACCAACCATCACTCTGAATAGATGTTATTTTAATGTATAATACACAGACATAGTTCAGGTCCACGGTGGGGATCAGTAGCATCATCCCAGTCTGTGGCAGCACAGATTAAAAATGGTCTGTTCTGCCTGTTGCCAGAAATCACCCTTGCGGTTGTGGTTGTGTTCTTTCTTCTGGGGTTTCTATTTTTAAATTAGGCACTGGTAAAATTCTTAAGTGTCTTAAATGTCAGCAGTTAATGTCTAGAACAACATCCTCCCTTTGTCTTTGGAGTGTTTCAGTGGAGCAGGTATTGGTTGTGGCTGTAATTGCTTGTTTGGGGCCCTGGGGAGGGTTTGGATTCAGGCAGGGTCGTAATTGGAGTTAACTCCTGCTCTGCCTGGAGCAGGGGCTGAAGGATTTCCCCACGGAGGCAGCAGGCTGAGGTTATTTGATCACATAAAACACAGTTCAAAGAAACCCTTTTTGTGGGCAATTCAGGTATGTTTGTTCTGATGTTGATTTTTTTCAAGGGGCTGGTTAGAACTTCTCCATTTTTCTCTTGCAACTTGAAAGCAACAACACCTTTTACCTTAGAGGCAGACAAGTCGCCAGGAAATGATGGGGTTTCAAAGTAAGAGAAGAGATTAAAACCACATGCTGTTCTTTGGTTCAGCATCGCATCCGCAGGTTTGAATGGCAGCTGCTCCACTTCTTGAATGTAAGCCAGATTCATTATGCTGTGAAATTATCACTCATTTCTCTAGGTGTGCTCTTTTAACTGCTTAATTAATTTAGATGTGGGTATATATATTCAAATTAAAACACGATTTAGTATGGTAGGGTTGTGTTACAGTTATAGACTTGTTGTTGAACATGTTTTTACTCAAACTTTCAGCTCCTTACACAGGAATATTGAAAAATACCTGTCTGTGGAAGGTGGGTTGACAAAATGGCAGAGTCTGTTTGGGTTGAGCCTTGTTCTCTCCGTGAACAGCAGGAGTTGTGGCAGGTTTGGGGTGGTTGTTCCCAGAGCTCAGCAGAGCTGAGGAGCAGAGGTGTCACAGGATGCTGACAGTGACACAAGGGCACCCTCTTCCGAAGCACTGGCACCGGCAGCATCCAGGTGGAGGCTGGCTGCTGGTGCTTCCCAACCTCTTTCCTTTCCTAGGGGAGGAGTGAAAAAGCTTTTATTTACTTCTTTCCCTCTTCTGCAAAAGCGAGCAAAACATAACGAGGGATTTTTGTGTGTCTTACCTAAATCATTCTTTTTTCTGGCTGAAATAAGTCACGATTCTTCCTAGAAAAATCCAAGTGTGCATACAGAGAGACAGGGGAAGGCAGAAAGCTGACGAGTCAGATTTGCATGTCCCTCTAACATGCTCCTTCTGTGTTTGCAGGGAGAACTGATCACCTTCTATTACTACTGGAAGAAAACCCCCGAGGCCGCGAGCTCGCGCGCGCACCGGCGGCACCGGCGGCAGGCCGTGTTCCGCAGGATCAAAACCCGCACCGCCTCCACCCCGGTCAACACTCCCTCCAGGCCCCCCTCCAGTGAATTCTGTGAGTGCAGGCTGAAAGCAGAGCATTTATCTTGGTTCAGATGCAGGGAGCAGCAGTGATGGAATGGTGCTGCACCTCCGAGGGGACAGCAAGGAAATGGAGTTCAGGCAGCTGCCCTCTCCCGGTCCTGCACCGTCTGCTGGAACGTGGAAGGTGGCTTTGATCACCTTTGTGCGGTCCTTAAACATAAAAGCGTCATGTAAGGATGGAAATACAGCCCTGGGATTGGATTTCCCTACTCTTTTCTTGGTGTTGTGTTATATTTTCTCCAGGCTTGTTACAGTAATAGGAAATAAAAAACACGGAAAGAAGGAAGTCCTCCATCCCTTTGGAAGGAAGTCCCTTCCATCCTTCTGGGTGACCCCTACCTTCTGCTGGACCTCAGACTGTGCTGCAGCCTTAGGGACTCTTGGAAGAGCACTGGCTTTGCCTGGAGCAGAAGTGTCTAAACCAAGAGCAATTCCCCAAACCAGTGCCTTGCTGCATTGCACAGGGTCCATATGGAGATAGAAACCTTTGTCCATATGAGAAAGGTTTGTTACTTTGTGTGAGGTTTAAGGCTTTTAAGTCTTTCTAAATCCACGTGCCTCATAAAGAAAAAGGGCTGTGGAAGGCAGAGATTGGCAGATGTAAAAATGAACGTGGGCAGGTGGAGGATGTGGTGAGCAGGCAGGACACACAGTTCTGGCCAGGGGAGAAGGGAGGGCGTAGGGAAGGCCTTGGAGCTTTTCCCTGCTGGACTGGTAGGATTTAGTGCTGATCTCTGTGTGCACAAGGAGCGAGGATCTGGACTCCACAGCTCAACCCAAGATACTCAGCTTGTGAGAGCTTGTGGCTGGGAGGACCCATCCTTATGGATCCGACTACAGGATGAGAATAAAAACCCATTTAGCAAAAGAAAGCAAGTGCTAGCCTGGGGTCGGTTCTGCAGTCAGGGTTTGAACACCTACAAGTATTAATGTAGGAATTATGGCAGTGGTAGCTATTAAATGTAACCCTGTGTTAATTTGGAGGGTAACGAGTTGCTGACAAAGGCTGATGGCAAGTACTGTGGAATCTGTAAGCTTTAATCATAAACTATAACCTGCATGTACAAAACATCCTCTTGGAGCCTTTAGAAAAACAGTATTCCTGCATCAAGGACTTCTCTTCTAATTAAAGATTTGAACAGAAGAAGCCAGAGGGCTTCCTGCTTGTGACAAATTATAGCCCTGTTACGTTGTGAATTTATAGTGGTGGGACTAGAAAAATGCTGTGCCTCTCAGAGGGGAAGTATTTACTCCTGAGGTGTTCAGAAGATAAGATACAGTTTTTGTGATGGCTGCGTATTTTCAGTGGTTTAGATGCTGCTTTTGAGCTCACAGATGTGTCATCAGATGTGTAATTTGCCACGAAGGAAGGGGACCCTTTGCATATCCTCTTCTTCTTCAAAACATGACATTTTTGCAATGTGAGTTTGCCATGGGTAAAACTTGGAGCCCTGCAGTAAGGATTGGGAAGCTGGTGTTATCCTGCAGGGCCTCTCATCCAAAAGAATCAGAGCGTGTTTTTCAAACAGGCCCATTGTACGTGAGCATTGATTCCTCCACCCACAAACACCTCTGCTGCTGGGTAACAAAATAAAAACCAAAAACTACAGGACCTGTTCATGGAATCTTGCAGAGTAGGTTTTGAATATAGAATATTTGGTTTTAAATTTGATCAGGTTCTAGAGATAAACCTCTTTTCTCTTGAAGATTGTGGGTTGGGAACACAGCCTGTTGAACTCACCGTGGATAGTATTTGAGTGGCAGCTTACCTGGAAAATGTACCATGTGCTGAATCAGACATTCCAGGAGTTGTATGCCATGGCACATTCCTGGAATCCTCCTTTAACCTGCAGAGTGATGAGGTCTGGTCTTGCTCAGTTTGAAAAATCAGAAATAATGGCCGTGCAAGGCAGGGTGGGTGTAGGGAGTCACAATCTATTTGACTTAATGGTTATTTTAGCCAAGTAGGAGGAAATAGGAAATTCTGCTGAGTGTTTATTTTCCATTTTCCTCTTTCTCTGTTGTCCTTCCCACCCTCAGTGGACCTGAGCTCGGCCAGCGAAGATGACTTTGACAGCGAGGACAGCGAGCAGGAGCTGAAGGGCTACGCCTGCCGCCACTGCTTCACCACCAGTATGTCCCAGTCCCTGCTGGCTTCCCCCCTCTGCTGCTGCCTGGGGGGCTGGGTTCAGCCAGCAGGAGCAGCTCCTGTGCTGGTACAGCTGTTCACAGCAGTGTGGGGGTGAATCAGCTAAAATATGCAGCGTTCCTAACAGAGTTAATCAGGCTTTGCCATTGCAAATTAATACTGCAGCGACAAAGGAGAGCCCTGAGGTAGACATTTATACAGGAATAAATCTGCATAATCCATAATCTATGTAATCAATTTGTGACATAATGGATCGGCGTTGGGCTGCGACTGTCACACACAAAACTTCCTTATGCTGCACCAAACCTGCTGTGCATCAGCCCTGTTCCTGTGGCTGTTCCTGAAGGTTCTCTGATGTTTGGGCATGTGCACAGATGGAAATGGGAGCCCCAGAATGGGGAAGGAAGTAAGAGGTTCAGAGCTCAGTTCTCTTGCAGAAACCACAGCTTTGGAGAACAACAGCTGCCCGTTAGCTCCCCAGTAGAGCAGATCAGGCTTCTTTCTGTGCCTCAAAACTGTAGTTTCTTAAGCAAACAACCATAGTTTGCAAATTGAACATTGAGGATGTGCACTGGAACAGGACAAAGTTTTCCAGAAACATCTCCAACTTTGTTACCCGTAGAAAAGCAGCTGCTTTTGTAGCTGTACCTTTTTTAATAATTCAGTGTGTTTGTGCTGGGGCTGGGGTACTTTGTGAGTTGCTGAGCTGTTGCTTTCCCTGCCCCAAGCCTCCAAGGACTGGCACCACGGTGGCCGAGAGAACATTTTGCTGTGCACGGATTGTCGGATTCACTTCAAGAAATACGGGGAGCTGCCGCCCATCGAGAAGCCCGTGGACCCCCCACCCTTTATGTTCAAGCCTGTGAAAGAGGAAGACGATGGACTCAGTGGGAAGCATAGCATGAGGACACGGCGGAGTCGAGGCTCGGTGGGTTTAACCGTCTTTAATGCAGAGGGGGAATGGAGCCAGACCCCTAAAGTGGCTGGTTTGCCATGGGCTGTGCCTGCTCCTGCTGCATTTGTGTGTGCCAGGGTGAGCTTTGCTGAGGCTTTCTCTGGAGAAAGGAGATGGAATGTCTCTGTAAACTGTGTTACTTCTCTGTAGTGACTGGCAGTGGACTATCAGCATAAGGGGGCACTGACAGCGCGTGACACATCCTGTGCTGGTGCGTGCCCTCCTTGCAGCTGCGTCCTGTCAGAGTTAACGCCCTTGGGAAGAGTTCTAAAAAATTAGATGCTGTTCATGTGGTCTCCTCATGTTACTGGAGTTAAAGCCTCTTCCCTACAGAGAGCTCTGTTTTGCCTTTGTGGTCGGTGTGCTCTGTCTCACTGCATTCTTGCTCGGGTGAGGCACCGGGAGCCTTCCTGGGAGCACAGCACTTGTGAGGGCTCTGACAGCAGCTCTGGGTGATTTATCTTTGAGTTGGGTTTAGCTGATAGAACACAGCAGATAGATTTCTTTCCTTGTCCTTCCCGCTCTTATCTTTCTGATCATGATGATGTGACCATTGATTCTGAGTATCTCGTGAGGCTCCACTCCTGGGGAGTGTTGGGTCCATTGCTTTTTTTGGTAGCCAGTCGTCAAAAAAACTGCCAAAATGGCAGGGAAACAGCATTAATTTTTGAAATGCACTTTACTGATCCCTTATTGCATAGGAGGAGCACAGTGGAGCTGGGGGTTTAGACCCTGGCCTTGGCTGCTTGAATGCCAACAGCTGGACTGTTTCTGATGGAACATGGGGGTCCTCCTGCCTCATGCACTCTTGTGTGTGTGCTGTGTATTGGAACATCTTCTAATGCCATTTCTAACAGACACCGCTAATTAATGTTTTTGAGTAGACGGATTATGGGTTTGCCTCCTTTCACATTTGAGTCCAGTTGAGCTTTGAAGGAAGAAGTGTAACAACGTGAAATGCTCCAGGTTTTTGCTGTCAGGCTCTTCCAGGGGTGCGTTATCTGTGCCCCTGCCAAGGCAGAGCACTCGGAGAGGCTGGGCAGTGCTGACCCGGCTGTGCTTTCCCCGCAGATGTCGACCCTACGCAGT
>NW_008240039.1:1084178-1085982 GCF_000691975.1 Corvus brachyrhynchos
AGGCAGCCAGCCCCGATGGCCGCGCCTCCCCCATCGCCGAGGACGTTCGCTCCAGCGGCCGCAACTCGCCCAGCGCCGCCAGCACCTCCAGCAACGACAGCAAGGCCGAGTCCGTGAAGAAATCCACCAAGGTAACGCCTTCCCACCGGGCTCTCCTGGTCGGGGCTGCACACCTGAGGCCTCTCGGGCAGGTCAGGAAATGCAGATCACAAGAGGCCGGGGAATCTCTCCGTGACCTGGAGAGTCCTTTGTGTGTGGATAAGGCAGGAGTGGAGTGGTGGTGCAGCCGAGTGCTGCTTTGTGCCTGGCCAGGGAGGGGTGTGAGTGATCAAACCTCTCACGCAGCCCCACATAACCTTACTGCTCTCACGAGAAAGTAATCCCTCCATTTTGGATGCAAATGCAAGCGTTAAGCTCAGGGGAGTAGTGCAGATCAGAAATGCTGTGTTTGAGACAAGTAGACAGTTTTGGGGATTTTTTTTAAAGTAGTACTTAATCTTTGTTTACAAAGGAGTATGAACATTTAGTAATTGAGTCTACTTCTGCTACTGTTTTTCTGGAGGTGTATTTGCTTGATTGTTCAGAGCAAGCTGACAGTTGAGTCTGTTTAAATGAATTAAATGCCTTTCCAAGAGAGCTCTAAAGAAGCAAAGCCACATGAAGCAGGAAGGCTTACCATTAAGCAGTGTGAATTGAAAAGTTGCAAGTTAAAAATAAATATTTTTTTTAAAAATGTCAAAACTGGAGTATGGAGCAAGTTTTCACATTATAGAACTGAAAACTTGGCAGAATTTGAAGTTAGGTAATTATGTGACACACTGAGCTGTTCCAGGCCATGGGAGAAGGTAGTAATCTCAGAATAGCTATTCCCTGTTAGCCCAGTATCTGAGGGGATCTAAAAATATTCCTCTCAAAATACCAAGAGTAGAGCAAGACTTTAATGTAGCAGAAGGAGTCTTATCCTGTCTCCTGCAGAAATTCTTGCTCCGTCCTGCACCAGTTAATAACTGATGTTGGTCTCTGTTAGAAGGGTTACCTGACCCAGTTGATCTGCTGTGAGTTCCTGATGGGGTTTGGTCCTGCACAGCTCTGTTTAAAATATCCCTTGAGATGAGGAATGCTTTATTCACTCTTTCTTTTTCCTACTAGTTTGATGTGTATTTGATTGCTTTTAAATGCTATGTCAACTCCAGAGTTCTCCTGCTCCTTAATTTGTGTTAAATACAGTGGCACTGGCATACACTCAATTTTCTTTTGCATTTACACTACTGGCAACTGTTGTGTTCTGTGTCCTTTGTGGCAGAAGATAAAAGAAGAGGTGTCTTCTCCTCTCAAGAACTCCAAGAGGCAGCGGGAAAAGGCAGCATCCGACACGGAAGAACCTGACAGGTCCAATGCCAAAAAATCCAAAACTCAAGTGAGTCCCACGGAGGAGTATTTCCTCTTAGGAGAATGGCTTGAGATGGGGAGGGGGTAACAAACCAAAAACACGAAATCAATATAAGCCACAGCAAATTGTAACTTAATCTGTGGCTGGAAAGCGACCAATGTTATAATGTGTTCCTTCTGCTGAAAACAGTGGAGTGATAGTAAGTCCAGAAGTTGGTTTTCTTCCTTTTGCTATCAATACCAACCGTATAGGAGTACACTTGGATTATTTTCCACCTCCTTCCTCCACGTTTTTTTTAAATTTAAATTTGGGTTTTTGTCTTCTGTGACAAGTTAGAAGACCACCACTGGAATTGTCGCAGGACAAATCTTTTCCATTGCTGGTGACCCTCATAGTGAAGAAGTGTTTTGCTGT
>NW_008240039.1:1086024-1086448 GCF_000691975.1 Corvus brachyrhynchos
TGGAAAGGATCCTGGCTCTGCTGTCTGTGCACCTCCCTTGGATATTTGTGTTCCTGTGCTTGTAGAGGCCCTGTGGGGTTCAAAGAGTGCCTGCAGCTGCGTCTGCACAGCACGTGTGATTGATCCCATCCGTGGCACACTGGGAATGTCTTGCAGCGCTTTTCCTGGGCGCAGTGGTCACTGTTGCTTCTCCCCACAGGAGATCAGCAGGCCAAACTCCCCCTCGGAGGGAGAGGGCGAAGGCGAGAGCTCCGACAGCCGCAGCGTCAACGACGAGGGGAGCAGTGACCCCAAGGACATCGACCAGGACAACCGGAGCACGTCCCCCAGCATCCCCAGCCCCCAGGACAATGAGAGCGACTCGGATTCCTCGGCTCAGCAGCAAGTGCTGCAGGCGCAGCCCCAGGTGCTGCAGGCCCCAAGC
>NW_008240039.1:1086981-1088056 GCF_000691975.1 Corvus brachyrhynchos
CCCTCCCCATCTCTCTGGCCCGTCTCCATTCTCCATGAACTCCAACTTGCCTCCACCGCCCGCTCTGAAGCCTCTAAGCTCCCTCTCGACTCACCATCCTCCATCTGCACACCCTCCTCCCCTGCAGCTGATGCCTCAAAGCCAACCACTGCAGTCCTCGCAAGCCCAGCCTCCTGTTCTGACCCAGAGCCAGAGCCTTCCCCCTCCTGCTAGCCACCCCCCTTCTGGACTCCATCAGGTATCCTCCCAGCTCCACCGCCCGCTCTGAAGCCTCTAAGCTCCCTCTCGACTCACCATCCTCCATCTGCACACCCTCCTCCCCTGCAGCTGATGCCTCAAAGCCAACCACTGCAGTCCTCGCAAGCCCAGCCTCCTGTTCTGACCCAGAGCCAGAGCCTTCCCCCTCCTGCTAGCCACCCCCCTTCTGGACTCCATCAGGTATCCTCCCAGCCCCCCTTCTCTCAGCACCCCTTTGTGCCCGGGGGCCCCCCTTCCATCACGCCTCCTTCGTGCCCCTCCACTTCCACGCCGCCCACCGTGCCTGGCATCCCTCTTCAGACTCCCATCTCCACATCAGCAGCTTCTAGTGGGACAGTGCCCGTGGTGACAGCCTGCACGCTGCCACCCATCCAGATCAAGGAGGAGGTCCCAGATGAAGCTGAGGAGCCGGAGAGCCCTCCACCTCCACCCCGGAGTCCATCCCCAGAGCCCACGGTGGTGGATGTCCCGAGTCACGCCAGTCAGTCAGCCAGGTATGGAGCTTTCATCGGTGCTCTGCTTTCCCTGTTTTTATACTCCACTACCTGTGGACCAGTATGGTACAATTAACGTTCTCCTGGCTTTCAGGGAAGCTGGTAGTGTTTGGTCTAAGGGTAGAGTGGTATTTTTTATTTTGGACATACAGCTCCCAAATCCCCAGACTCTTGCACCTTTCCCAGGGCTGAGTTCTTTCTCTCGTGTTCCTTTCAGGTTCTACAAGCACCTGGACCGTGGCTACAATTCGTGCTCCAGGGCAGACCTGTACTTCATGCCTCTGGCAGGATCCAAACTGGCCAAGAAGAGAGAAGAGGCCAGG
>NW_008240039.1:1088126-1106121 GCF_000691975.1 Corvus brachyrhynchos
GGAGCGTGAGCGTGAGAGAGAAGCAGAAAGAGCTGCGGTAAGTTCGGTTCTGGTTCAGAGTTGGGTAAGGGAATTGATGGCTGGATCTGACCTGGATGGTGACTGCAGGATGCAGATTCCCAGGAGCACTTCAATCCTGTCCAGTCAGGGGTCTCTGAGCATGGAGCTGTGTGTGTGTTCTGAGCACCTCCCAACCATCCTGGGGCTGTCTTCTCTTAAAAGGAAATGCAGAGTTTCTGCCCCTGGTCTGGTTGTGTGGGAAGCCAGAGCAGCTGGGGAGAACTAGGCCAAGTGTTGACATTTAACTTGCAGTAGGAGAACACTGTGCAGATACAATGAATGCCCTTGTGTCCCTTGCACTACAGTGCAGGCCCACGAGTGCTGTCTCCTGAAGAGGGGCTGAGACAGAGGGGAGGTGTGTGTGTGTGTGTGTCTGAGGTGCTCTAAGCCGAGTGTGCTGAACTGAGATCTCTCCCTGTTGTGTGCAGCAGAAGGTGTCCAGCTCCTCCCACGAGGGCCGTCTCGGCGAGTCCCAGCTCAGCGGGCCAGCCCACATGAGGCCTTCCTTCGAGCCCCCCCCGACCACCATCGCGGCGGTGCCCCCCTACATCGGGCCGGACACGCCGGCGCTACGGACGCTGAGCGAGTACGCGCGGCCCCACGTCATGTCCCCGACCAACCGCAACCACCCCTTCTTCGTGCCCCTCAACCCCACGGATCCGCTGCTGGCCTACCACATGCCCGGCCTCTACAACGTGGATCCCGCCATCCGCGAGCGGGAGCTGCGCGAGCGCGAGATCCGCGAGCGCGAGATCCGCGAGCGGGAGCTGAGGGAGAGGATGAAGCCCGGCTTTGAGGTGAAGCCACCGGAGCTGGACGCGCTGCACCCGGCCACCAACCCCATGGAGCATTTCGCCAGGCACGGGGCACTGACTATCCCACCCACGGCGGGGCCTCACCCCTTCGCCTCCTTCCACCCGGGGCTGAACCCCCTGGAGAGAGAGAGACTGGCGCTGGCGGGGCCGCAGCTGCGGCCGGAGATGAGCTACCCGGACAGGCTGGCGGCCGAGCGCATCCACGCCGAGCGCATGGCCTCGCTCACCAACGACCCCCTGGCGCGGCTGCAGATGTTCAACGTCACCCCCCACCACCACCAACACTCACACATACACTCGCATCTACACCTACACCAGCAGGACCCCCTACACCAAGGTGAGCCCCGGCAGGTGGGCACTTCCCTAGGGAGCATCCCCCTGTTCAGTCTGCCCGGAACAGGCCCACTCTGACCCTGGAACTCAGATTGCTAAAGCCCTGTTTTCATGTCCATGTTGTGGTTGTGTGGTAACTGAAATGCAGGTGTTTTTTGTGGGAGTGATGCAGGATGGTAACGCCACAGTGGTCTTCGTTCAGACTCTCACTGTGAAAGGTTTGCTGGTTTGTTGTGGGTTGGTTTTTTTCAGTGCTGCTGTCCTAGGGCAGCACCTTACAGTGGTAATAATTCATAGTCTCAGAAATGAGTCTGTGCCTGCTCATTTCTAAAGCAAGATACATGGTTACTCCTCTAGAGGTCTGGAGTCCTGGAGATGAGGCACTTAGCAGAAGTTTTCAGATTTTCTGGTGACAGGCAGGAGAGAACATGGCAAGCCAGGCACCAGGTGCTGCACCTGCCAAGTAAGGGGGGGGAAAAAAGTCAGAGTACCTAAAATGCAGGTTCTGGTGTCTGGCTACTAATGCAGTTTGTGCAAGCTAATGTAGCATACTTCACCCTGGAGCAGTGTGCATTAAATGTGCTGGGATGCCTTCTCTCTTGGAGTTGGAGGGAATGTGAGTGCTGTTGCAGAGGCCAGATTGCACAGCAAGGAAATCAGCAGGGTGCTGTGAGATTCTTAAGGGCTGGGGGGTTGCAGGTAGGAGATGGTAGTGCTGGATATCAGCATTCCTGAAGCTCTTGGCTGTGGACAGGGGCTGAGGCTCACTGCAGAAGTCACAGGTGGGCTCAGTTGGAGGCAGGTTTGCAAACCTTCCCTGACAGCAGAGGAAATGTGACACAGGCCGGGTCTGTCCAAGGATTCTGTTGCCAGGTAAGTCAGCCACTGAGCACCTCTGTGCAGGTAAGTCTAGGTGCTCCCCTGGTACTCGTTCTGGACAAAAACATGGCTTGTACATTGTCCCAGTCCAGAGAGAGGCTGGTGCAGACACAGCCAGCTCAGTTCACTGCCAAGTCTCTGTGTGTATTTGAGAAGTAATTTGGCTTTGTGCTTTGCCAGGTTCAAATACAGTGAGGGGCTCTTGGGTGTCTCCAAGTGGCTCCTCTGGTGCTTAAGGCTGTTATAACCTGTGTGTCTCTGGGGAAGAATAGAGGCTAGAATGACCCCACATTTCTGCTGTGCAGCAGCTGAGGAAGTTGTTTGGCTTTGTATTCCTTTCCCTGGCGCTTACTCTGCAGTCTCAGGCAGCTGATGGATGCTTTTCTCTCCTTCTCTCTCAGGCTCAGCAGGACCTGTTCATCCACTGGTGGATCCTTTAGCAGCTGGACCCCACTTGGCACGTTTTCCCTACCCACCCGGGACCATCCCCAACCCATTGCTAGGGCAGCCACCTCACGAGCATGAAATGCTCCGACATCCAGTCTTTGGTGAGAGCATTTTATGGTCCTTTGCAGGGGTTGGCTTTGATCTGAAATGTCATCTTTTCCTGTGGGGTTTAGCATTTCTTGGTGGGGGGAGCTGAGCTGTGACTTCAGGTGGTTGTGGTGGTTTGTTGGGACAAACAAGAGTGTGAACGTGGTCCCTGTCTCCCAGGTACTCCCTACCCTCGGGATCTGCCTGGTGCCATTCCACCTCCCATGTCAGCAGCCCACCAGCTGCAGGCCATGCACGCCCAGTCTGCAGAGCTGCAAAGACTGGCAATGGAGCAGCAGTGGTTGCACGGGCACCCTCACATGCACGGTGGGCACCTACCCAGTCAGGAAGATTATTACAGGTGAGAGTGCAATGAGGGCTTTTGGGGACCTGGGAATTCCATCATATTTCTCCACATTCCTTCTTTTTTCCTCCGAATTTTCACCTTTCTTGCTGTGTGCTGAGCCCTGATGCAGTTACAGGTGAAGCTGTGCTGAGACCTGATTTGGGCAGGTGGGAAGCGAGGTCCAAATTCCTGGCACAGGATGAGAGTGGTTGAGTCTCCTATTGCAGAATCCCCTCTGATTGGGGTTTTTATTGGGATACTTGCTGCAACTGCTGCTTCCACATCTCTGCCTCTTCCATGAGAACAGTGGAGGAGGGTGGGCAGAGCTTTATGGAGGAGAACGGGAGGAGTTCAGTGACCGTGCTCACATATGGGGGTACCCTGTGCTGGGACAGTGCCTGGGGCTGGTGCTTAGAGCTCACAACCTGCAGCCCCCGTTCCTGCAGAGGCGAGCAGGAGGGCAGAGCTGTTTGCCAAGTGTCTGACACCTCTTTTGTTGTGTTAAAATGAGTTTTCTTTCTCTTGCAGTCGACTGAAAAAAGAAGGCGACAAACAGTTGTAATAAATTATTTATTTGTAACGCTGGCTATGGAAACCCCAGTCCTTGGGAAGGAGTGGAACATTTTTACATACGAGAAGAGCTACAAAAGGAAAAGAATATCTTATAAAGATTTCTTTATATATTTAAAACAGAAGCAACCACCCAACAAGTAGAGACTTATCAGCATAGTGTTCATTTGTAGAGAAGATTTCTCAAGACTGGTGTGGGTCTCCCTGCATGAAAACGTATTCAGAAGCCTATTGGAAATACAGGACTGTGTGGAATATTCAGAGAACTTCCTGCAATCTTGGTTTTTTTTTTTTTTCCTTTTCTTATCTTACTAGTTTGTTTTCAGTAGGTGCTAGAATCAGGTTCACAACACAAGTCACTGTGCGTGAAGGGACACTCAATGCATCTATAGGTAATTAAAAAAAAAAACAAGGATTGCAAGTAGGTGACATAACAAGCTCTGAATCCAAGTGCTATAATAATAAAAAATCTACTTTTATTTTAATACATTGTAGGAAATCTTCATAATTTTAAAGAGAGCTCAGTTCTGCAGCATGGCTTTTTAAGTCTGTAAATAACTTTTTTTGGGTAGAGGGGAGAAACAAAACAAAACAAACTCCAGAAACGTTTATCTTGATTTTCAGTAACATCACAAATTGTGAATTCCTACCTGGTATTGACAGAATACAGAGTTGATTTTTTAATAAAAAATATATATATAATTATCCCTTTAATTAAAGGGAATGATGGGTATCAATAATTTCAAATGGGTAAAAGCTTGAAATTTGGTTTGATATCAACAATAAGCATTAAAGGGATTTGCAGGGATAATGTTGCAAATGACTGTTTCTGTTCTTGGTTTTTTGGTTGGTTTGGTTGTTCAGGGGTTTTTGTTTGTGTTCCATCTCTCTGTTCTGCAGCTGATTTTGTTGAGTTGGGTTTCTCAGCAGCACAGATGTCCCTTGGACCCCGCTGACCCTTTTGATGCCGCCTTCAACGGTTCATTTTCAGTGTGGCCATAAAACACTTCTTTCCTGTGACCTTTTGAAACTTAATCCAGCTACACTGGGCTTAGACTTTGGGCAGAAAGTTCAGAGAAATAATCTCTTCTACAAATCTCTTTCTAAAGATGTTCCATGGCTCAGACTAGTGCAGCCAGAGCTTTGTATGCATGTGCATACTTTTGGAGGACGTGCTTTTCCTGGCCTGCTGTTGATAAGTTCTTAAGAAAGGTGTACTTGGCAACTCAGTGTTCTTAAAGTTGTGTTGCAAAAACCAGTCTGTTTTTCTCTTTGACTGTTTAAGTTTGGGTTTTATAAGCAAAAACTGTTTAACTGCCACCAGTGTTCTGTACCTCAGGAACTGACTGCTCTGGGATGAACGGGATCCAGGGACAGTAACATTTACTGCCTCCCAGCACCACGGTCCCTGCAGGGTAACTCCCTGGATGGGGAGAGGAGAGGAATACACAGTGAGCCAGTGAGCATTAATGGAGACAGCTCTGCTTACTAGGAAGGTTTTTTACATTTTTTCCCCCAGTTTTGCCACGGTTTTTCTTTGCTGGAGCAACCAATGGACATCTGAATCTGCTGGTCATTTATTTCTGCTGGTGCACAACTCCCCCCATCCTCTCTCTCCACTCACGAGTGCTCTCTGCTGTTGTAGCCTGTTCAGTGTGATGGTTGTGTCCTAGGACTGTACTGAGCCACGTCTGATAAAGTTGTAGTTAATCAGCTACAGGCACAGTGCTCGTCCACCTCCTGCTGCTCAGCCCAGAGCTGCTGTCAGACAATTCACCAGTTAAAAATGTGTGTTCCACGCCCACTAAGGCAAGAGTAGAGGGGAGAGCAGGGGATTTTTAAGCTGATCTTCCCTTGTTGCTGCCCTCCATTGTAGATTTCTCAGTGCTAAAGCCCTGCTATGGTGTTGAATCAGTCCAGCTGCTGTGTTTAACTCTGGGTGAAGGTGTTGGGAGGGACAGGTTGGGTTTCTGAGGTGGGGAACCATGAGGTCAGTCCAGAATTGAGGGAGGTGAAGCCCTTGTCCGTGGCTGTGGGCAGTGATGGGGTGGGTGAAAGGTTTCCTTATGGGAACAGGGTTTGTTTTTGCTCCCAGCTGAGCAGCCAGGAGGATGGGCCTGCTCAGCAAGTGCCTCAGTTTGCTTTAAAGGTCTCATTAGGCACATTTCAGTTCAATCTCTTCCCTCCTTTTTTTTTTTTTTTTTACCATGTGGAATTGGGGAGTTTGGGGAAGTTCAGCCACTTTGGCAGTTTCTTCTGATCCTTCTCTTGCTGTTTTTTAGCCATAGTTCTTCAGAAGAAGTAAAAGCTAATTCCCTCCAGTGGTCCTCTCTGTATTCCTTATTTTTCAGCTGAAGTTGCAGTCTGTTCTAAAGCTGTTCATTCAGATATATATTTTTTTTTTCCCAGAAGAGCATTCTAATAATTTATGGGAGGTTTTTTTGTTCACATCATTCAGCAAATAAGCACTGAAATTCTTCCATTTTAGCCCAATGATTAACTACAACTTTACCTGCAGTGGCTCTTGAAGCCATCTCGGTGTTCGATGCCCTGTTAAAAAACAACCCAGACCTTCTGATTTTCTTTCAAGAAATCTCTCTTAATTTTTCCTCTGTTCCGAAAGTTAATTTTTAAATTTTGCTTTAGTGTTTTTGAAACGTCTCTCTTGTTCTATGTCGTCATGGTTGAGCTTGTTTCACTGCACCGTTAAAGCAGAGTGTACATTCTGACTGCTACATTTATATATATCTTGAAGCTTAATGTATATATGAGTAGTTTGCCATGGGATAACACAGTGTAAACAGAGTAGAAACCCAGAAATCGTGACTTCTGTGTTCTCTCCATTTGAGTATTTTGTAATTTTTTTGAAATATTTGTGGACATAAATAAAACCAAGCTACACTACAGCAGCCAGGTTTTGCCTGCAAGTGGAATGTGTCTCTTGATTGTTGTTAGTGGGAGAGGAGTTACTTTTATCTGGGATAGTGTGGGATGCTGGCATGGCCACCTTGTCTGGTTCAAACATGTCTTTTCTTGGCTTTATTTTTTCCCTCTCTGAGATAATTCTGGTTTTAATACACAAACACCAGCATCATGTCCAGTTCCAGTTCTGCATCCTTGAGGCACATTGCTGCTCTACTGCCTCATTTTCAGTATAACACACTGTGTATACCCCAGCAGCTGCATTTTTGGGAATTGTTTTTCCTAAGAGATGTTGTTTGTGCCAGTAGAATCATGTTGAACACAACTGATCCAGAGCTGGCAAGAGGCGCCTTCCAAAGGGATAATTGCAGAGAGGGAGATGCACAGTAACTCATTGTCTGTTCATTGTCTTCTGGAAAGCTAAAATTTGCCTTTGAATTCCATCAAGTTGTGTTCGTGTCCACTGTGGCGCCTCCACCAGGGATTGCAGCGTGACTGGTGAGTGCTCAGGACTTTGAGCTGGTGATAATCAGCATCTCCAGAACTCGGGGAGGTGTTGGGAGGGCACAGAGAGCAGAATAAATGTTTCTCAGAAGGGAGGTGGGAAGGTTCGTTCTTGGGTCTGGTTCTGCTTGGGTTTTGCTGTGTGATTTTTCAGAAATAGGTGCTTTGGCTCCAGTTCAGGGTAATTGGTGCTCTGGGCACAGTGAGAGGAGGGTCCTGGTGTTGGAGTGTGCTTGGGGCAGGCCGATAAGGCTTCATGACAAATGGCATGAGAGGCTGCTCTATTTATACCCCGTGGCATTTTATGAGGGGAAGGTCAGCTCTTGTCTACTGGAAATAGCTTCTGAAAGTGCTTTTTTTGAGCCTGGCTTGAACATGTGCTATTTATTTTGACATTTCTTTTTTAATTCCTTGTACTTAATGTAGAACTTGAGTGGGCTCAAGCTGCCCTGTCCTGCTTAACAGGTTCTAAGTTTCCAGACTTAAAATGATGCATTCCGCAGGGACGGGGCTGCAGAGGATTTTTACTACTGGATGAATTGAACAATGCAGTTCTTCCACTGTGGCTCTGTGTTAACGGGGTCGTGCCACGGCAGGGTGGGAGCTGGAAGCCATCGGTTGTGTGGCTTTGTCGCCTGCACACTGCCCGAGTTCCTGTGAGGCCGTGTCGGCTCCAGCAGCACGGATGGGATTTGATCCTTCCCAGGCCGTGGATCCCCTTCAGAATGCCATGGAATGGGTTGGGTTGGAAGGGACCTTAGAGACCATCTCGTTCCAGTCCCCACCATGGGCAGGGAACCTGCTTTTCCCACCTGGATTGGTTCAGGGATTTAACGAGGAGACGAGGGAAAGTCAGGTGGTTCCAGTGCCAGGTGAGGAGGAGAGGCCACTCGGAGGAGACGAGGGAAAGTCAGGTGGTGTGAGGGGTTCCAGTGCCAGGTGAGGAGGAGAGGCCACTCAGGTGGTGTTCGTTGGGAGATTTTGGCACTTTTGAAGCCCTAAAGCTGCTTGGGGGAGCTGGGAGTGCTCTGAGGCCCCTGAGGGGAGGGCGGGGCGGGGTGGGGCGGGGCCTAGCGCCTGAGGGATTCCAGAAGGTTCTGGAAGAGCCGAGTGAAGGCTTCAGGTGGAGACTTTTTCCTGCTGTGCCCGGAGAAGGTGAGAGGAGGGTGGTGGAGGGATTTGGGGGTGGCTGAAGAGAACCTTGGGGTTCCTTGTCCCTCAGTGCTCCTCAGTCCCACCTCCCTGGTGGTGCCCCTGTGTCCCCAGGTCAGCCCAGGCCCTCACCCAGGGGCTTTCTGTCCTCTGGCTGTGTGGCTGCACAGGTGCTCATCCCTGTGTCCCAGGCATGATCCTGCATGAAAATCCTGGGTTGTGTTCCTGTGAGCCTGAAAAAGCCCTGCTGGGTTCGTGTTGGGTCCATCCTGAGGGTGGGATCTGAAGGAGGGAAGAGCCTTTGAGGGGGCCCTGCATGTCCAAGTCAGCCTTTGCAATCTGCTGTGCTGCTCGTGTGCTTCTTTAATTCAACCTGATTTTTCTCGTGGTGTTGAGTTTGCAAAACCAAACTGGAGCAAAACATAACAGCAACATAATGCAAACTACAGATCCCACGTGGACAATTTAGCCCGGTTATTTTTTTTTTCTTGGCAAATGCTGATCTCTGTAGAAGTGGTAACTTGGCCCTTGCAAATTCAGCTGCACTTTCCCTCTTTCTCCCTAGACAAATACCCAGTGAAGGAATCTGGCAAAACAATAATCTGCATGAACTCTCAGGTGTTTTTACAAAACTGAATTCTAGAATGGTCACTTGTGACACCTGAATGTTGATGCAGTGCAGGTTTCTGACACAATATGAGCATGTCTTCCTTGGGCCTCACAAATGAGAGAAATGAGTCTTCACAATAAATACTGATCATATCCATTTTCTGGTCAGATGAGTAATGGGAAAGGCTAGGGAAAAGACACCATAAGACAGCACTTAATGAGTGGAGGACACTTGGCAGGTAGGAGTCACATCCAGGACAGGGGTTTGATTGTTGTTTTCTGCATCTCAGGTTTTTAAAGTCAGAGTATGTAAATTTTTGGACATTAAATCAAGCCCAGCTTCATGGTAAGCACAAATAACTTTCCTGTTAATTAATATTAACGCAGTAGTGTGCTTTCCCAAGCACCAGAGCACCCTTGGGTAGCTCAGGAGTTGTCAAAGACATGGAAAGATTGAAGTGATTGGTCCTGTTGCCTGTTCTGTTACTCTGGGTGACTTTGTTGTGTCTTTCCAGTTTCTGAATCCTGTTGCAATTCCATTTCACCATTTGTTAGCTCTTTAAATATTTGTCCAGTGTCCTTACCCGTGGCAATGTTGCCCAGAAGGGACATTCTCCACAGAGGTGCTGCTTGTGAGTGCTCCTGTGTCTCGCTGTGGCTGTGAGGTTCAGTTCCCTGCACCAGAGAACGTGCGTTAGGGAGAGAAATCACGGGATAAATTGATGGGCTGGCCTTGGAAAACAGCTCGGTGTGATGTCAGGGGAGTTGTATTTCACTTTGCCTGGGGTCTTGGTTCTGCTTATAACAGTCTATTAGTCAAATCTGGAGGATGGAAATTTCTCTGGCCTTGCAGCTTGTTGGGATGAACCCTAATTACAAAGTCTGGGCAGTTGTGAGGAATCTGCTGTTCTTGCCCTGGTAACGTGGCTGAATTTGAGCTTTCAAAATGCCCTGGGGGGTTTTTCCTTCCTCTAAGTTGGATTGTTTTAGTGTCATCCAGCTGTCACTTTTATCCTTCTCTCTAGTTCATTCCTTCACAGCTTAATGCTTTTTATAGAGTGGCAAATAAAATGGACATCAGTAGCAGTGTTTTGAGAAGTGCAAGAGGATGCTCAGTAGCAAAGGAGTAAAGGAACACACCACCCAATTTCCCTGCAAAGCTCCAGCCCCTGATAATCCTGAGGGTTTGCCACAGAGGGAGTGTCCGTGACAATTAATGGAAGCTGAGGTTTAACAGAGGGAGTGTGATGGTCAAAGTGTCCATTTTGAAATACATTCATTCCCTGGGTGCTGCTAATTTTCGCCATGAGAGGGCTCACACAGTCCTCAATTTCACACTGACCATGCTGTGATTTTGTCCACGGTCAGTACTGAAGCAAAGAACTGAGCTTTTCGTTCCCCAGGTGTTTCACAGGCTCAGAATGTAACGAAGTGAGCAAGGGCTGGAGGCAGAGCCCGCGCTGTCTGTGCTGGTGTCTCAGTGTTTCACAGCAGCGCTGAGTGCAGTGCAGGGCCGGGGTGTGAGGGATGGAGCCCTGCACAGCTGGGATGGAGCCTCCGGAGCTGTTTGGTGCACACAGAACACGGCACTCCGCACTGGAGAAACAGCTGCTTTCCAGCCCAGCTCCTCGCAGGTTCTCCCTGATGTGATGTCTCTGCTTCCACATTCCTTTGCTGCGCATTGTGTGATTCCAGACTACAGCATTCAGGAGGATTGTAGAAACAAATTCTCCCTTTTCCTTTTTTGTTATTTAAAGCAAAGCTCCTTGGCTTCGCTGGTTTCTTCTGGAGACAGTACCTGGGGCCAGAAACCGTCGGCAGGTGTTGTGACAGAAATGCCTTCATCTAAATGTAAATGTTGCTGCCCTGCCTCAGGCTGCCTTTAAGAGGCTTTTTCTGTGGGAAGCAGCTACTGAAGTAATGGTCCCAATCAATTTATTCATGTCAATAAAAGGTCTTTTATATGCTTATTTGAAATGTATTGTTCTGGGCTGATAGGACCACGTTTGTTTTTTAAGCGGGTGTGTCAGATGGAGTGAGAAATAGGGAGCGTGAAGGAGAAGAAATCGTGTAGGCCTGGTTACAGCTGGGGGGAGTCACAGCCTGGGGTCTGGAGCGAAAAGGGTGGAAAGAACGAAGGTGCCTCAGTAGGGGGACACAAGGAAATAGCAGAGAACTCCCAGTGCTCCTCCCAGAGCCTGGGACAGACTTAGATTGGGTTGGGGTTGAGTAAAGGAGTTCAACACAACATAGAGGGAGAGATTTTCTGAGTCACCCGAGTGCAGAAACATCTGCTTGTACACCTTGGACAGAGCTTGACATTCTCTAACCCCACCCCTCCTGTCTGCTTAAAAGGGAAAGCGGGTAAGAGCAGCCACACCAAACTGCAAAATACAACTTTTTTTACATCTTTTGTACTCCACATTGAAGTGTGAATTCTGTCGGAGCATCTCCTGGCAGCACCACCCATGAGCGGGGCTTTATATGTCTGTATATAATTTTCTTTTGACTTGGGCTTCAGTTTGGGGTAAGCTGAGTATGTGTTCTAACAGCCAGAGGCTAATGGGCACAGGCAGGTGTTGATGGCAATTTTCACTGCTCTGCCCATGGAGCTCGGTTGTGTAATCCTGCCTGCAACTCCAGGCTTTTATTTCTCTCCAGTAGCAGTTTGGCATTGGTGACAAATTACTTAATGGCCCATTGAAGGATAAATCTGTCCCCCGATGGGCGATGCCTCTGCCAATCTGTCCAGGTGCAGTTTGGTTCTGCCACCAGTCCCGGGGCTGCTGGTGCTCTACCTTGTCTTCCCCGTGTACTGAACAGAGGTAAAGGTTCTTACTGGCTCTAAATTACAGCTTTGTTCTTTCAAAAGAGCTTTGAACAGATGGATTTCCACTATTTGTGTTTGTGCAATAGAGATGGAAGAGAACTTAGTAAAGGGTTTTGAGAGTCTTGAATCCTAATGGCTCCAGGATTTGTAACTGCAGTGCCATAATTTCAGTGTGATTTGAACCTGGGCTGCTGGGGCTATTTACGCCTTCTGTTCTGTCCTGTAGTTCCGTGCTGTGGAGCCTTGGAGGAGGCAGTGAGAGAGTGCTGGAGTCCCTCCAGTGCTGTTCTCCACTGCTCCTGACCTGTGCCAGGTGGGAGCACGAGCCCCACCAAGGAGGAGACGCTGCCGGGGTCAGCTGGATTTACCTGGAGTGATGGAGAGCAACGCTCACAGCATCCTGAAGGTGAGAGCCCGGTGAGACAAGAGCTTGTTTGCACAGGCTGTGGCACGGCCACAGTCCTGTTCTCTGGGACACCCCAGAGGAGGAGCTGAGCCTGGGCTGCGACATTTGGAAAGCGACATTTGGGCTCGTCCTTCTTCCATTATTGCTTGTTCTGTCCAAGCCTTTGTAATGCATCAGGTCTCTTACAAAGACGTCTCCTATCGGCTGAGGAATGTTAAACAGGCGTCTCAGCTCTGTCCTCAGAGCCCTGGGTGTGGGATTCCTCCTTTTTAATCAGCTGTCTAACACACTGCCCGGTGGATTTTCACCCGTGCCAGACCCAGCTCTGGGTACTGTAGAACAGACACTCTGTGTCTGGCTGAGCCTCCAGGGCTTGTCTGGCTGATTTTTATTTACAAGAGTGCAAATAAGTAAACATGAACTGTTGGCTGATGGCCCTGGCGTGCATTCCTGTGCCCAGCGGGACTGCAGGGACTTGGCAAAGCCGCCTTTAGGATGCCTCTGGCTACTGGAGTGCCGGCCCTGGGCAGGGAAACTCCCTCATCCCCCCTGGGGGTGAGGGGCGGGAGGGGAAGGACAGTGGCATGACAGGAGCCATCGTCCCCAGGAGGACCAGGGGGTGTGAGTAGGCTTGAGCTAAACAATTGTCCCGACTGCAGCTCTTGGTGTGATGGGAGAGTGGGGCACTGACCGGGGCACTGACCCGGGCACGGACCCGCTCCCTCCCACCCCAGGGGTGGCCGGGGCTGTCCCTGTGCCCCGGGAGCGCCCGGGTGCCGCTGCAGGATTTGCCACAGGATGGCAGCAGATTCTCGGGAAAAAGAAATCCAACCCTCGCGCATCCCTGCTTGAGGAGCTCGCGGAAAGCAGAGACTTCCCCAAGCAGGGAAGCCGAGGCGTCCTCATAGGGGGAGAGCCCGGTGGGATCCGGGGCACCTGCTCCCACCCAGCACTGCAGGGCTGTGGCTTTCCTTGGGTTTCTTTCGGTTTGCAAATATAAATTCCTGTGCCGAAACTTTCCAGCTGCTGCTTCCCCCTCTTTCCCCCTCCTGGGTGGGCACCTTTTGGCTTTATCTGGCCGCGCAGAGTGGCACCAACTCTGTTTTACTTTCCTTGTTCCAAGTTAGGGGCTGGGAGACCCAGACCTTTGGAGGGAGCTGCTCCGTGCATGTGTGCACTTTTCTGTCCCGGGGGAATGCGGGCCGGGAATTCCTGTCCGGGCTGCTGACAGCTGTGTGGCCGTGTGTGACTGCACCGCTCCTGCTGCCGCCGTGCCCCTCCCTCCGAGCGCTGCCTGGGATGCCTTCTATGGACACGGGGATATAAACACAAGGCAGCTGTGCTGGGAGTATTTGTTTCTTTTAGATGGCCTCCACTCCTGAACTTGAAAAATACACAAGCCATGCAATAATATTTAGTATAACCACCCAGCTCTCAGCAGCCCTCTTCTTCCACACAGCGGCTGGGAGGTGGCACAAGGAGTTTTCTCCTGGATTGCTTGGCTTCCTCGGTTGGGCTGTGCCAGGCTCTGAGAGGGAGCCTTTGGGGGGTGCCAGATTGGCTGTCAGGGCTTGTCCTGGAGGTGTCATTTATCAGGCAGATGTGCCGAGGTGATCAATGGCCTTGTCAGACAGTGTTGGGCAGCCAGGGCTGGGCTCTGCTGCACTGGCAGAGCACGGGGTGCACAGAATGGGAGAGCTCAGAGAGAGGTGTGGGGGCTTCCTGCTGCTCCAGACCTGCTCTAGCAGGAGCTGCGCTGCCCCAAACGTGTCGTGGTTATCACACTGTGGGGATGTGACCTGGTCACAAACACCATGAACCTCCCTGCTGAGATGTTTCAGTCCAAATCACAGCCTGGATCTTGGCACAACAAAGATCATTGCAAATCAGAACCTCCTCTGTGCTCAGCAGTGAGGGCAGGTTCAGGTGGCAGCCAAGTTCCCTGGCCGTGTCAGGAGCTGCTGTGTGCATTGGTAAAGTCTGTGGTGATCAAATGAATCCCAGCCAAGCTGAAATCAATCAGGAGGAACCCAAATCAAACCACCTGAAATGCTTCACAAATGGATGTGGAATGGGGCAGCATTGCTAAGGGAGCCTCCTTTGGATTTCATGTCCTCGCAGCCAGATGTTAAACTTCTCCCTGGCGGCCCTGCCAAGAATGCAGGACAGTTCCAGCCATGCCCTTTGATATTTAGCATCTCCTGTGCTACAGGCCGTGTTTGTAAAGTGAGAAAGAGCAAGACCCTTGGCCTTCTGCCCAGCATGTGCGTGGCAGGCAGCTTTTATTCTCAGTGCAGCCTTTGGTGAGGAGATAAAGGGCAGCCCCCAGGTGCCAGGGGGAGCAGAGCTCCTCACCCAGCACCGGGCCTGTGCCTTCCTGCTCTTAACCTGCCAGGGCTCTCCTGCCAAAAGGGGTTTGGCTCCAATCACTCCTGTGTTTTTTCCTGGGAAGAACTGCTCTGTGGGCTCACTCGAGTCCATCCTGCACCTCAGCTGCCCAGCTCCTCATCTTTTGCTGGTGGGGAACAACTCACTTGTGTCTCTCTGGATGCTTGAGGAGGAATGAAGGGATTTATGACCTTCTCCCCTACTCCCCATCCACCTCTACTGTTTTCCTCCCCCTTCACCACTGCCTTCCCAGAACTGGAAGGTCAGAAGTTTAAATCCTATTTTGAGCAACTCCTGAGTTGCTACCAGCTTCTATACGTAGCTTCTTCTGGTTAAATTTTATTTATTGCCCTGGAAATGAGCCTATTTTAATACCTTCTTCATGTATCCATATGTAAAACATCTATAGAATGGCCTCCTGTAAGTTGCCCTGCCTGTATTGACATGTAGGGATGGCCAAGCTATTCTTGTCTTTTTTAATAGCTGAGAAACGGCTGCTGTTAATTCTGTGTGATGACTGAGTTCACTGGCTGAAGTGCAGCTCTCTGCTCACTTGTCTGAGCTCTCCTGTACTGTAAATACTTTTTTCAGTATGAAAGTCCTTTCTGCCGTTTCTGATGTCCCTGGTCCAATGGCAATATTGATTTCTTACATGCAGTGAACAAGATTTACTGCTTATCTTCTGGAGACATTTCCTTGGACTGCGCTCCATCGTTCTTGCTTCCAGAACTGCCCTTTCATTTAACTTTTCCTGCAAGGCCCCCAACCACTATTTAGCTCCCCCTTCTCCAATCACAGCTTCACCTCATCTCCACTCTTGTTCAAAGATGCAAAAGAGAGAACCAACCATGAATTCCCCCTGAAATGGAAACCCAAAGTCTGCAATTTCAGCTGGGTAAACTTCTTCCCAGTTTCAAAGGCAGAGAGATGACTTTGAGACCAACAGGGTTCAACCCTGAGCCAGTAATCAGTGCTTGGAAACAGACCAGAGGGAGGGAAGAGGAACAGTTCCCCTTAGGTCTCTTCCTTTGTGTTGCTTTTTCCATGTCAGTACAGAGGCTTGGCCAGTCTGTTGTTATCCTGTGCTTTCAGTGCAGAGCAGTAATGATTCTTCTGATACCTGGACTTGTGGGTAGAATACATCTGTGCGAGTGCTGTGGTCTTTGGGCCGTCTGCATGGACATGGAATGTTTCCTGTGGATTGCAGAGCACATCCATGCTCTGTCTGGATCCGAGCGCACGCAACCTCTGGAGAGACGCCCGGTCTAATTAGCACTGACTGGGGAAGCAGCTCACTTGTCAGGGTGAGGATGCATAAATAAAATATTAGCAAGAGCAGGTGGGTGAGCCCAGAGACACAAACAGGCCTGTGCAAAAGGGTTTTTAGAAAGAAACGCTGTGGGGAGCCCACAGTAAAGGCAAGGCTGTCAAAAATGCACACAATAATCCATTTGCTGCCTGCCCCGGTGGAATGCCCGGGATTATGCAGTCCTGGACTTCTGGGAAATCAATCCCATGCACATGACTGTGCTTCTCTTTTCCCAATAGCAAGGAAGGATTTCAGCACATGTTGGGAAAAGACGTGAGAAGCTTCCCTAACTGGCCTGTGTTCCAGCATTCGTTCCATTCATTAAATGAGCCCTTTAAAGACACTGGTGGAGGTTGTTGATGGTTCAATGCACAGCATGTTTTTATGAGGTTTATCTGCCACTGCTGGCTCAGCCTTTCTCAGTGCTTCAGTTCCTCTTCTGCAGACCTGAGAGTGGTATGAAGTTTGCATTAAGGGTTGTTAAATGCTCTGAAATCTTCAGTGGAAAAGATTCTGAGGGGGCTCAACAAGATTTTGGGAAGCCACGGTGAAAACAGTTTGCCCTTGTGTCCTAAATAAAAAATGTGTTGGATTTTAGTCTGGTTACAAACAGCTTAGGCAAGAATGAAGCAATGTTGAGAGGCTTTGACCTAAAAAACCAAACCCTCTCAGTACTTAAAAAGGGGGTTTTGACCCATTCTTTCTTTTCTCCAGATGTGGAAAACATTAAGGGATGTTTTTGCTTCTGAGAGCTGTGCCTGCTCTGAGAAGCAGCATTAGCACTGGTGCAGGAACCCCAGCTCCTTTCCTAGAGCTGTTCATTCTGTGCTGAGGGGTTTGTTCTGGCTGGGATCAGGCTGCCCCATGCTCTCAGGACTGTCAGGAAAGGCAGTGGTAAAACATTTGCATAAAAGATGTGAAATGCATAAGTTTTGTCTGGATTTTCAGTGTGTAGGTTCCAAAAATGTACAGCTCTAAGGTAAAAATGCTCAGTGTCCCTCAATGCCAGAGATTTGGAGGTGATGGATCCCTGTATTGGCTGCTTGCATGGAGCACCGAGGAGGGGAACTGCTACCGGGGTAGAACAAGGTCAGACAAGTCCTTCTAGGGCAAAAGAGCGCTTAAAAAATCATTTTGGTGCTTAACAGGGAGGCAGTGAAGCGACTAAAAAGCGGGTGTGATATGTTGAGATAATCTAATATAAGAAAGGACCCTGGAGGCAGAAGAAGCCATGGTTAAAACCACCAGCAGCCACTGGAAAGGCTTATCAGGAGCAGCAGGAAGTTGGAATAATCAATCCTGGAAGGAGCACGGTTCTTTGCTGCAGCAGGTAGAGCTATGAAATATTTCACATCTTGGTAATATGACCTGGATTATCCAGAGTCCAGCAGCTGGATAAGACTTAAACCAAACCAGAAACCAAAAAAACCAAAACCAAAATAATAAAAAAGGCCAAAAAAAGAAAAAAGCAACCCTGACTCTCATTAAGGGTCATGTGCCACTTTTCCCAAGAGGTCTCTGAATCCAAATTCTGGAAAGAAAAATACTTTCTAGAGCTCTGCTGGCTAACTGAACAGTTTTCATGTGTCCCGTTAAAATCCAGCCACTGGTGACTCCTGAACTCGGAATCTAAAGCAGAGCATATCGAAACGGGCCTCTGTGATTTGCACCTGGAATTCCCTTAGGACTCCTGAAGATTTGTGGCTTAGGAGTGCAAAGCAAAGATTTGGGTTAACCTTGCCCTCCTCCCACTGCCTCCCAGTTTGGTGCCAGGTTTTCTCTCGAGGTGCTGAGGGCACTGGGTTGTGCTGGAAATGTTTTCAGCCAGCTCAGGCAGGTGAGGACAGCCCTTGCTCCTTTGCACGGGGAGTCTCAGCCTTGTATGCGTGTGACAATATAAATATTTATGTGGGCACAGACCAACAGTTAAATATGTGTGAGCATCTGTGTTCACAAACATAAATACAGGGAAGAGAGATCAGAAAACTTCCTGAGTGAAAGAGCAGGAGACAGACGAGGGAGGGAGGATCTGACTGTGTAGTGCAGAGGTGAAGGAAGCTTTTCCAGGCCTGCTCGAGGAAACATAAGACAAACCATCAGCTTTGGAGCACTGAAAGGCAGGGAGAGCTGGCACACAGCAGCTTTGAGCCAGGGCTCTGATGGTGGCATGACGGAAATGGGACAGAAGTTCAGTGTTACCTCTGGCTGAGCGCAGGATAATGAGGGCACAGACAGCCACGGCTGGGCTCATTAGCCATTCTGCTGCCCAATTAGGCTAGGAGCTAATTGCTCATTAATGAGACCGTACCTGCTGAGGCAGCTGGGCTTCCCTGGAACT
>NW_008240039.1:1106391-1108515 GCF_000691975.1 Corvus brachyrhynchos
TGCTGGGGAGAACAGAAGCGAGACTGGAAGCCAAGGAAATGGAAAAGCTCGTCCGCCACTGAGGAAGGGTTTTGCTGCTCTGCCGCCACTCCCTGGGGACAGCAGTTTGATTCCTGGCACCGCTGCTGCCTCCGAGGCGCTGTCAATTAGCCCCGAGCTCCTTGAGGGCTTCCTCTGCCTGGCATCCTCCAGCCCGACACTAACGACGTGCACAGGAGGGGCCGGGGGCTCCAAGGCGGACGGTGATTCTGACCTGTGCTTCTCTCCTGGACATCCTCTGCAGAGCAGCCAAGGCCCTGGCCAGGGGGAGGAAGCTGTGGTGATTGAAACAGCAGCCACAGGCAAGGGGCAGCAGCGGGATGCTGGAGACAGCAAATTGCAATAGTCGGGCGAGTCCAGCTCTGCAGGACACGGGCCATGTCAGCAGCCCCAGGAACACCTTCTGGAAAATGGAAGCTGGAAGCAGAAATGTGCTTGAGGCCACGCCTCAGCTGTCTTCTGACACAAACTCGGTTTTATTAATGGTGAAAACACAGGGACTATGTTGAGAATGAACTTCTGTGTATGTCCAAAGATATCCACAGCACAGGTAAGGCTGTCAGGCATTGTGTGCACACTTGTGTCCCCTCAGCAAAACTTGTGTTCCCCACTTGCCCCAAGAGAGCAGCGATGGGAGTGAAGCTAAACATCCTGGTTTAGTCTGGAGACTCCGTGTCTCAAAGGGAAGCAGAGACCACTGGCTCGGGCTTCACGCTCCTGTGGCTTTTGGAGCAGGCCCACACGGTTTTCCTGTGAAGAGGTGGCTGCAGGAGGAGGGGAGGCGCGGGGAAGGAATGCATTTCTCATTATGTGCCGCAGCCTCTCCGCTCTGGCAGCCTGAGAAGAGAAATTCTCTCTCCCTCCCCAGGCCCTCTACCCCCTGCAGCTCGCTGATTATTTTTGGCTGAGGTGGAAAGCACAACCCTAGCATTTTTCCCAACAGGGAGTGACCCAGGCAGGAGGGGAGAGAAGCCTGGGCTGTTCCCTTTGTGCTCTTTCAATCAATAGCCACACTTTTGCTTGTCTGGAGCTCCTTTCCTCTGAGCACACCAAAGAGCTTTAAGAGCTGTTCTGTCCCCCCAGGTCACCCTGACCTCAGCTTAGAAGGAGGGGGGAGACTGAGGCACAGCTCCCCGAAGTCACACAGGGGCTGGGACTTCCCATCTCTTTTGTGTGGGCTTTTTTCCTCAGGCTCTCCTTATGCTGCTGAGGGCCCTTGTTCCCTGCTCTGCCTCCGTCATGCTGGGGCTCCCTCCTGGCTGCACGGTGCTGTTGGTCACTCCTGTTGCTACAGCTTTTGAATAGAAAGGTTCCTCTGGGTTGTGCCTTCAGTGGCCTCTTAAAATACTCCTTGAGATGCTGGCTCTGCCGGGCAAAGGGTTTGGCTTTTGAGGAATAGCTGTGTGTTTACGTGGGAGTCAATCTGACTACAGAACACGCCCAGGAGTTGCATTTGGAAAGCTGAATGGAGAAGAAAATTGTGCGGAAGGGGTGTCAAGGGCACCCCAGTGAGCCTGTGAGGGGTGTCCACTCCCACTCACAGCACCTGTGTGCAGGGGGAAAGCCCAGCTGGGTTTCCCAGGTTCTGCCCTCTGCTCTCCCCCACTGCCATAAGGCAAGCTCCCGGTGCTGGAGCAGCCTGCCTTGTTTTCCCAGCTAATGGAAAGCACATGAGGAGCACAGTCAGGCACGGCCACAGCTGTTGGGAGTGATTCATCTGGGACACAAACAGGAATCGAACGCTGGCTGATCCCTGGGCAGAGCCTGTCCCTGCTCCAGGCCATTCCAGGGGGTGACTGAAACTCCGAGCCCCCTCCAGCCCCAGCACTGACTCACTTCCTCCAGCCTTGGCAGAAGGGCTGTGCAGGAGAGCCAACGATGCTTTGGGGCATTAAACCTTCCAGAACTCTTCTTCCCTCTCCCCTGCCCCTTCTGAATGTGGCTTGTTCTGCTGTGAGGGCAGAGACCATCCCTGTTTGATCTGTGGGGCCAGGAGGGGAGGTTGCACCAAGGTCACCAGCCAGAAGTAAATCGTGTGTTTTAACACACTCAAGCCAGCACCAACAGAGCTGCAGTGGAAAGACA
>NW_008240039.1:1108742-1139359 GCF_000691975.1 Corvus brachyrhynchos
AGTAATGCATGTGCTGGCTGGGGATACTGAGGGTGTGCAGCTAAAGGGGCAGGGGAGATGGCAGCTTTCGGGTTTTGGGGTTTGTTTACTGTTTGTTTGCATCTCTCGCTGGCCCCTGTTGATTTTCTGTAGCCTTCCAGGACCAGTGCACAGCCTGTGGATGGTAAAGGCTGTCTGTGATGGCCTGGGTTGGGTTTTGCTTGTCCTTACTGCTGTCTAACAGATTTAGTGCCTGTTCCAAAGTCTGATGTGCTTTGAAGCAGCAAAGTCTAGAACAGCAAGGCTGGAGCGTCTCGGGGCATTGAGAGTCCTGGCTTTGTATGAAGGGCAACCTGATTTTTCCCATCCTGACACACTGGATCCCAAATCCCAGGGTTTGGCTTGCGCTTGGTGCAAGCTGCCTGTCCCCCGGCCTTGCAGATCTGCTCGCTGGTCTGTGACCCAGCCAGCGTCTGTTGCTCTGCATTGTCCCTCTCCGTGTGCCAGCAGGCTGGGAATTACTGGAGCAGAAGAGACAGGCTGAGGTGCCACAGCTCTGGCAACAGCAGCAGAGCGAGTGAGAAAGGAGCTTAGGAGTGGGAGCACTGTCCTCCCTGACCTCTCTGAAGGCTTGGCAGTAAAACAGATTTGGAAAGACCCCTGGCTCCAGCCACTTTTGAAAGCAGGAGGGCTCTGTTTTAGGAAGGCTGGCTGGGTGTGCAGAAAGCTGAGCGGGGCTGGGGAGGGATGGTGGCACCTGCTCCCCCCTGAGCCGCTCCTGGCTGCCCTGGCTGTGCTCCAGGGCCATGTGTCACCCGCAGGAATCTGAACTGCGGCAGGGGAAGCCTGGAAGGCGCCACCGGGGCCCCAAAGTGGGGACAAGCTCTGAAATTGGACCCTCTGCCCCCTTGCTCCCGCAGGCTGTCCCGGCTGCCTCAGCAGAGAGGGCTGGCAGTGTCCCAGGAGGAACTGCTGGGATGGTCACTGAGGTATCCTCCCCACACCCACCCCCCTTGTAGCTGCCGCCCGTCCTCCTCCTCCTCCTCTTCTTCCATCGCCCTCTTGCCCTGGCAGTGCCCTTGGAATGGGGCCTGGCAGGTGGGACGTTGTCACCAGGGCTGGCACAGTATGGCCCGGCTGAAAAGCACTCGCGTCTTCCCTCCTTCCTTAAAACCCTCACATTCCTTCTGTGGCCTCGGGGCTGCCTGGATACGGCACTCAGCTGTCACGGGAAAATAGCAGAGAGTCCCAATTACAAATCTGCCAGGCTGGAGCAGAGGGTGGCTGGGCAGCTCCATCTGCATCCTCTCTCTGGGACTGAGAGGGGAGGGAGGGTGGCAGAAATGCTGCACAAATGCCGCGACACTCAGAAGAGTCCGGGCATCCAACCCAAGACAAAAATAATCACCCAGCTCCAGGGGGCACGGGGAGTGTGCTGGAGAGGGCAGAATGAGGTGTTCACTGCCTGCCCAGCCTGGCACAGCCGAGCTGGGCAGGGCAGACAGGCTTGATCCCATCACATCTCCAGGGGTCTGTCCATTGATCCCTCCTGAGCTCCCCCCGGACTTCTACAGCGATGGGGGAAGCTAAAGAGGTTTCACTGGCTGTAGCATCTCCAGGGGAGACTTAGTAAGACCCTGCACCATCTCCATGGCAAAGCACTGGCTGTGTACAAAGGCAGAGACATCCCTGCTGCCTGACTCCTCAGGGAACGGGCACCTCCCAGCAGAGGAGCTCTTTGCCTTCCCTGGTGCCTGGAGCTGTGCGGACAATAACGGTGCTGCTCGGAAAGCACGTGAAAGAAGGGGTGTCCAGGTGCCTTAATGAATGACAAGGCTCCTTTTAGAGTTCTCCATCCCTGAGAGATAAGACCTTTCTCTGTCCTGCAGGATTTTGGAGTGGCAAGGGATCAGGTGCTCTGGTATTCCATCCAGGTCAGGAGTTGAATGTGGACAGGGGATAAAGGCAGCTGAGAACAGAGTGAGGACAGATACCCTGAGGGCTCGGCTTTGTTGGGCAGGGGGCAAAGAGGAGAAGGTTTGTGTGCTGGTCTGTGCTATGTTGGTGCAGTGGACCTTTACACCCCCAAGCTCACATTTACTTGCTGTGTGTGCTGAGGACAGCAGTGGGATGGATCCTTTGGCGCTCACCCAGATGATGCCATTTTCCTGACGCTGGCAGTTCATTTAAAGCCCGTGCGAGAATAGCACATGTGACTCTCACAAGGCACCAAAGGGTCTGGAGCAAAACCCGACTGTGTGGCACAGACTGCTCAGGCCTCTCGGGGCTAATGCAGAGTGGCAGCTCTGCTGCCTGGCTTCCCGCTCGTGCCCAGCCCCTGTCCCCACGGCCTCCCCCTGCTCTTCCCGGGAGTTACCCGAGGCCAGCGCTGCCGCCGCTCCTGCTCCTCTTCCGCTGGGTTTAACCCAAGGTCAGGCAGCATCATGGCATTTGCAGCCTGGTGAGTTCTTGGGAGATTTAATTTTCAAAGCGTTCCCGACATCCCCTGGGACAGACCTTGGCTGAGGTCCAAGGCCTGGGACTGCCAAAAGAAGCTGTGCTGGGCCAGCCCGGCAGTAACAGCTCAGTTGCTCTGTGCAGAAGGAGAGGAGGAACAGCAAAGCAGAGGGGAGAAGGGGAGGGAGCCCTCCCGGCCCCAGGCAGGCTCAGTGCTGCCTGCAGCACAACCTCACCTCCAGCTGACACTAACAAAGGGCGTGAGGATGAGAAGTGCACAGTCCTGTCCTGCAAAAGTCCTGCCCAGCACAGAGAGGGGTGTTAATGTGGATAGGAGGAAAGAGTTTCTGGGGATTTTTCTCCTGGAAAACAAGAGACAAGGGCCTGCTCTTGGTGATGAGGGGACCAAGAGTCTCAACAGCGTGGCTGTGGCCGGATAACCTGTGAAGAAGCACTGGATAAACTTGTGTCCCTGGTCAGCTGCTGGGCTTTGCCAGAGACCTCAGTCCTGACCCGTAACATCTTCTGCTGCTCCAGCCCCAGGCTCTGACAAACATCATGTGCTTCCAGCCTGATTTGCTGGGCTGCTCTGAGGATGGACTTGGTCTATTTGGCTTTACTTTCTTCTATTTCCAGTCCTAAAAGCAAGGCAGGGATTAGGGAAGGAGAAGGTGGTTATTTTAGATGTTGCTGGTCACAAGCCAGCGAGCTGGGAAGGCAGAGGATGTGTGGGGTGTGTGTGGGGAAGCTGGGGTTTGCTAAGTCTAAAATCCTCTCCTATTTCTGTAGGCATGAATGCAAACCCCAAACCAGAGGTGGGTTTGGTTTTGACCTTGTAAAATGAAAACATGAGGACTGAGCTGCTGCCAAAGCCAATCCCAGCCGCCTATGCTCCAGTCTAGCTCTGGTGCCTGGTCCTGCCACCTCTCCTGGCTCTCCTGGCAGGCAGAGGCAGCAGGAAGCAGGAGGCCTGGTCCTTCCCAGATGGGCTTTAACACATTCCTGCAGCAGCTGGGGCTTGGGGGGGTCTCAGCTGCTCCCAAACCTCCGCTCTGTAATCACAGCTTCCTCTGTCACTTTATTGTGCAAACCTTCCCTGGAACAGGCTCTGGAACCATGTTTTGGGCTCTCCAGTGCAGTTAAAAGCAGGAGCTTCCCCAGGCAGGGAGCAGAGCTGCTGGATTTGTTGGAAGGCAGAGCAGCCAGATGGTGGCAAGGAAGGGGAGGGGAGGAGAAGGGGAATTTGTGAGGGAGCAGCTCCATATTCCAGTTTCCATTTGGGGCCCTGGTGCCATGAGGGTGCCCTGACAGAGCTGTCTGTGACAAGCTGCAAAGGCTGGGAGCTGGGGAAGAAAGGGAGCAGGGGTGTGGGAAATGAGGGCAGGCAGAGAGACGTGGCCATGGCAGCATGTACTGCAATGAAAATTGATACACGCACTTGTACCTTCCAAATAAAACCTGGGGCTAATAGGTGGCAGTGTGGGTTTAAGGAGAGGTTTCCCCGTGCTGTTGGGTGGACACATCAGAGTTCAAGGCATGGATTTGACTGTTCTCAAAGCTTACATCTTCTGGCAAGATTTTCACCAGAATTGGCCCAGTCTGTGGTTTTATCAGTGCTACACCAGGAAAATGTTTACTGGCTTTGAAGCCACCCGTCCCTAAACTGAGTTTAGGGAGCAAATTCTTATGAATGGGAGACATGAATGTGACCCTGTGTCTACTTCAGAAATGTATTTTGGTGTTTTGCTCTAGAAATTGTATTGTAGGGTCTGTGAATGGGGTGTGTAAGATCAGGACCCATTTTTTCTGTCTCTGGCTTTAGCCCTTGGTGTTTGTCTTTGAGGAGGATGGAATTTCCTACTGAGCATGTAAACAGTGCATTTGAGCTAAAGTCAAGCCCTGCATATAGTGATGGAAATTAATCTGTTTGGGATGTTTGCTGTCTACACACAATTCCCCTTTTTAAAAGGGGCTGCAAGTCTGGGGAGGTCTTAGCTCCACAGGATGGGGAAGATCAGCTCTAAATAAATCTGTGACACAGCTACTGTGTATAGCCAGAACAGCTCTGAGTTTCCTGCAGGCTGCAGCAAGTGGTGGTTTAAAACAAAATCAGGGGAAAGGGGAACAGTCTTCCAAAATATGGAACACCTCATAAAGCTGGGGAGGTAGGAAACAAGCTGAGCAATCCCAGCCGTGGTTCAAACTCTCAGGAGGCAAGCTGTACAGTACATAAAGCCCAGGGAATCAGCTCAGGATGCCAACTAATGAGCTTTTTAATTAGCTGCAATTGCAGGCAAGGTTTAAAACCCAAAGAAGTAAGTAAATTAAAGATTTAAAAGACTGAGAAGAATCGATGAGGGGTCAGCACTTAAAATATTAAAATGCCAAAGCAGTTGACTTTACAGGAAGTTTGCAGTGCTGCAGCAGAGCTGCCCTTTAAGGAAGCAGCAGGCTCCGGGGTTGTGGTCCCAAGCCCTGTGGCTGGAACCTGCCATCTGCAGAGATCCATAAATCACCCTGCACCGGCAGCCTGCACTCCAGCAGGCTCTCCCTGTGTGCTGGCCCTAGCCTGGAACCTGCAGGGCGTTTTCTGCAGCTCCTCTGGGCTGCTTCCAGGTGTTTCCCCCCAGCCACATCCCCGGAGGCCACGGGGACCATGGCCAGGAATTCTGCAGTCAGCTTGGCAGCCCGCCCTGCTCCGTGTGCAGCGGGGATGTTCTGTACAGATTGCAGCACTGGCTTTTCTGACAGTGTCAAACCAGGAGGTGTTTGTTGGTGTCCAGGGGAAATGGGACACTGCTGGCTCCAAACCGCCACCTTTGCCCCTTTGTCTGTGTAACCTCCGTGTCAGAAGCAATTCCAAACCACCAGGATGTCCCTCTGCACCTTTGCAAGCAGGCAGAGCAAAAGCAGAAGCTGCTGTTCATTAACGCTGATGCTGCTGGCTGCCCTCAGGGATGGAGAATGCTGAACAGCCTCAGTGCCCCCAGTACCAGGTGCTTTGAGAGCCAGGCAAGCCCAGGCTGCCCCTGGCTCCAAGTACCACTGTCACATAGGCAATAATCATCTCATCGCGTTTGGCAGAGGAGGAAGTGAAGGTGGCTGTAATCACGATGCTTTATGGAGGCCTTTTGTGTGGAGATCTCAAACAGCTTTGTAAGTATCAGCTGATAAAGTCTTAGTTTGTGCTTCCAGGAGGATAAATCTGCCTGTCCTGGGGGAAGCCTGAGGCATGAAGAGGTCAGGTGAGACCGGCAGAGAGGAAGGCAGTGGCACAGCAGGGCTGCAGTCCAGGAGCTCTGGTGTGCTCTGCCCACACGGCAGCTCTGGGGTGCTCCTGTCCTACACTGAGTCCGCTGCTTCAGAGGCTGAACAAGGCAGGTGCTGTGTAGAATGGAGAAACATTTGCTCCATTTCTCTCAGCTGTAGTTTCATTTGCCAGTGTCCTCCTTTATTGCATGCTCTGCATTTCCATCCTTGAGACTGCCCTGAGTAGAAGCTGGACCAACGTTCTCCTCTGGATCAAACAATGCTATTGGACTTGATAAACCCACGGGGACTCAGGTGGAATTGGAACCCACACTTTGGAAAACTCCTTCTTCTTTTCCTCTTTGTTTCTTTTTCTTTTAGGCAAGACAGTAACACACAAATTCAAAGCCGTTCCAGTTTGGATGTGCAACCCACATTGTGCACAGGGGCCAGATGGGTTTGTTCAAATGAAGGTTTGCTAAGACTTGTGTAAAACAGGGGAGGAGAGGAACCAGAGAGGTGGGAGGCAAAGAAGAATCCAGCCCCCAGTGGCCTTGAAAGCAATCTGCCAGTGAGTGCTGTCTCCATGCTGATGGATTTGCTGTCACCTCTCCCTGGCATGAGGTGACAGATTTCTCCGTGGGATGAAGCCAGAACCAATAGCCATCCATCACTGCGGGGACAGGCAGGAGCAGCAGGAGGCAGAGGGGAAGGAAGCAAACCCTGGCAAAACATCTCTACCCTCCTTCCTTGTCAATGCTGGCTCATGGGGGAATGGGACTTCTACGTACACATACTGAGGATGGAACACTGGGAGTGCATGGAATATTGCTGCAAGGATGGAGGATTTGAGTCTGGGAGCTGCAGTGGAGGCACACGGACTTACAGGGAAAGCTGCTTCCAGAGGGGAGAGTGCTCTGCTGGGGTGACTTCTCTTGGGGATTCTATCACCACATTGTATCACGTTGCATTATGTTAGCCAGCCCTGGGGAAAGGCTGCTGGTGTTTTCAGCCTGGCTGCCAAAGTGACAGCTCCCAGCAGATGGAAGGGAAGGACTGGCCACTGCTGGGTCCCAGCTGGGTCCCAGCTCTCCTTGCCAAGGCTCTGCCTCCTCCTGTGCACGAGCAGCAGAGCCAGGGCTCAGGGCCTCCCTTGAACACCTCCTGTCCGGGAGACTTCTCAGTGTGAGTGAGGTTAAGCACCAGCAGAGGTGGGTCAGGGCACAAACTGGATGGGAGAATCTCAGCTGGAATTGAGGAGATGCTTCTGTGTGGCTTTAGGATAACATAGTTCTAGAGGGACCTTCCTGTGGTGGTGCAGTGTGAGAAATCCTGATTATCTTAAGGTGAGTCCTGGGCAGTTTGAGGCAGGTGTGCAGCTCTGTGTGTGACGAGAGGGATGACAAATGCTGCAGGTCCTTTCCTGCCTTGTGGGACTTCTCCCTGATGACATAACAGTAACTTCCAGGTTTCCTTAGTCCTGCCTGTGCTTTTCCCACTCCTTTGTCATGTGTAATAAACAGCAATGAGGTTTGGAGTGTGGAGTTTGCTTGTGGAGACAAGCCAGACACTTCTCTATATGGCTGATAAATGAGAGAATAGGCCAGAAATGTGCAAATATTCCTATATGCTGAACAATCCCCTAAAGCCAAAAGGAGTCAAGCACTTCATTCATTTCAATGTTCTTCTAAATACTGCTAAGTGTGTTTCTCAGTCCTTTGTAATCTAAAGAACTGGGTAAATCTGGCCCAAAATCTCTATGTGGAGTATTTATTTCTAAACTACCTCTTACAAAGAGCTAAAAGGGGAAAAAAGCCCCACAGCTGTTTGCTGGAAAGCAAAGAGCACAGGAGCGTTCCTTTAAACTGAATTAGCATGCACAGACCCTGGGCTGCTGCTGCAGCTTTGCTGCTCCCAGGCCTCAGACTCTGCATCTGGTTTTTCATTTCCAATAGGCTGATGTGCTCTGACACTGCACCCCTCTGGGAAGCTGCTGACAGGCACTGTCAATATTTCCTTCCCAAAAAAACCCCAACAAATGCAGCCCTCTGAAGCGTTGCTTTTCGGAATCAAATTATGGAGCATGCAGCCTCCACCTGGAAAGAAGGTTCCCCATTCAACCCCTGCATTTCCTGCATCCCTGGAGTCCATTATTTTGTTGTCATTTCCTTCTGCTCTTCGGAAAAAAGAAAAGGAATGTGAACATTCCCTGTCATTTTTGGCAGCTGCTGGGCTGGCTTATACCGATGTCTACGGCAGGCTGTTGTGCTGTCAACTGGAAGTGCTCCAATATTCAGGAGTCAGGCACCCAAAACCTGGAGGTTGGCATGAAAGTCAGGAAAATTAAACACGGACATTTGGAGGACTGTTTCCTTCTACTTTGTTTATGTTGTTCTGCTGTTTCGCTCCTTCACTTTGACATTCTAACAGTTCTGCTTTCAAATTTTTCTATAAACTCAAAGGCCAGGAATTCTCCTTGAGAGTGAGAAAGATGCAGGTCTCAGACAGAAGCACTCGACTCCAGCAGTGCAGGCTTTGAGAAACACACTAAATGTCCCAAGACTGGTTATAAATCACAAGTGTTGGCAGCAGCTGAGGTGTGTTTTCCCTCAGGGAAGGTGGAATTCACACCGTTTTTTCCCATCTGGACAACTCTGTCCATTGAAAGAAAATGAGAAAGGCTACAAAGGACACATCCTGACTCCCACCCATGACTGGTGGCATCGCTCTGGCCAGCACTGTCCAGTGGCTGATTCCCTGACGGAATTCACTGAGTTCCCATGACCCCAGGCAGGTGAACCAACCCCAAACACAACCCTTAGTAGCTTCACTTACTTTGGTTGGGTGTGCAAGGGTTGAATTCACGACTTTGAAAAGGGCCAGGGTGAATTTCTTAAAAAATGGGGCAGCCTCGCTGGATGGGCAGTGCTGGATTATCCAACTCTGGGGCTGCTTTGCCCTCGAGCAGCGTCTGAGTGAGCTGCCCCAAGTCAGCCCTAGGAGGCTTTATAGGCTGGCGTTTGGGGGGATTGCAAAGGCCAGCCCCACTCCCTGGCCCTGCCCTGCCCTGCAGCAGCTCTGTGCTGGCTGCTGCAGCGTGGGGTCTGTGATCCCCCTGCACTCTCAGTGAAACCATCTGGCCCTGCTGATTTACTGCCCACGAGCTCCTCCGCTCGCTCTATAACTTCCTCCTGGGGGACCTGGCTATCTGCACAGGCCACGTTCTGATTTCCCCTGAACAGGGCTTCCAGAATAGAAATCTCTGCATTGTCCTCAAAGGAAGAGACAAGAAACACAATTAAGTTTCCTACAACTTCCTTTTAAAGGGACTGAGGGCTCATAATCCTTCCTTCTCACATCCTTCTTGCTGCTTTTTTAGGTGTCCTTTTGGCTTAAGAGAGTCTTTATTGTAAGTACATTTCTTCTCATGTTTCCTTACTAGCTACTCCAATTTCCTGTTTGAAACTCTAATGACACGGGTTATACTTTAAATGGCCACATATTAAGGGACAATTATCTTTGTCAAGGATGCTGAGAGAATTTTGTTCTTACTCTCTGAACTGTCCTGATTTCATTCTACCTCCCTTGAATGCCAGATCCAGAACCTCCTGCTGCAGTGTCCAGAGTCACTCAACAATTAATGGGATGGTTTTGAATTCCAGAGCACCCCCTGTTTCTTCATTCCCTTTCCTTTTAGATCCTTACTCATCAGGATCGAAAAGGACCTAAAGAAAAAAAAAGATCAGTCCTGTGGTTACTGCATCTTCAAGTTGTGCCCCTTGAAACAATTCTGCAACATCCCTGTGTTTTCTCCTACAATTTTTATTTCTATTAACTGGGATAAGTGAATACCCAGTGCCTGCACCAAACACAGGAACAACTAAGAACACAAAACCCTGCAGATTTCTCTTTGAGAAGAGAAACCAAGCACTGCAACCAGGAATTTCTGATGGAGCCAGGTCTGGATGCACCTGGAATGTCTGCATTGCCCAGCGGAGACCTCCCACCTCCCTCTGAATGAGCTAATCCTGACCTGTTAGAGAGGGAACTCCACCCAAGGTAATTACCTAATTACCTGGGACTAGGGTTAATTAACCTGGCCGGATGGCCACACATGACTCTGCTGCTTCTGGGCTCTCTGTGAACCCTGGGATGAGTGGATGGATGAGCTCCTGTGGGGCTGGCTGTGATATTTCTATTCAAATGTGCTCTGCCATCCCCCTTCATGTACCAGGACCTCATGAATGTTGAATTAATTAACTTTCACTGTGATTTCATGGCTGTTTAATGATCTCTTTGTTATGGGTGGAGAACTGAGGCACAGAGCAATTAGGGACTCTGTCAAGGTCACCCAGGAATTCTTTGGGAGAGCTGGAGATGGAAGGCAGCATTGCCTATCAGTGACTTCTCTTTGAAAGAGTTGTGGGCAAGTGCCTCAGCTGGGGAGCTGCATCCCAAGGATGAGTTGCTGCACCTTGTTTGGGGTCTGTGGGATGATCAGCTCTGCAGAGCTGTGGGTTCATCCAGAGGCTTTTGGATAAACCCTCGCTGTGGCACCGCAGCTCTGTTCAAATGCAGGAGTGAGATTAAAGGTGAAGTTTAAGCCCAGAGCTCATCCCCAGGCAGGACAGAAAATAGAACCCAGTGAGGTCTCTGGGTTTTTCCCCAGCCTGGAGATGCTCTGTTGGCCAGAATGTCATTTCTGATTTTATTTGTGCTGTTCTCTCGTCCTTTCTCATTAACCCTTTGTCCCGTGCAGCTCCTCAGCCTGCACAGAGCTCTGCCCTGCAGCCACCGTGGCTGCTGGGGGAATTGTTCTGCCTCTCTGAACTGGAATCCCCAATATGTGGATCCTGCTCTTCTCTCCAGGCTCTCCTCTGGTCTTCCCTGCTTCTCGTTGTTTACATTTTAACTGTTTGGTGGCTCTCCTCTCTCACGACATCCAAGTCTCTGCCATCTCTGCCCTTGCTAACATCAAGTATTCCTCTTTCCCACTGTCCCGCCCTGCTCTGAAGATGGAGGTGGACCAGAGCCAGGAGCTGTGCTTGGCCAACAGTGTGTTTTGACAAGTTGAGGTTTATCTGCCAGCCTCCCCCTCACAGAGTGTGCCAAGGTGAACCTTTGGGAGCTGCTCCTTGAAGTGGTGCCTCCCCACTGCTCCCCAGCTCTCCCTTCCCGAGGCTGCTGCACAGCACTGGCTGCTGCCAGGCTGGGTGGTCTTGTCAGGGCTTTGGTAATGCCCTTTTCTGCCTCTCAGTAGGTTTGGGGAGCAGCTTCGCCTTATCTTCAAAGCGCTTTGTAGATGTGAACCGGTTCAGGTGCCAGCCTTCCCGGGCACATGGCACTGCAGCTGTGTAAAGGAAAGGAGAATGAGCTACAGAGTTACCCCAGAGTTGTTATTTGGGGTGAAACATGCCCTTTTGGAGGGTGTTTCCAACAGCCCCAGCGCAGGGTGCTTGAGCAGCTCTGCCCAGGCCGACTCCTTCCCAAGGTGTCCATGAGAGGCACTGCAGGGCAAGGAATGGGCACTGAGCTGGTGCCAGAGCTGCTCCAGGGGACAAACAGCAATCCCAGCCATTCTGCCTGGCTTTGGCTCTGCAACCCTTCCAACCCAGCCCCCTGCTCCTTCGTCCTGCCAGGCCTTCCACGACAGTTGAAATTCCCTTTCCCTGGCTCTTCCCAGTGGAAGCCCCACTCTGGAGCAGCACTAAATCTCTTTGTGCAGCCTGGCCAACTCCACTTTGTCAGGAGGAGGGAGTCAAGCCTGGGTTATCACCTGCTTGTGGTCTCATCTATCACCTTGAACTGTGTTGCAGGATGAAATTACTCATCCAAGCCTAATGTTAAATTTAATCAAGTCTGGAGCAAAGAGGATTAATGGGCTGTGCAGCACAGGCACACGTCTGGCACGGTGGCTGTGACCCAGGCAAAGTTTGAGAAGCTCTCTGGCAATGATGAAGCCAATCACCAGGTGGGGAAGGCTGCAGGACTCCTGCATCCCCCTGCAGAAGTGCACTGGCTGTGGGACCACTCCTCCTGCTGCATGGATGACACAGGTGGAGTCACCTGTGCTGTGTAAGATTTTCTCCAGAGGGGAGGAGTGTCTCTGCCGGCTGGGGAGTCTGGGTCCTCGTCTCTGCTCTGCTCAGTGCAATAGTCTGGAACAGGCCCTGGGGCTTCAGTGTGGCTTCATCTCTCGTGCCAAAGAACTGGGAAAGGGATCATCCCAGGGTGCCCTTCAGCCTTAGAACCTGTGAGCATTCCTGGTCTGCAGGCGTGGGGAGCTGGCAGCCTTTCTGTGCCTGCTGTGTACCTCGGGGGTGTAAGCACCACAGATATTTAGCATCCCTAGAGTGGTCTGTGTACAAAGCACTTGACAGAAGCCAGGCCCCGGTGCCCAGGCCCGCATTAGCCCTGTTGGTGCCATGGGGACACTGAGGCACAGGGTGACTGTGGCTGCCAGGTGCTCTGGCTGTGCCCCCCCAGCCTCCCTCCCCCTCAAACCCTCAGATCACACTGCCTTATCACCTGATAATGGTTGTCAAAATCAACAGCCTCATAAAGCTTTTCATCATCTCAGCAGATGCTGTGAGGAACCCATTTATGAACTTCATGGGGGAAAAAACAAAAACAAAATGAAAACTCAACCTTCCCCTAACCTGCCACATAAAACCTCCCCAATAAATAAAGTTAACGGGTTTGAGGGGGTGGGTGGTTCATCCCCAAAGCAAACAGGGTATTTCTCTGCCTCTCTCGGGTTTGCTAAAAAAAGCAAATAAACCCCAGAGGAAGCACGTCATGGTGCAAACCAGAACCAGATGGTGCGGGCGAGAGCGTGGGAGGGGACAGGGGGTTTCTCTGAACAGAGTTTGCCTGTGAAGGAGGAAAATACAGAGAAAGGCAGTCAGCAGAGAGAACTCTTGTTTGGGTGACAGTTGGGGTTGCCCCAGCCCTGGCTGAGAGTCCTCCCTGGGGAGCATTGGGGGAAAGGGGAAAGTCTGTGATTGAAAGTGAGATTGTTGGGGCTGAGAGTGGAAAATAGAGCAGGGCAGGACTCCCCAGAATCAGCAGCAGCCTGCAAAACATCTCCCCGAGCTCCTTTCCTTTTCTGTTCCGCTGCCCCACACGACTGGGCTCCGTCAGGTGCTTCCTTCTCTCCCACTCGCTGCCTCTTCTCTGAGATTCCCAGAATTCCTTCATCACTTTGGTTTTCCCAAAAGGCATCAGGGACAGAAACTGCTAATAATACTTTGGGAACTGTCTTCGAGTGTTCCATTCTTCAATTATTAACCCTCCTTCTGCCTCAGGCAGGAGGGATGAGCATTGCCATTGCAGCTGGGGCACAAAGGAGTGAATTGCACAAAGGTTTGTGTCACCAGGGCCGGCAGCAGCCAGGTCCTGCCAGCTGGGCAACGCGTGCCACAAGCTGGGTGGGTTCGTGTGAGGCAGGAGGTGCACACAGGGCAGGGTGAGGGGAAAATGAGGAATAATGTGTGGGAGAATAATTGGGACAACTGAGTGAGCATAAGCAGGAAGGCTCCTGAATAAGACCCAGCTGGGCTGATTGATAGGAGCTGAAGAGGAACCGGTGTCTGAATGATGTGTGCAGGGGAGAGCCCCGTGTGACAGGGGATAACGAGCTGTGAAGAGGAGCTTTATGGGGTGCAGTGGGTGGAAATACTCGAGGGAGAAAGGATGGTGAGGTGGCAGAGTGGGATCTGCCAGAGCAGGGAGTGTGACTGGAGCTGTGCTCGGGCAAAAAGCAGAGTCACGGCTTGAGGATGAAGATGGGGATGAAGCTGGGGCACGCGTGTACAGTGGGGAGGAAGGTTTCGTTGAGGGGAGGGCGTGAGAGCAGGACTGGAAGGGTTGGTGCTGGAGGAGCCCTGTTGCTGGAGGGTTTGGCTGGTGCAGAGTGCTGGCAGCAGGGAGAGCCGCCCTGTCCCGTGGGCAGCAGGGCTGTGGCTTCAGGGAGGGGGGATTGCCCCGTGGGCACAGCAGAGTTCTGCATTTCCCACCCACGGAGCGTTTCAGGAAGGGAGCTGGCTGGCAGGAGGGAGGCTCGGGCAGATCTGCTTCACCAACCAGAATGACAAGGGAAGGGGAGAGGAAAAAACCCCAACGCACAAATCAAAATCTGCCTGTTTTTCCACCAGCAGAGATGTGGGTGTCAGCATTCCCCCCCAGACAGGGACTCCCAGATCATTAGTGTGTCTGTGGAGCAGAGCTGCTGGCCCCAGGCATGCAGGGATATTTTCAACAAATTAAAATGCAGATTTTTTTTCCCCAGTAAGTACTTGTGTTAGCTTCTGCTTCCCTTCCCAGCACACAGAGGCAGCTCCATCCCCTGAGCGTTCAGTGACTGCTGCTGCACTCCATTTGTGCACTGGGGAGTGGCAGGAGCTCAGGAGAGAGTGGGGCACAGGAGATGAGCACCAGCAGCACTGCCAGGATCTAAGAGCAGCATTACTTTGCTTCTCCTCTGGCTGCTTCTTGTTTCTCCTCCCTGTGCCTGTATTACCCATCTCTGAACTGGGGCCATTGACATGAGCTGCTTGTGGGGTTGATACTGAGGCAGAGTGTGGCTCCCAGCCTGTAATCCCTCAGAAATACAGATCCCGAGGGAAAATCCATCTCCAAGTCCAGACTGAATGGCTTAGGCTAATTGCTGGCCACTATTAGCAAAAAGCACTGACAGGACGTGGTGTTCACAACTTGTTCCATAGGCATTACCTCGAATGAACTCTCATTTATTTAATGGATAAGTTGGATTTTCCTCTGTTTGAGTGTTTGGTATTGTTGGGAAGTATTTCTTGATACCCTGGCTAAATATTCCTCGGGCTAAGTCTCCCCACATTTGCACTGTCCCTGGTGGTGTGGGGAGAGCTGGCTGCCGGGTTGGGCCCCGTGTCCTGTCAGGGAGAAGGGTTTTTGTGTGGGTTCAGCTGGGACACAGCTGTGGGCTGGCACTGAGTGCTCTGAAATGAGGCTGGAATTAGGAGTCCCATCAGCCCTCCCATCCCGCCCTCCTGGCACGGGGTGGGGCAGGCCAGAGGAGGGGAGCTGTAGAAGGCACTTCTGATGAAATCCCTCTCCCTTCCCTGCGTGGAAGCAATCCCATCCAAACAGAGATGCAGATGGTCTCACCCCTGGAGCCAAGGCCTGTGTCAAGAGCCTCAGAAATGTGAGACCTCACCACCAGTGAAGTTCAAACAGCCCTGAATCTCTGCTGTCAACGCTGAGGAGACTCCCCCACCCTCCTGTTCCTTTTGTTGTACTCGCGGATGCCTTTCTTGTTTCCTTTCTTTTTATTTTGTTTTGGTATGTTTTGTTTTCTGTCTTTAGGCTTCCTTAGGGGCAGAGAAAGACTGATGGGGAAACAGTCAGTCCTACTTGGATGGCTTTGCTGAAGGATGGAGATCCTCTTTCCAGATCCCATCTGGAGGGGGTTTTAGGTACATCCCTGTATTCCTCTGCCCCTCCCACTGCTCCATCTCTGCTGTGTCCTCAGCATGAGCTCTCTGGTGCCACGATGTCATCCTGGGAGGAATTCTGGAGCTTCAGCCCTTGGAGAGCCCCAGTTTCACCAGTCAGGCTGTGCAGAGGATGGGCAGAAGTCTCAACTGAACATAGCTGAGGAGCCCTCTCACTTTTCTCAGCTTCTCTGCTGTAATAAATGGCAGAGATCAAAATAAATTAGTAGATGTCAGGAAGAATCCAGAGCATTTGGACATGCAACAATTCCCTGAGTATTCAGAAAGAAAGAAAGGGAATTAATCAGATCAGAAAGCAACTATGAATCTAAGGGAAATAGAACTACGATAAAATTCCTGAGCATAAAATTCTGATAAAATTCTGGAGCAGCATGGAGTTTAATCATTCGGGATTTTGAAAAGCTTGTGTATGTTTTGAGACATTTTTATTCTTCCAGGCAGGTATTTTGAGATAAAAAGTAATAAGCTAATTAAAATGTACCCAAGCGTGGCTGTGAGTAATAAGATGAGAGTATGGACATAAAAAAATCCAAACAAACATACTTTAAATTCCTTCATCTAGCTCAGGGTGTGCAGTCATGTCCCAGCTCTGTGACTGCTGGTGATGTCAGTGGGAACACGGGATCTGGTGAACGCTTGGACATTCCATTCATCCATAGGTCAGACAGGACTGAGTCACTCTGCAAAGGCCAGTTTTGCTCATTTGGGGGACCTGGGTGAAGCAGTGCTGTCCTTCTCCAGCTGGAGCTTTCAGGCAGCATTCAGTGCAGCTGGAACAGGGAGATGAACACAGGGCTGGTCTGGGTCTTTGCTGGAGCTTTGAGTTCTCTTCCTGCAGCTCCAGATCCTGGAAAAGGATGGGAATGCATGGGAGCCAAAGGCTGGGCAGCACCACTCGCAGCAGCAGCATTAAGGGAATTAATGGGCTCTTTCACACTCAGGCCAAATGTCCAAGCCAGAGACAGAGAACTTTGTGCAGCAGCCCTGCAGGGAGGCATGTGAGCTGTTCACACTCGGCTCCGCTGCTGCTGCTGCAGGGTGGGGGCACCCCGAGCCACCGAAGTGTTGTTTCCATTTCCTGCCGCAGTGCTGAGAACAGCCGTGGTGTTACTGCCTCCTCCCTCGCCCTTTCCAACGCCCTCTGCCCAGCCACCCGTCGCCCCACCGAAGTGTTGTTCCCATTCCCTGCCGCAGTGCTGAGAACAGCCCTGGTGTTACTGCCTCCTCCCTCGCCCTTTCCAACGCCCTCTGCCCAGCCAGGGCTGCTTTTGGCACAGGCTGTGCCCCGAGGAGGCTCTGAGAGACCGAGCAGGGGTGCCCCCTTCGCCCCTTCCCACACACGGGCAGGCAGCGCTTGGTAAGCTCTGCTTGCTCTTGGAAAGAAGTGCCTGGTGCTCGAAGAGGTTCCAGTGAACACCCAGCGAGTGGGAGCTGATTTCCGTAGCACAGAGAAGCCCCAGGAACAGAGAGCTCTCCTCTCACTGGCACAGCGAGGGCTGGGCTCGGTCCTGCTGCAGGTTTGCTCAGTGTAGGTTGGTGCCTGGCCTGCTCCAAGGCTGCTGAACGTGCTTTAAGCCACCAATGCCTGAACTCAGACTGAACCTGTTAGAAAAAAGGTATTTTTCCAGTGTGGAGTGGCATGGGGACAAGTGAGAGACAGCAGAGAGCTGATGTCATTCCTGTGCTCTCCAGTGCAGAGGGGACTGCACCCAGCAGTGCTGGGAATTTCTGTCCCTTGGAAAACTCTGCCCCACCTCAACATCCGGTTTTCCCAATGTCTCTGCAGTGCTAGGGTTTATCCCAAGTGCTTTTCCAGGCCAGCTGGCTGACTTGCACCTGCAGGTCAAGTGCTTTGCCCCATGCAGCAAGCAAGCACTTGGATCCCTGTCCCAGCACAGGAGATCAGGTGGAGGCACCTCTGCTGCCAGGGGTGAGACCCAAGGCTCAAGCTCTGGAGGTGTTTCCAGGATCCCAGACACTGCAGGGACTGTGGGGAAAGGCTCAGCTCTTTGCTAAATCTGATCTGATCTGGGGCTGAAAGCAGGAAGGTTTATTCTGTGAATGCACTGAAGGTGCGATCAGCCTGTTGTATCATTCCATTCCACCTGCCAAGGATATTTAATGCATAAACCTCATTTTGTGGGCAGGTAGGCTTGGATGAAGCCTAAGGAATTCCAGCTATTGCCGTTCCTCCTGCTGCAGCCCTTCCAGCATCCAGCAAGGGGAGCTGAGAACCTGCTCCCTTCCCTCTCCCATCACAGCTGCACGGGCTGGCCCCAGGTAGAGGCAGCTGCTCTGCTCAGCTCCCAGCTCCCCGAGGCTGATCCTGCTGCCTGTGCCGGGCTGGGATGGTGATGGAGAGCTCTGCTGGGAGCCCGCACGCCCTGGCTGATGTGCTAAACAGCTGGGGCGGGGCCCTGGTTCACAGCCACGCTTCAGGCTCTTGGTTCATATGAATTTGGGACCCTGTGGAAGGTTCTGTGGGAACAATTCTTCTCCTCAAGCCGTTTTTCCATACCCACTCTAGGTTCAGGTTTTGTGCTCCTCTCCCAAGGTTTGTATTGAGAACAGGATCTCTGTCAGGGAAGGGAAGTGGCAGTCCCCCAAGTTTTGGGCTCTCTGCAAGGTCTCAAAGCCATCTGAGTTGCCTCAGTGGTGCTGAGAAGGGAGGCAGATGCTGATAAGTTCTTATCTGAAAGTTTATAATCACTGGTTTCACAGTGGAGAAATACAGTTTCGTTCTTTTCTGCTTCCCTGTCAGGGAAAGGAAAGAGATGCTGTCGATGTGAGATGTGCGCATCAAGTGATTCCTGAACTAAGAGCAGTCTTGAGAACATAAGTAATAAATAGCTCCTTTTTGGAAAATAACACAGAAAACCCTTATGAGCAGCACCACAGCTTCCATCTTCCCTTGCTCTGGATGCCCTTTGGACGGGGAAGTTCAAGCACCACTTTTAACTTCCTGTGTTTGGTGTTCCTGGCGTTCAGCTTGGCCAGGCTGTTTGCCTCTGATCTTTCCCATCCATTTTAATAACTTCCCCTTGGGATCGGCCTTTGATACGATATATTCATGCCCACAGAATCCCCATGCAGGCAATGAGGCCAGTCTTCGAGATCTTTGCAGAAATTAAAATGTGAATGACTTGAGCTGTGCTGCACGCACCGGGCCCTCCCTGGCAGTGCCAGGATGGCAGCGCTCCCATTTCCCTGCTTCCTCCGGTGGGTGAGGAGGCACCAGGAATGGGATGAGCAGGGAAGTTACACAGCTCAGTCACAAAGCTCCAGTGGCAGGCAGAGAAGGAGCCCCGGGCCCCCAGCTCCCCCTGGCCTGCCCGGGCAGCAGCTCTGATTTCCCCGGGGCTCCCGGGCTGGCGGATGCTGCCCATCATTCCCCTTTCCACCACACACACCGAGCTCCAGGGCAGCCTGGAAAGAATGCCATTCATTCATGCCAAACCCCGAGGGCAATGCCCCGAACTGGGGGGATTTGCTCCTCCTCTTCCTTTCCCTGCCTTCATGCTTTGATTTAAAATAATTTTTTTTTTTTTAAAAAAAGAGGCTTTTCTGTCTTCCAAATGCAGAGGCACAGTGGAGGTTGGTCTCTGCGAGCCTTTGCTGGCCAGATCCTGTGGCTGTGGTGCTGGGAGTGCACATGTGCAGGGAGCAGTGGGCAGAGAGGGGACAGAGCTGCTGCCATAAGGCTTTTTCTTCCCACTTCTTGCCAACATAATCAAAATAACTCACTTACACCTAATAAAATAAAATGCAGAATCCAAAAGGCTTCCTTCCCTCCAGCGGTTTGTCTGGATCCCATTCCTTGAAGCTGAGCTGAGAATGCAAGAGGGGGCTTTATTTTGGTTTTGTTGTTAACTTCTCCAGAATGAAAAATACCAACAGTGGGGCAGAAGGTGCAGCTCATTTCTGACACAGATGGAAGTCGAGTGTTCCTAAAGCTGCTCCTTCACTGGGGCCAAAGTTAATCTCAGTGGTTTTCCTTTTCTGGCTTCTTTTCTCTCTCTCCCCCCCCTTTCTTTCTGTTTAATTTAGTCTCTGCTTACCGAGGGCAGGTGGGGTTTATCCCCTCTTTCTCTGCTCTAAATACACGTGTGTGCTTTTCCAGTTAGTCCTGATGTGCCTTTCCCTTTGCTCCATTTTCCCAGCTGTAAATCTCCAGAGTGAATGTGGAAGCATCAGTCCTTTAGAATGTGCCAGGAATGGCCAGAGATGAGGGATCCAAAGGTGCTCAGAAATAAAAGAAGCATAAAGGTAAGGAATTCTCCGTGATGTGGTGGCAATCCTGTGTATTCATTAACTCTTTTGCATCTCCTGCATATGTAAATTTTGACTGTTCCTGTGGTCATTTAAAATGTAAAATTAATGACTTTTATGTTGGTGATACAAAGCTGGGCTCTTGGAGGCTCTGGATTGCAAAATGATCAACCGAGAGTGGGCATTTGTCTAAAAGAGTTCACAGAAACATCTTGATTTTTGACGTCATTTTAAGGGGAAAAGCAGTGAAACAAACAGCCCTGGGCTTCTCCATTTTAGGCCTCTCCTTGGACCGGGATCACCTTGTCACGGGGAATCAGGGAATCAGGGCATTCCAGGGACAGATGCAGCCCTGATGTGAACACAGCTGTGCCCACCCAGGAGCCCCCTGCCCACCGTGGCACTCGTGGGGTGGGGTGTAAGAGTGGGGCCGCAGAGGGGACAGCGTGTGGCCCTGCAAGCACCCAAACCCCTGGGCCAGGGCCCCCAGACAGCACCCTGGGCACAGGCAGGACTCGGGGAGGGCAAAAATCGGGGTGGAGGGTGCACTGAAGCTTCTTCAAGCCTTGCAGTAAATCTTCACCGTCACTGGCCCAAGAGGAGGAATTGAGAGGCAGGAACGTGACCGAGACTCAGCAGGTCCCTGCCGCAGCCTGTGGACACTGCTCCCAGTGCTGGGTCTTCAGCTACAGAACCTCCCTCTGTGGTTCATATTCACGGGCAGTTGGGGTTTTACTGCCATGCATGTTTAATAGCACCTAACAAATGACCGAATCCCACAGCTCGCACCGCGGCGATGAAAATGTGCACTCACCCAATGGCTCTTACCTCTGCTTCGGATTTGGCTGATGGCAGACAGGGGTTCTGTCCTTCAAACACATCAATGGGCTCTCCTGAAGCCATTGGGGGCTGTGCTTATGTTCTTTAAGGCACAGGTTGTCCACTTTTATTACTGGTTAAATCATGTCTTAGAAGATGTTGTTTCTGATTTGATCAGGTCTTACAGATTAAAAAAATACATATATATAGAAAAACCCGCTAAGGCTGATAGACAAAGGTAAGAAACAAAGGGCAATGATGCTGTACAATAGGAAGGTAAAGGAACAAGCTCCATGTGCCTGTCCTGTAACCCCCAATTATTCAAAGAGGCAGCTGCAAAGTAAGTGGGAAAAGTAAGAGCACTGATCACTCACAAAACCCAGCTCTTTTTAGATCATTGTGGTATGAAACATCCTTGAGTGAAACTGAGTTCTCATTGAAACCTGTAATTTTCAAGTAATCACTGAGTTTTGAGTGTTGTCATGTTACCACCAGCAGTAACCAGCCTTTGGGGAGGAGGCAGCAGAGAGGTTCTATTAATAGGCAATCAAAAATATTTTCATCAATGGCGTGGTTAAAAGCTCAGTCAGCCCTCCTGAATCCCCATCTGCATCAGCAGAGTGTAGCAAAGAAGGGGAAAAGTCTGATGATAAAAAATGTGAGAGTCATAATGCAGTAATTTGCACGTTGGCATGGAAAAACATCAATGCTCAATTCTGCGTATTGAGCTACTATGTGTAAGTTACTATTAGAAACATAATTGCTCAGCTCAGGTGCTGGTGGCAAGAGATTTCCTGTGCGAAATCTGCCTCCAGCACAACTCAGTTCTCCTCACTGGTGTTTGACCAAGGACAAATTAAGCTGTTTATGTCTGGGAAGGAGTTTGGTGGAATCAGCCTATACCAAAGGAATATTGAAAAAGCAGGGCAAGGATATTCTCCCTCACAGCAAAACCTTTTGGTGCAGGATTCAGATTTGCACCAGTCAGATACCCAGGCAGCAGCACTGATTCTTTCTGCAGGCACCATCTCCACGTAGCATTGAACCACCAGCTCGATGTTGGGTATCGGAACACGCAGTAATTGTCACCTGAGGCTGCAGCAGCAGCCTCCTCAGCCAGCACCAACACCGGACAAAACCCGTCCTCTTTCTCATTAATTCACAGCCAGACTGTTAAACTTCTTGATCAGTTTTGTAGGAATAATACTATTGAGATATCAGCAAATCAGCCTGAAATATCAGGGAGGGATGAATTCCCTTGATGCCTTTCCCAACAGCGTGTTACCATCAGGGAGGGGCGATGCTGGCTTGGGATAAAAGGGAGAAGGGAGCGAGGGGAATGTGGCCCTTGGGGAAGCTCTCGCTCCCAAAATCTATTTCCAATCGACTTGTTTGCAGTGTGTGTCTCGAGCAGCACTGGGGAAGTTCAAATTTGGAGAAGTTTTGCTCCAGCCACGCCAGAGTTTTGCTGTTACTGAGGAGAACCAGACAGCTCCGGGCTGGGCTGGGCTGGGCCGGGCTGGGGAGGCTCCGCGCTGTCCCCGCTCTGTCCCCGCGCTGTCCCCATCACCCGCCTTTGATCCTCCCCAAAAGGCCGGGGTGCTGCCCCGGGATAAATAACCCCAGGATAAAATGGCGATTTTGTCAGCCAGTACCTGAGCAGACCCCAAATGATCCGGCTCTGTGGAGGATTGAGGTGTTCCTGGTGTTGGTCCTACTCCGTTAAGCTCGGTGTTAATTCCTTTGGAGGTGAAATGAGATGTCACCAAATATTTTCTTTGGGTTTGGCTCTCTTTTCGTTAATGTTGCTTTATGTAAAACTGATGTAAGCAAGAAAAGAATTAGACTTTTTATTTAATTATTTTATGAATTTTTTATGTTATTATGGAATTATGCAGCAAACGTAACTGCGACTGGGATATCTCAAAAGAATGTCTTAAACTTTGTTTTAATGCAATCTTTTATTTCTGCATTCTTTTCAGGGGGAGCAGGAGATAATGTCTGGAAGGGCTGGAATGTCCTTCTTAATGTTAGTTCTCTGTGTCAAGCAGGATAAAACTCCAACAAATCCTGCCATAAATTTAGGCATTCCCAATCCTTCAGTATTCCCACTTTTCTTTAGGCATTAGGCATGTTATCAGTCCTGTGCCAAAAAAAAAAAAAAAAAGAAAATTTAAAAAAAATTTGGGACTGTAAGCAGCTATAAAAAATGAAAAATAAGCACGAGCTGCCTGGGATTGCTCAAGTTCAGATGGTTTTTAAAGCTCTCCCCTAACCTGGCCCGGCAGTCCCTCAGCAGAGGGAAATGTGTATTGGGGAGAGACTCTGGGAGATGTTAGGAAAGCCATTCCTCTCCAAAATAATCTGGGACAAGGAAGCAGAAACTGTGATCAGAATCTCCTACAGGGCAAGAGTTTGAGAAATGAGAGGTTGGGGAAATGAGAGGTTGGGGCTCTGCTCAGTGAGACAGGACCAGCAGGGACCAACTGAGAACAGCCCCTGAGTGTGTGTCTGGCACCAGTGGTGTAAGAAAAAGGCAAATATTTCTACTCTGGCCTTACTTGGTAGAATTCCTTGGGTCATCCACGGAGCAAGGTGGTAAGCAGCTGTAGAATTATGGAATAAGGTGTACCTGGAACCCACAACTCCGTTTTACAGGAAGGAGCCCCTGGAGAGCCTTCCTTTGAGAGCTTCCTTGGGACTGAAACCCCAGGGCTGTGTTTGTAGCACCTGTTGGAGGCTGTGTGTGAGATGGAAAAAGTTTTTAATGTGCAGCAAACCCAGAAATGTTCCCTCCGTGTGTGCATGAGATACTGTGATTAAAAGTGCTCCCAGAGAGAGAGAAAAATAAAAACAACAGCCCAGAAACTCCCTAACAGAAGATATTTATGTCCTGAGCTGGAAAACGAGCCAAGTTCCCCAAAGGAACAGCAGCACCAGAATTTAGCTGCTGGAACCCAAAGACACATTGTTCTGATTGAATAATTAATGTGGCGTTAATTGAGGATTTTACTGGAGTGAAACAGGATAAAAGAACCCTGGCAGTGTGGACACTGAGTCCCTTCTGCTCCCCTGGGAGCCTCCCTTCCCTTTCCCCCCACAATGGGTGTGGGGGTGACGCTTCTGCCGTTCTGTTCCCAACACAAGGAGGCAGGGAAGGAGGGCATGGAAGCCCCTGGGGATGGGACGGGGACAGCGGAGCTTTCCTGCTTCCCTCTCCTGGGCTGCTCTGACAGGGATTTTCCATGTGTGCTCCGACCTGGGAATCACTGAGCTGCACAAATGCCTCCAAAAGGCAGCAGAACAGGCACGGGGAGAAGCTGGCTCTGTGTTATCTCCCACAAAGTAAATCACGACAGGGGTTTATGGCTTGTAACTCAGTGCTTCAGGAACTGAGTCACACACAATGGATCCAGAACAAAATGGCTTTTAAGCCCTTGGAGTGTGTGCTATGTGAATAAATATTCCCCAGGTTCGTTGGGGGAAAATGGCCACATTTGGTGCCAGGGGTGTTGGTTACCAGAGAATGGGATGATCAGAGAGCCTCTCACGTTAGGGCACGGCTGCTGGGTTTAGATCCTTTGAAGAAAGGCCGGAGTGGCCTTCATCAATCCTTTGCCCACTTTCCAACCCACTCACCACTCTCCCGCCTCTCAGGTGGAGCTTTTTATTTAAGTTTTGCCTTTATTATTCCAAGGAGTGAAATCTCCTGCCTGGAGCACGAGGAACTTGCAAAGCAAAGCTGTTCTGCATTGCTGATGCTAGCTGGGATCATAAAGAAGTGAGGTTTGCAACTTCTTTCTCACTTGGGATTCAGTTTTTTGCAAATGGAATGCTGGAACGTTGGGTCCTTTCCTCTCCAAGTGAGTGGGGTGACATTCATAAAGAAGTGAGGTTTGCAACACTTCTTTCTCACTTGGGATTCAGTTTTTTGCAAATGGAATGCTGGAACGTTGGGTCCTTTCCTCTCCAAGTGAGTGGGGTGACATACAAGATTCCTAAGCTTGCAGTAGGTGCTTTTTTGCCGCCTCTAAGTCCACGCAACTACATCTTTAGCCCTGAAAAACCTCATAGGGTGTCATCTCCGGTGTCTTTAGAACACTTTGTCTCCAGAGCTCTCTCAAGTCTCCACACTCACAGACCCCTTAAACCTGGACGGACTCACCCCCATCCCAGAATATCCACTTCAGAAAACGAATTGATCCAGGCACATCCAGGAGCCCGCTGTGCTCCCACCTTGTGCTCCTCGTGGCTGGGCAGGAGCTGGGGAGTGGGGAGGTGCTCCTGCTGTCCCCGTGGCTGCGGTTCGGGGTCTGGCAGGACACAGGGCACATTCCAAGCATGGAAAGGGACTCTGGCTGATGCCACACAGCCAGTTAATGCACCATCTAAAAACTACTTTTATACCCTGAAGAGATTAGTGCCTGTCATTTGGGCTTTTACTTTAGAGTCTAATAGCTGGAGATTCAATCCCTTATTCAGAGAAGTAATTATTGCTCACATAAATAGGTCTGGTGGAGTCAGTGAGCTGAGCTCCCCGAGGGGAGGGACAGTCACTTTTACCAGTCCAAGTCTCCACAGTGTTGTGCAATGTCTGTAGTACTTGGTGCCTATAGGAATGGTGGAATATATCCCACTTTTTCCGTGGAAATGTGTGGAAACATTCAGGTTTGGGTGCTGAGTAGGGACCTGGCTATTCCAGGGCTCCAGCTACATGGGATTTATCCATCTGCAGCAGCCCCTGGCCAGTGCTGGCTGGATGGCAGGACATGGATCTTCCTGGAATTTATATTGTGCACTGCTCTGGGGCTGGGAGCTGAGTGCCCAGATCCCACAGGGAGCTGCCACCAGAGCACCTGACAGGGTTTGACGAGGGAGGCTGGAGCTGGAGTTTTTCCCACTGAATAGAAACATGCAATAGCATCATTTTTAACTGTTAAATACATTCGGTGTGGTTTCTGTGGCCTGAAACAAGGCAGCTTTGCAGGAATTTCTAATGGGTTGTTTCTCTCCTGCCTACACCAGCTGGAGCTGGGTCTGAGGGCTGTTCTTGGCCATTGTTGCTGAAGAAGAGAAGTTAAGAAAAAAGAATAAAAATCCCCAAAAACCCTGGACCTGAGGGATGTCATTTCTGTGCAATCCCACTGCAGCCAGAAGGCCCTGCCCAGATCAGAACCTCAGCACCCTGAGCTCTTCCTCTGCTCTGACCCCGAAATGCTTGGGATTGGCTTTTCATTTCTGGGTTTGGTTTTGTTTGTTACCACTTAAGATAACGACTGGTGTGATTCTGCTCACAGCTTCTGTAGGAATGGAGCTGTGCCAGTGCTGGTAATTTTGGGAGATCATTTGGCAGTGTGTGCCCAACCCCTGGACGGTTTGCCTTTCAGAAACACAGAAAGGAGGAGAAAAGATTTGGTCCAGTGATACAGTCCCAAACTGTTCATTGTATGACCTCAGGCAGCTCATTTAATTTGTCTGTGCCACAGTTTATCTCTCAGAGAAAATAGGGGGAAGCTACAAACACCTATTTATCTCTTGCAATAGGCTGGGAAATCTAATAAACGCCAGCAGTAAGCTTTTGATCCTGTAAAATAACAGAGAATGGCAGAAGACAGCATTATTTACAAATTCGTGTTTCCCTTTCCAGGTAATTGGCACTGTTATGGAGCTATTTGGGATTAAGCTGGTGCTCAATAGTTTACTGGAGCAGAGTTAAACAGAGTCTGGATCCTGGCACGTGGGAGGTTGTAATGGGACTCCAGTGTTGAGCTTCTCTTTATTTCTTTAGGCAGTTTAAGTCTTGTTGGGCACAAAGCCCAGCCAGGTCACCTCACAGAGGATCAGTTACCTGCAGAGAACCCGGCTCTCCACAGCCCCACCCATCTCCTCTGCTTTAGGACCACAGGAACAGCCCTGGCCTTGGCCTTTGTGCATCCTCTGCCTCTCTGCAGGTGATTCCGTGGTTTGGGCTCAGTCAGAGCAGAGAAGGACATCGATTGTCCTGTGGTTTGATATGAAAACTGGTCCATAGACAAAATAAATCACAGCCCCAGCTGGAGCTGGAGCTGTGGAAGAAAGCAGCACTGGGAAATGAGCCTTGGTTAGGGAGATTTACTGAAATGAATCATTTAGCCACTCCAATTTATATTATCTGTGGGTGCTTACTGGTGTCTGTACCTCGGTGTTTATTAGGAAGGTGGATCTCTAATGGTCACAGAGTGCCCACAACGAGCTTTAGGGAAGAAATGAATGTAAATGACAAGGAAAGGATTTAGTTCCCTATTGACAAAGTGAAAATAAATCAAAAAAAAAAAAAGAAAGAACACAGACAAACATTCAAGGAGCAGAATCCTGTCAGCTGGACTGGAGGCACACACAGGGACACACCTGGCTCCCAAGGTTTTCCCAAGACTGCTCTGCCATTCCCATAGAACATCAAATGGATGACAAGAGCAGATTCCAGAGTCAGGCTCCTTCTCGAGGTCCCCCAGCCCTTACGGGGGACCAGGGACACAGGCACGCCCAGGAGAAACGGGAAGAATTGTGCTGTATGGAGGGGGAGGATTTAATTCAGACTTTGAAACACCTAAAAGGGGATTAATACTTAAAAAATTAATAATATTAAAATCTCCTGCCCGCAGGAAAATCCTTTGGCTCCGTGCAGGAGAGAGGAGCCTGGGAACTGAGAGCAAACTGTAACCCAGTGAATTAGGCTTAACTATAGCAAAAACAGCACTTGTGTAAATGAGGCCCCCGAGGGCCCATAACGGAGCAGTAAAATGTTACAGGAGGGAAGTCAGTCAGGGCCATAAACCTGGGGAGGCAGGAGTGGGGAGCCAGGAGCTGAGGCATAAACGAGGCGAGATTAAAGCATGACAGATGAGGGCTGAGAAGGATGCAGGAATCCTCCCCAGCCTGAGCATTCTGATTGCTGTGGCCTTGGGACAGGTTTGTTCCTCTGCCACTGCCAGGGACCAGAACATCACTGAGACACCCACTGAGGGCCCGAGAGGACAGGAGAGGAATGAGCAATGGATGGTAAATAAATAAGGAAATATAATCAAATCAACATTGAGTGTATTTGATTTAGGAGGGCACCAATGAATAGGGAAGGGGAGGAAAGGGGCAGGGTGAGAGTTGCTGTTGGGTAGGACTGTGGCTTGAGTGAGATATAGTGCAAGCCCTAAATTATCATCATCATTATTTTTTGGCTGGGCTGTGCTGTGACATCAATACCAATTTACACTCCGGGTGAGTAGCACTTACTACCTTCTTGTCTTCATAAATTGTGCATTGTCCTTATTTATTTGCTTCCCTGTCCCTTCCTCTCTTCCTGCATTGCCTCTCTCCTTCTTTGTAAGCATGATGGGGATGGAGCATCCTTGCTCTGCCCTTGATGAGTCTGACATTTAACCCCAGCTCCAGTCCCTTGTGAGCCAGGATGGGAGTGCTCAGCTTGTTCTCCTTCCTGTGACGGGATGGGGTGTACAGGATGTGGGCATTGCTCGACAGACCTGTTAGCAGCAGAATTATTCTCTATTTTCCAGCCTGGAAGCTGAGCTTTGTGAGTGCTCCTCATCTTTGTATGGAGGAGGGTGGGACAGCAACAAGGGACAGAGAATGCCCTGGTGTTCACTGGGGGTTTATGCTACACCAGTGGATTTTACACTGCGAGAGCTGCCTTCTGCACGTTCTACTGTCCTGGCTTTGTGACTGACTCAGTAATTAAATGAATGAGGCAAAGTCCATTTGGAAGTGGAGGTGTGCCAACTTTCCCTTCCAGTTTCATTTGAAACTCTGATAGAAATTAAACTGGAAAAAGCCTGGTTCAAAATGTGAATTCTTTTTCAGTCGCTTAAAATCACACCTTAAATTGATGTGGTATCCCTCAACATATGGGGTAACTCTTAATCTGCCCAGAAACTGAATTCGGCTGTCAGAGGGGCAGATGGTGAAGCTGAAACTGAGGGTTCTCAGAATTACCTGTTTGGGATGTGGCAGTGGGGAGCTCCTGGCTGTGGCAGGATAAAGCTGGTACCAGCTGGGTTATTTTTGGAGCACGGTGTCCACGTTCATCACCCAAAGCTGTTCTGCTGCAACAAAACCCAGGGAACAGGGGGGGTAACAGCCCCCCGTTTCCTTGGGAGGGGGTTTATCCCTGTGGAAGCACCACTGTTGCATATAAGGGTGCAGAAAATACAAAACTCAGAGTGGAAAACTCAAGAGAGGGAGTGGATTTGGGAGGCCAAATTCGTCTGGGAGTGCCGGAGTCTCTGCGTGTTGTTTCCTTTGGCACACAGGTCTGGGCAGCGCCACTGGCAGGGGAAGGACAGAGACTTCTCCTTTGCTAAAGAATTACACATTTCATCCCTCAAAACCTGTCTGCTGTTTGCAGCATTAACTCCAGCTCACAATCATATTCTGCACCTGCTGGAATGTCTGTTACTGCATACAAGAAATACAAGGTTTCCTCCTGATTCCTCTATGATCACTTCACGCTCTGATGCTTCGAAGCCGACAGAACACAAAGTTGGGAATTTGCTTTATTTTGAGAAGCTGTTTTGCTGAAAAAAAAAGCCAGTTTCAGGTAACATCCAAAGAACCTTGGTGCTGGTGCCTGCCTAGAGGAAACAGGCAGCAGAGGGATACACTGGGAACAGAAAACACCCTCTGACCTTCTTTAGGGGTAGTAGATTTAATAATCCCTAATGGAATTACTGGTGAGGAATCTACATGCTCATCTCTTTCCTGTAAAGGCTTTCCCCCCTCTCATTTCTAAGCTGCTTCCCTGTGCAGTGAATCCTTGTGCAGCCCCCCTTCCCAGGAAAGCAGCCCTGGGGGAGCCCCTCTGTAGGGCCGTGCCCCAGCACAATCCCTAACGGCACCGTGGGTTGGAATACGCTTAACCCCGTACAGGAGCACTGGGAAGGAGATGCATGCAAGGAACTTCTTTTTTCCTGCTTCTCTGTTCAGGGGCAGGGAGGAGGCAGCAGCTCTGGAGCTCCTCTCACACCCCGGGTGTGCCGTGGGAATCCAGGCCAGGCTAGAACAGAGCCTTGCCCCAGGCTCTGTGCCTGGGGGAGCAGCTGCCAGAGTCCTCCTCCAGCTTCCCCACCGGCCCCACAGCAGCAGAGATTTGCAACTGCAGCTTTTCCTACAGTTGTAATAATGCAAATTAATTGTCAGGATGCAGCACAAAAAAGCTGAATCGCCTGCCAAAGCAATAGAGCAGTTCCTTCATTTCCATTTTCTGCTGCACAAAGGTGGAGGAGGAATTCAAATCCCGGGGAGCTCTCGCACCTCTCGGGCTGCAGCCGAGTGAAATATTCCTTCAGCTCCACTGCTGCTCTGGGTTTGTTTGATCAAGAAGCAGGAGATGTGGCCCTCCCCAGTGCCCCGTGCAGAATAACAGGCCTTTCTTAAACACTGCTTTAGTAAATATTCTGGGTAAATACTGGGGAAAAACTGCTCTGCGAGGTTTTCCTGCAGGGAATTTTCTGGGGTTTGTTTGGTGGCAAAGGAACCTTCCCATAGACAATGACATTTCAGTTCTTATTGATGCCATGATCTTGGACAAATAGGAAAGAGTAACTTGGTGCTTTGGTGGACAGTAGGTACCAAAAGACATCAAAATGGCAGCATTAACTTTGAAGTTTGGATTTTCCAAAAACGAATGTTCAGCAGATGAAATCTGTGATCAGTTCACTGTGCTAAAGGACTGCACCCCAAGTGGGACCACTCTGTCCCAAGGTTGCTCCACTTGCTGAAAGGAGAGACACGGCCAGAGGACACCCAGGGTTGAGCCCAGTGTCACTGCAAAGCTTCTGGGGGGGGAGCTGGGAGGGATGGACCTGACTGAGAGCTGAGCAATTCATCCTTCCAGGGACAAACGGGAGAAATTGAATCATGGAACATCTGCTCAGTGCCAAGGCCTGTCTCTGTGGAAGGTCTTGCCAGGCGTGGAGAATCATCTAGGAGGGATGGGACTCTGATAGTGATTTCATCCTTTTCCCATAGCACCAGTCCCTGGAGCGTGGCACTTGATAATTCAGAAGACTTTTCCTAACAGCTATGACTGTTTGTCCAGGGGCCGAAATAGAAATGTGAAAAGCTCAGGGTGGAAACCATTAGTTGCTAAAGTAGTTAGAAAATCAGTAATATTGATAAGCAAAATGCTGATAATGGTGCACTGCCCTCTTTGAGCCACCGTGCACCCTGCTCCAGCCCGGGACGGTGTCCCCGAGGGTGGGCTCGGTCCCCGCGGGACTCTGCCCGGTTCCCGTGTCCCCGCACCCGCGGTGATGCCCGGCTCGGGGCCGGCCGGGTCTCGGCAGGGCTGTGTTTTTCCAG
>NW_008240039.1:1139588-1151302 GCF_000691975.1 Corvus brachyrhynchos
GGCGGGGGGGGTGAGGGGGAACCGGGGGGCGCCCCCCAGTGCTGCTCGTGCCGGAGATACCGGCGGGAGGCAGGAAAACTCTCCCCTAATTGCCATTCCCATTGTGAAAGTAATTCTGCACGATGAAGCGTTCCCAGAGATGGCGCTAGGATTAGGGGAAAACCTCTCTCCCTCGCTGTTTTGATTTCAGAGAGGAGATAATCGGATTACTCACAAAGTCCCTCTGATGCAGAGCCGTACACGGGAAGTACAATACGGTATTGTTTTGTCTCCCCGTGGATTCCCACACCCTACCGAAGACGCACCTGGAAATGTTCTGCGTCTGTAGCACGGATTTTTTGGTTATTTTCCCCCTCTTTTTTGGCGTGTAGTCACCACAGAGATTAAAAGAGAACCTTTACACCAGGGGGTGGCAGGGCTGCAGGAAGGGCTTCGTGAAAGTGTTTAGAAATGGGGGGAACAGTTCCCCTTCCAGAAACACTGGAGTCAAGTATCAAATGTAAGGAGTGGGATGGAGGGATTGGGAGGGCATGGAATTGTCGACAAATCCTGCCCGTGCCACAATTCCAACTTACTCTGCAGAAACCATGGCCCTGGCAGGTGCTGATGGCAGCAAAACAAATGTGGAATAGGTTGTGATAAAGGGAGTTCTCCTGGGAAGTGGAAAAAGCAGCGATAAATATCTTGAAACTGTTGGATCACAGGAAGAGTGAAGATGTGTGTTTGTTGGAGCACTTGGGGACTGTCCTCCAATGCATCAAATGTTTCATCTGGGGGCCTGATGAAAGCCTAAGATTTCAGTTAAATTTGGGGTTTTTTTTCCTTTTCAGTATTTTTCTCTCCAAAGAGAGACATTTACCATCCCAAGGAGTTACAATAAATTTTGTGTGATTTTGGGTCCCTGTGTCCTGAGGAGACAATTAACCTTTGTTCTAAATGCAGTGAAGGAGAGCCCTGATTTCGGTTCCCCTCTCAGCTGATTTGGGTTTGAACTTGGTGGCTCCATTTCATCCTCATTCCTGGATCTTTCTGCTGCCAGGCACCTTCCTGCTCAATCTTTTTTTTCAGTATCTGCTTCCAGTCGTGATCTCCATCCTGGACATGAGGTGTTTGTAAATCCCCTTGGAACGGGGGAGCGTTCCTTGTGACACCTCAGCATTCCTTGTGCCCTGAGCATTCATGTGGCTCCGCTTCAGGGGTCTGGGAGGGAGAGCCCTGGGCTTTGGCTGTGACCAGAGAGTGACTGGAGCTGCAGTGGAGTGTCCGGACAGAACGAGGGAATGTGGATCCAGCACTGGGAATGGCGCTGCATGGAGAGGCTCCCTCAGCTTCCTCTTTCAAGGCAGAGAAGGCAAAGCTGCACCTCCTGCTTTGTTCTCTGGAGAGCTCCTGGCCTGCACAGCCCTCGGCAAGTTCATCTGCAGCTGCAGATGTGCTCTGTCGCCCGAGCCTGTCGGTGCTTCCCTGGAAGGAAAGCAGCTGTTGGTGCAGATGTTCCCAGGGCACACTGGAAGGGACATTGAATGGAGGGGACCGTGAGGCTGACACATGGCAAGGATTTTGGGGTGGTTTCTGTGCACACTGCTGTGCCTCACAAGGCAATCAGCATCGTGGAAGAGCATTTCAGGGCTGTGTGTCAGAGGAACAAGAAGGGTGTTTTGATGGCCAGGACTCAAACTTCTTAATCTTCCACTGGAGCTACAACCATCTTGTGTAGGGCCTGACACCGTGCCAGGACTTTCCTCCTCCTCTTTCCAGGATGGTCTGAATTCCAGCCTCTTTTTATCCTCACGCTGAGATCCACACATGCAATTTGCTTCCAAACAGCTCCGTGACAGGAGCTGGCAGGGTGCTGGAGCTGTCATTCCCTGACTCTGGCTGTTGTCAAAGAATGGGGTTTTCACCAAAAACGTCACTGGCAAATGGCACAGGACCTGCCTGTCGCCAGCAGTGGCTGCACAAGAGCCACAGCCCAGCTCAGGTGGGGACACTGGGAGGGAGGAAAGCAGGAGGGAGCTGCTGTAATTAAAGATGGAAAAGCCGTCTTTGCTGCCGTTCCCGTGCAGCATAAAATAAAGAGTGAGGCTGAGGGGTTGGCTCCTGGCGATCCGGCTGTGGCAGCATGAAAAATGAGGAGGAGTGCGATAAGAAACTAATAATTTATGTTCCAAGCACAGACTCACACCAGTGTGGAGGGAAATTCATGCCAATAACTCCTACTAACTCAGAAAGGCACGCAATCTTTTATTGCACAAATTATTAACGACCAGAAAATAAATGACTCTGTAATCAGATTGGTGCTGCCGGCGCTTTTCGCTTCTCCTTTTATTTGTGTAAATTCTGCAGCCAGTCCCCCCCTGAAGCTGAGGCAATGGGAGCTTGCACTGGCCCAGTGCCCTGCCTGACAACAGAACAGATTAAACAAGGATGAAACAGGAACGTCCTGGTATCTTGCTGCCTGTCGGAGATGGGTTTGCTCCACAAACATTTGTGGCCCCTTCAGCAGCAGCAGCTCTGTAGGTACACAGGGCTCCCTGCTCTGGGTCTCCAGTGCACAATGACTGGAACAGCCAAGCAGCAGCACAAGTAACAGCTCCCAGTGCCTCCTCCTGGCCCTGGCCCTTTTCAGGCTCCTTTCTTCACATCCTTCCTTTGTCCTTGGGCTGCTGCTGTTGCATTCCATGCACTCCTGCTCTGGTTTTTCAGTAGTTGTGCTCAATATTCAGAAGTGCTGAGCACCTTCAGTAGTTGTGCTCAATATTCAGAAGTGCTGAGCACCTTCAGCAGTTACCTGAGTCTGCTGGAATTGGGGATCCTCAGGCCAAGGGGAATTTGGCCCTTGTACTTGCATGGGGAAGGGAGCACGAGGAGTTGCTTTATTGAGACAGAGTCCACATGGAAACAAAGCACAGAACACTTTCCTACCACCACACTGCATCCTGTGATCTCTTTTGAGTTCAAATCTTTATTAGGATGATGAAGAAAAGAGCCACTGATGAAGAATGAAACATCCTGAAGAGAAAAGCCCTGTTTGGCAGCCCCAGCCTGTGATCTGAACAACGAGGCTGCTTGGCCCTGCATCCAGGGGCCCTGGGAGATCCCTGGCTCCAATTCCCACAGGTTTGCTCTGGTCCAGGGGCCCTGTGCAAGTCCAGGGGACCTGGCTAAGGCCCATTTCAGCCCCGTGTTTAAGGTTTGCAGGGTGATGTTTCCTCAATAAACAGGAACATGAAGGCAAGGGAGTTCTCTGGATGGGATCAGAAGCTGCTGCCTTTACTCCAGGTAATTTTCGGCTGGCAGAGGAGACTTTTGAGAGGCTGAGACTTTTCTTCTCTCAGGTGGGGACACTCCCCTGCCCTGTTTTGATTATGTGAACCATATGATAAGGAAGAGAAGTGTTCCTATTGTTAATTCAGCCCATTCGTTATCAGTGGCACCATCTCCCTGATGGCTTCATCTGCACGGGGAGGAGGGGGAGAGCTGCTCTCCCTCGCTCCGTTTTTATGGTGAGGGGGTGTTGGTGAGGCTGCAATAATGAATAATGTGCAGATTGTTCCCGGGCCTGTGAGTGTTTTATTAAGGCAGGTTTTCTTAGACTGAATGCCCAATCACCACAGAACCATGAAACTCAAATTGCCTCACAGCTCTCTCATGAACATACTTTTAATCTCATTGACCTGTCGTTATACTACAACACATAAATTCAGATTTGGAGATCTTATGTCCAATCATAAATTGGGCTGGCAGACTTCCGATCAACAGAATAAAACTGTCTCCTGTGAGGGGGGTTTTTTATTCATCAGTGGTGTTCCAGGAGATGGGTTGGGGCTACAGTCAGCTTTTCTTAATAAACTATTCCTTAAAAAAATGGAAGGAAATAAGAAACCCATCATGAAATTCACAGAGAAGAAAAAAAAATAAGGTGATGTTTAAATAACATTAACATTAGACATAAACCCAGAGTGTGGAAAGCTGGGAGTTAAGGGATGTTAACTCCTGCTAACATCACGGAGAAAGGGGAGGAAAGGAGCAGGGGTTGTGCAGTGCCATGCAGGCAGACAGCTTTGGCCATAACTCTCTGGTTTTGGGGCAGGCACGTTTGTTACAGCGTCAGAGAATTCCTTCCTCTTTCCTTGCGTCTGTTTGTTCTTTTACTTAAGTGAATAACCCAGAGGAAATCTGATTTCTCCCTCCCTCTTGTTCTGCTGTGTTTTATTTGCATTCAGCAGTGAACAAGGGATGTGGAATTTCAGTGGGTCAGCAGGCCAGAGGGAATTTGGGTGTGAAGGGAGACTTTGCCCTGCTGGTATCAGGTGTGGGTGCAGGAGGGTTTCCCTGAGTGACGGACGTTTACAACCTCTAAATGCTGCTCAGGATGTTCAGAGGGTGCAGCAAGGCCCTCTGTGAGTGCACAGGGGCAGTTCCTGCTGTCCCCAGCAGAGATGTGACATCCGAAATGCTGAGCACTGCTGAGAGAGCTTCTGGTTATGCAGAGATGGGCACCCTCTCTGTCCTCTGCGTGGCTCCATGTGGGGCACACTGCTGCTGGAATCCCTCCCTAAAGACAAAGAACAGCTCAAATTCTGTATTCCTCCAACTGTGGAGACCTTTTCCCAACCTTTCCAGAAGAGTCTGTGGTGGAAGTGGCTCACTCAAGGAGTATCCGAGGCTGTTCAGTGCCCTGGAGTGCAGGGAGGTGAGAGCAGCTCTAGAACCAGGAGAGTTACTGTGTTAATACCTCAGGGCAGGCAGGGAGAGCCCTCTGCTCCTGCCTGGGGTGTTCTCTTGCTCTCAGAGAGGCCGAGCAGGACAGCAAACCCTGGGTTTGGGCAAAGGTGCAACTCCTGGCAGCTGCTTCCTTGGGGTGCAGCCCGGTGGCCGCAGGTGCCCCCGGCTGGGTTCCGCTGCCACCTCGTACCTGTGACAGCTCAGCAGCAGCCACTGGAGGAGATAAAAGCACTCTGGACTCCTTCCCCTGGGGTTTGCTGTCCTTACAGTCAGTTTTTGGCAGCCTCTGTTTCCCCGGCGCTGGGATAGATGGACCCCTAAACCGCACAGCCAATTACGGAGCAGAATTTATTGGACTTTATCCTGGAGCACGTTCCGTGCTGGGGATGGGGGAGGAAGAGGCAGCTCTGGAAGGAAACCCATGGCAACTGGAAATGTAAGTGTGAGGATTAGAAGCCCCCATAAATATACCTGACTTTGCCATCTCTTTTAATTAAATGCAAGTCATGAAACACGGGCAGGGAGCGCGCTGGTGACAGGGTGCAGCAGAGCTCGGAGACTGCAGGAAGAGTAAGTGGGGACTGCCTGCCTGGCCTGGGGCTCAGAGCAGAGCCAGGAGGGTTAAAGCTACGGGGCTGATTTAGAGCAGGCCCTTCCCAGCCAGGCAAAGGGAACTCTGCACTCAGTTATTAATGTTTCCTGTTTTATCTTCTCATCTTCATGGCTTTAATTGTAAATTATCCAGCACGCTGCACTTCTCCACTGTGTTTCCTTCTCCCAGCCCAGGGAGGTGGTAAAAGAGAAACTGCTGATGCTAACAAGGAAGGGGGGGCCTAGGAAGGGTCTGTCCCCTCTGAGCCTTGCCTCGGGGCTCTGCAGCTCTGGATTGTGATGCTCTTTGGGCTTTTCGCTGTGATTCACTCCTTCCCCAAAACGATGGGCCAGAATTGGGCTGCTGTGAGCAGCAGTGCTCAGCTTCCCTCTAGGGCTGCTGTCTGAGAGCCCAGGATGAGGCACTGCGTTAATTCAGCCCTCCTGTAAACAGCTTCCTCCTTTCCCCCCTTCCATGGATTCAGGCATTTTCCCTTTCCCAGCTCTGGTTCTCCCCCAGTGCTCCTGCGGGGCTCCTGTGTGCAGGAAATAAAGCCCGTGGTTCAGCACTATCCATCTAATATCTTCTGACTGCCTTTAATCATAGCGTTATCCATTTAATTGGGAAGGCAGGCACACTTTGCATATTAATACAGCACAGCCTGCACCTCCTGAGCATTGCAGCCTTGGCTGGGATGTGTTTCACCATGGCTGGGAACCTGCTGGGGTCCTTCAGCAGCTCTGTCAATGAAATTCAATTCAAATTGACAACAACAACAAATTCCCCCTTCCAAAAAGTGCATTTGTATGGATTGTCCCCATTTAAAGAACTGCTCTGCAGCCAGTGCCACTGCGCCCCTGTCTGTTGTGTCCACAGCCTGCCTTAGATCCCAAAGGGAAAAAGATCATCTTTCCTTGAGGAACTGCTGGGTGTGGAACACATTCCCCTTGTGTGACCCAGTCACCCATCCATCCATCCATCCATCCATCCCTCCATCCATCCATCCATCCATCCATCCATCCATCCATCCATCATCCATCCATCCATCCACCCCTCCATCCATCCATCCATCCAAGAAGGACCAATTCTTTCTCTTCTTGGCCTCATCCTGGCACCTTGAGGGAAAGCAGTGGGTTTCCCTCAATGTCACCATGGCTTTCATGACTTGTTGGTCAGAATTGCTTTGGGACAGGCAGTTTGGGGTTGATTTGGAAGAGATCTCTGTAGCTCTTTGACTTTTAGGTAAAAAAAAAGCTTTTTAGGATCACACACACCTTGAGGCACCGTGGGCAGCTGTGGCTGATTGCTGTCACCAGGACACGATTGTGTGTCCTGTCCACAGGGACAGCACAGGTGCAGCTGTGTCACAGAATTTTGGAAGGGGGACAGTACATGGTGTTCTAGTTATAAAAATTAGTCATATTTTTTCCATAGGTCTGAAAATACAGCTAAAAAAGACCGAAAGAGAGGCAGATCTGACATGCTGCAAAGATTTTCCTTCCTGATCTGTCACTGTTCCTGCAGTGTCAGGAATCCTCGTCATTCCTGTTTTTCTGGTCTAGTAAGAGCTATGTCATTGCATCTTTGGCTTGACCTACAGTTCCCTGCAGACTTCATAATTACAGCCTTCTTCAAAACAGACATCACTTGCCATGCCAGAAATTGTCACAGTGTGGAGAAGTAGATCAAAATCCATTAGGGAACAAGAGGCGGCCAGTTTAATTTCCACCTGAAATTTCAATTAAGCTTTTCAGGGTAGAATTAGTGTGTAAGCCAAGCCTAGACACGATGACTCCGGGGTTTGAATTTTAGAATTGCTCTGGTAGGGAGAAACAGAGTTTTCTCTCAAGCCTGTGGCACTGCTGCTGACAGCTGAGCGGGGCTGTGCATGGCCCTAAATATTTCAGAGATTGAAAGCCACAAATATGTAGAGGTTCTCCTCACATTAATGAGTCTGATGGGCTTAAAAGCCAGAGATCCCATTGGAAAAAGTCAGAACAGATCCTTCAGGCACCGTTGCTTCAGCTGGAGACCCAGGGCTCTCTGTGGCTGTGGGCAGGCAGCGAACTGGTCCCTGGGGTCATTTTGCTGCACATGGAGCTGATGAATGTCTGGGTCTCTGAAGGATCCAGGAGGGTGTGCTGGGGCTCGGGGGATGGATTTGTGCATTGCTGGGCCCTTTTTGGACTTTGTGGCTAATAATTTGGAGAGACATTTCCTGCAGAGGAGCCGGGGCTCACCCAGTGCTGCTTTTCCCTGCCTGCTCTGCTTTGTGGGAAGGACAGGGACCAAAGCCCCTCCGAGCATCACTGCTGCTCCAGAGAGACCAAACGGGGCTTGTGCTGCTGCAAAGTGTCCAAACCAGTTCCAGAAGGATCCTGCCTGCTGGAACTGCTTGGCTGGCTCTGTTTTCTGTTATTTCTGAAGCACCAGACCTGGTTGTTACTGGAGGAAAGCCACAGATACGTGGAGAAGTTTCTCATTCTCAGTGGACTGAACAGAAAGAAGCATTGTAGAGTTTGGTAATTTTTTTTCATAGCTTACAGTAAGGCCATGAGTTGCCCGCCCAAAAGCACAAGAGGGATATTTTGAGTCCTATTTTTTTAATTTGTCAGAATGTCCCCAACTTCTGGCACCTGCAGGGGACATTTTCCCAATGTCTCCTTGTCAGTGTGTGTGTATAAAATCACATCAATGCGTATTCAATGTGCACATAGATCCATACAAACTCTGTGTGTCTGTGCATTTCACACACACTCAGGTCCCAGAGGCCACTTTTATTGCATTTACGTAGTGTCACCCTCATTTCTGATCTCACACTCACACTGGCACTCCCCTCTCCCTGGCTCTCCTCAGCCCTGGATCTATTTCCTTTTATTATCCTGGCAGGAGCCGAGCTTCATTAGGGGAGTGGAGTCTCTAACAAGGATGGGGAATGGCAACAACAAAAGGATGCAGCAATATAAAGTTATGTCAAAAAACCTTTACAAGAAAAACGGCTGACATTAGAAACAGGGGGCATTAAAAATTCAACAGGGTTGGGAGGGGGGGCAGGACTGGGAAGAGAGAAACAAATAAATACCCAGCCTTTAAACTAATAAATCCTTTTATTTGGGAAATGCATCAAACCCTGCATGCTATTAGAACTGGTTTTATTTCTATTACTGTTAATAACAATGATAAATACATTTTTTTTCTGGGGTCTCAGTGTGGGCTATCAGCATTTTAAATACACATTTAACCAGGGAGGCAATCTTCTCCTTGTGCTGTTTCTGTTGCTGGTGTTCAGTGCCTGGGAAGCCGTTTCCTCCTGCCCAAAATGGAGCTGCCTATCTCAGCCAGCAGACAATTTGGGATGTATCTTGACCAGTAGCCCAAATTTAGTCAGCTCTGCAAAGTTACACCAACCCACCCTCCCTGTTGCCTCTGGCTAATCAGATATCCTGGAATCTCGTGATCCCTGAGGTTTTCTGCTCAAGCTCTTGTGGAGAATCTGTTGCCCCAAACACACAAACCCCCCAAGTTGAGACTGATCTGCAGGCAGTGGATGAATCCATTTGTGCAAGGAGCTGAGCAGGCCAAATCTCGCTGTGAGGAGGAGGATGTGAAAGGGAACTTGGATTCCTGTGCTCTCCAAGCACTGGGGGATTGATTTCAGCTGCTCTTTGCATCCAGCCCTGAAGATCCCAAACCTGGATTTATTTCCCTCCCTCGCTGCACATTGACAAACACATCTGTACAGACGGAAACCAGAGCGCTAATCCAGGGCTGCAATCAGCAGAATTGGGAATTAGAACTTCCACTTCCATCCCCTGCCTCATTGGAGGGGTGTAGATGTGGCTGATAGGGAGCAAATGTCCCTGTTCCCATCACCTGAGTGAGACACAAGCGCCTGAGGCAGGCAGGACATGGAGGGGCTAAATTTGCAGCTTGGCAGAGGGGAAGCTCTGTGTGCAGCCCCAGGGTCTGGGGGGTTTCAGCTCCCACTGTGACTCAGTCTGGGACCCTGAGAGCGCTGAAATTCCTGCACATGGTTATTCCCTGCCTTTCCATGTGCAGCAGGGAGTGCAGGGAGTGCAGGGCAGGAAGGTGGTGCAGGCAGGCTGGGATCGATGTGTTGACAGCAACAGCCACCTCTTCTATCTGTGTTTGCACAGCCGTGTGTGTGTGTGTGTGTGTGTGTGTGCAGGCTCTCTCACACAATTCTCCTCTTAATATTATTCATCCTTATTACGTATCATTATTCTTTATTATGATTTATATGCCATGCCATGGCTTTATTATGATTTATACCCCCATCCCCAGAAGAGCTTATGGAAGGCATCACACAGCAAAGAGACAGCAGCCCTGTTCAGGGGAAGAAACATGGCTCTCTCCCCGAGCAGCAGCTCTAATGCTCCTTCCCAGCCATAAAGAGCCTCATTCCTGGGTTTCCACAAAAAGGATTTGGGTGGTGTTGTACCGAGTCCAGAAGTCAAGCTTCTATCCAAACTCATGATCCCCAATTCCTTTGTTGCTGTCCTTCCTTCTCCTGCTTCTTCTAGACCTGGATTTTCATCTTGCCTATTAAAAGGGATTAATTTCATGATTTCCCTTGAAGCAATCTTTGTTCTGTTTGGGGAGGAACTTCCTGGGCTGCTTTAGAGCAGCTGCACTCAGTGCAACTTTTGCAATCAGTCACAACTGAGGGACACTTCCAATGCTCAAAACAGAAGTGGGAGCTTTACATCTGGGTCCTTGTGTGTAAATAACAATGATCAAGTGCAAAATGCTGCCTGAGTTGCCAGTAATGTTTCAGTGTTTGCCTGGAGGAACCTCAGCCTGTAAGTGACAGGTTTTGAGCAAAAAGGTCCTGTTTTGGTAACAGGAGAACTCAGCTGGAAGAAGGAACCTGCTCTGCAGGTTAAGGGCAGAATCTTCAAAGAAATGTAAAGGAGGCTGAAGCTCATCCCCCCAAAATTCCAGCCTCTGCCAGAGCCACACTCCCCACAGCCTCCTGCTCTCTCGCCCCTCATCCATTCCTGTGCTTCTAGGACTTTTCTAGGACTTCTAGGACCCTGGATGCTCAAGGGAAGTGGCAAAGCTGCCAGAAAACAGGGATTTCCTGGAGCTGATGTTGTTCATGGCGAGGAGGGTGAGGTTTTGTGTGTTACGGGAAACCCATGACAACCATAAAAACAGCCCCACCCCACCCTCCCACTCCCTCATGGCCACGGTTTGGATGCTGGTGATGGACACAGCCAGGGATAATCTCCACTGGGAAAACGGGTCTGAGTCGGGAAAAACTTGAGAACCATCCTGGGGTTGGGAATGCAGCAGTGAGAGGGGTGAAGTGTGGGTTGATGTCAGGGCAGCTCAGTTTTTCTTGGGCTGTGCAGTGAAACGGGGCTCAAACCCCCTTTGCTGGTGTTCAGCTGTGTGCGTGCAGCCAGTGTGGCTCATGGAGCCCCCGCCACGGAGCAGAGCCAGTGAACCAAAACCTTCAAACCCAACCCCCTCCCCTGTGGCAGAGCAAAGGAAACAAACTCTGGGCTTAGGTTTCTGCGCCGAGGTTGGGGCTTTTGATCTGGCATCCAGTTTGGATGCCAGAAGTTTCTAAAGCTGGCCCGGAGTGACTCTGATCCCATTTGAAACATTGGCAAAGCTCACGTGGAATCCAGTAATGCAAAAAAAGAGCAGAGTCTGGGAGTGCAGCAGCAGCTGTGGGGGACAGGGACTGTCTCTGGTCCTTTGTGCAAGCTGGCCCTGGGTGTGGGGTGGACGAGCCATGCAAATGATAAATAATGTTTGGGGAGTTGATCAGGGCTTGGGCGAGCACACACGTGTGCTCCCTGTCTGCGTGTGTGAGTAAGTGTCAGAATTAGGGAGCAGCAAATATTTAATCACAATAAATAGCCACATTGTCTTCCCTTTTCCTGAGGAGCGGGTCGAGCATCCAGCTATTATATTTATTTATTAAATATCACTGGAGATAGTTCAGCAGCAGGGGAGTGCTGCTCTGTCTCCCGAACGATGACTGCCATCAGGCTGGAGAAATCAGTCATTTCTGGCAAGGAAAAAACCCTCTTTGGTGGGTTAATGATGCAGGGTAAATCCTGACAGTGGCCAGTGGTCTGAGCACACGACACATGACCTGAGGGAATCATAGATTCTGGGGGGGGCTGTTGCTGCTGCTTCTCTGTAATGGGATTGCTGCTTTATAATGGCTTCAACTTCTTCTCCTTTCCCCCCTTTATCATTATTGACCACGGAGCACCAGTAAGGCTAGAGAATAAATAGTTCCCTGACGGTTAACAACAGGCCCTCCACCAATTGGAATTCAAGCTGTGCTCCCTGTTATATTCTTTATAATCACACTTTATTGCATAGGGCAAAAAATAAAGCATCTCTCTCT
>NW_008240039.1:1152178-1161801 GCF_000691975.1 Corvus brachyrhynchos
CTGTGCCGCTCCGAGCCCGGCCGTGCCTCTCCGAGCCGGGCTGTGCCTCTCTAAGCCCGGCTGTGCCGCTCCGAGCCTCTCTAAGCCCGGCTGTGCCTCTCCGAGCCCGGCCGTGCCTCTCTAAGCCCGGCTGTGCCGCTCCGAGCCCGGCCGTGCCTGGTCCCTGTCCCCCGCTCGGCACCGACCCGCGGTCCTCCCGCTGTCCGGAGCATCCCCGTGGCACTCCCGGAGCATTCCCGGAGCACTCGCTGCTCGGAGAGGGACAGGCAGCAGGGAAAAGGCTCTTCTGCAGGCTGATGTTAAAAAGCTCCGCAGCTAAGTTGCGGAAAAGGGAGTTGGATGCACTTTCTGATCGTGATTTCGTTTGGTGGTGCTGGAGACAGCGTTGCAGCGGAGCATCCCAGTGCGGATGGCTGAGCCGAGAGTCCTGACTCCCTAAACAAGCTCAGCCCTTCCTTAATCACGAGCTCTGTCAAGCAACGGGGGAAATGTGGGTTTGCAGACTTCCGAGGGAGTGCAGCCGATGCCTGGGCAAGGCTGGCAGAGCCTGCTCTCCATGGGCACCGCGGGCTCTGGACCTCGGCAGGGCTGCTCTGGAAGTTGGATTGCAGAACAGCGGGGCTGTAGCTCACCTCGGCTCTCGCTCGTACCTGAGGTCAGATGGTAAAAGTGAGGCACTCGTTTGCCTGGCACAGCTTTTGGACAGCTCTGGCGTGTGTGTTTTTCTGCTTGAGCTCCAGTAGAGCCCAGCCTGGGCTGGGCAGTGGGGTCAGAGCCGTGGCATCCTGCCAGCCACACTTGTCCTGATGAAAAATGACTCAAAATCCACAGGGCAGCACTGTTACACGATTTACATTTATTACATTTTTGTTGAGTCACCGTATGCAAAGTTGGATTTTTAGATAAAACTGAATGCAATCCCCAGGCTGACCTTATCTGCTGTCACCGGCTGTGTTGTGTTCCTAGGATACCTTTAATCCAAGGATTTCCTAGTGCTTTCCAGACGTTCATTAACATTTCAGCCTTATTTCAGCTTGCCTGTTTCCTTGCATGCAAATTCCTTGTGAGTCCAATCAGTTTGGTTCCCTTGGCAGTAGCCAGTGGGACCAGGGTCCTCCCATGGATTTTGTCCCCGGGATTGGGACATAAGCCCGCTCCAAGCATTGGGACAGGAACACCAGGACGTCAGGGCAAGGCCTGATTTGTTGGTTGACTTGTCAGAGAGAAATTCTCCCATTTGTGGGGAATTTTCAGGGCATGAGGGCGAAATGCTCCTGTTTGTGATGGGGATTCTGGGCTCAGCTTTCCTTTCTGCACCTTCTGGCCTGGTCTGTCCCTTGGATGGAGGAGAGTTCCTGACTGCTGCTCTCCCTGGAAAGCACAGGCTCTTGAACCTGATCCTCTGATACAGCTCCCGGGTCCCCACACGAGGCAGACAGGCCACCCCCATTTCTTTGGCAAGGACAAGCAACTCATCTTTCAATCCTGCTCCTGACAGTTTGATCCCTGCTATTGTGAAGGTGCCTTTCAGATTCAAAACTTCTGTGCTGCTTGCCAGGTGCTGCCCAGGTCAAAAAGAGTGGGAACACCTCTCCCATCCTGATCAGAGCTCTTTGGACACAGGGGAAAACAGGAAGCAGAGGAAATATTATTTAGTTATTGTTTAGCTGTATTTCTCTCTTGGTGTCCCCTGCTCGTCTGCATGTCTGGGTCCCCCAGAGCTCCTGAACTCTTTTCTCTCTCCCTCCAATCCGCACTCCCAGCAGTGCAACCATGCCCCAAAAAGCTCAAGCATCACTCTGGGGCTGTGCCAGGGCAGCTGTTGGTGCAGGCAGGTGAAGAGAGGCACGTGGAGGGGAATTGGTGCTCCAGAGGCTGCACAGGCAGAGGGGAGCCGGGAAATGCTAACGAGAGAGGTGCTCACCAGCACTCAGGGCTGCTAATTATCCCACGCTCCTGCTTATCCTCAGGAGAGCTGGGGAACTCTCCCTTTGATCCTCCTGCATCTCATCTGATAATTGGATGGGGGTTCCAGATGTTGCTGCTGAGCGTTTTTGGGAGCTGATGGAGGGAGGTGTTTTGAATCAAGGGACAATCCCATGGGTATTTCCAGGGCTCTGCCAAAGGAATGCTTGGGACACCGCTCACCTTCCTGTCTGTGTGGAGGTACTGCTAAGATTTATTTGTGTCATCTCTTGAATGGCCTCTTCTTTATCACATACATCCTTAAGGTTTCCCTTTTTTACTCAAATTTCGTGGGGAACAGAGCTGGATGTTTATTTCCTCCTGCTTTGAAGAGGTTGGAATTGGATTATGTGTTTGTCTCATCGCTCCAGTCCTGTATGACCATTCCAATAAATAGATTTACTGAATCAGGAGCATTTTGTGGTAGCTACTGCAGCAGCAAGTCTGAAGACAGCTCCAAAAACATCCATGGAAAAAGAATTTTGAATTTGTCACTGCAAATTCGCACGTTGAGAGCCTGGTTGTGGCAGGTGGATCTTTTAATGAACAGCACATCCAACCTAAGCAAAACAACTTGAGATTTAAAGGTTAATTTTGACAGTAAGTTGCTTATTAATGGGCCACAGATCAAGGAATCAGCAGAAATCAGCTGGGGAGGATTTTTCCTGTATCTTCTGTGAGGAAGCAAATCCTCTCCTGGTCTCACAGAAGCTCTGGTTACAAACTCTCATTGCACTGCAGGTTTCCTTAGGATTTCCAGAAGAATTTCCACAATGGCACAGCACCAGCAGGATGGAGAAGGACAGGGACTAAGAAAGGTCTGTTTGCTTGAAAAAAGTTACCAGAGTGTCAGTGTGGTTACAGGACTGCAAGTCCAACAGCATCTCTATTATTATTATTATCCCTAATAATAATAATAATAATAATAATAATAATAATAATGCCTTTCCCCAGCTGAGTAACACAAATAAGATCAGGAAAGCAGCGCTCTTGGGAAAGCTTCCCAAGTGGGAGCTACAGCTCTAATGGTCAAATTCTCAGTGCAGACAAACCCTGCTCTTGTAAAAGTCCAGGGAATGTCCCAGAACTGGGCACTGGTGTCACTAAAGGGCCAGCAGCTTCCTAAGGAAACGTTTTCCGTAACACATTGCTGTGCTGATGTCCAGACCCAAGAACAGACTCTGCTGGTTTTGGAGCTGAAATTTGGGGCTGGTTTTATGGGGGTTTTTTGGAAGAAGGGAGGAGAAAGAATGGGAGGCTCAGCCCAGAACGATGTGGATATAACATCTCTAAGCAAGTCCGTTTTCCTGGGTTTGTACCTGAACTTCTCAAAGTTGGCACTAAAGGGGTGACATTAACTTTATAAGGAGAGAAAGAAATGGCATAATTTGCATTACTGCATTTCAAACTACACACCTGATGAATATTAAGTATTAAATCACACAGGTGCACGTGGCCTCTGTGTGTGTGTGTGTGTTTGTGTGCAAACACAGGTCACTCCTAACAAACACAACACATCTGTGGTGCTCTGAAGGTTAATCCAGACCGGGACTCGATTTCCATATTCACTCAGCAAGAACTGATCCAGTCCTTGGAGTTCTAACAGAAATACTGAGGAGATGGGAGCACCAGGCATTCTTGCAGCCAAATACAGAGAATTCCCTGGTGAGTTATGCTGGGTCTGCTCTCTCGAGTATCAGCAGGAAGCAGGGGGAGAATCCTGTACTCAATAATTCATGGATCCATAAAGATTTTTTTTAAGCAAGCAATAATTCTTTGGAAATTAAGGCTAATTAAAAGCAATACCATCCTTACACATACACTCTGTTACTTGCTTAGGACAATTTTATATTTGCTCCTGTGCTGTTCCCATGTGCACCCTAATCAGTGTTTCGCTGTAATTGTGATTACAGACCACACCAGAGAGACAGACTCCTGAAAAACTGGGTCGTAATAGACTTGAGGGTCTCCTGGATATTTACGGCGCATTAGGCTTTTTTATTTTAGGGTCAGTGCAGCTTTAACCCCTGAGCAGGGGTTTATGGTGATGGGCACAGAGCACGGGTGAGAAGTGGCTGCTGCTTGCTGGACTTAAAAGGGACGACAGGAACTTTAAAGGATCTCTTTCCTCTGCTCCCCATCCTCATTGGCCCCCACCTTCCTCCCCAGAAGAGGGGAACCAGAAAGGGAACATGTGTTGGAACCCAGGGCTGCCATGTCTGGATACAGCACTTTTGGCTAAAGGAAGACGTATGACAAACAAAATCCTTCTCTCTGCTGTGAACAAAACACTGATTTGTATTTGCCAAAGAGTTTAGATAACAATTTTAGGCATCAGGCATTAAAATGACTCGTAAACAGCTTGCTCTGACATTTCTGCATGTCCCACGTGTGCTCTGTTACAGCTCACAATTCCCTGGTTTTGCTCAGTGATTGGGTTATTGAACTTGAGAGAAACAGAGCTCTGGGAATCCATGGAATGGGATGGAAATGCCTGAGGAGTTGTGCTTCCCAGCTCTGCTTTACAGAGGTGTTTGCTCCCAGGCTGGTGAGGGGACCACCTGAGTTTGGAGTCCCCAGGTGCTGCTGCAGCCCCGCAGTGAGGCAGAACAGGCAGAGACAGAGGCTGGAATGCCTGAATTCTCCTGCAGAAAAGATTCTGTTTGGAAGTCTGACAACAACTAAAACTCAGTGGTAACGAGCTGCAGCAGCAGCTTTTCTGTCCACACTGCACTGGCTGTGAAGGAGCAGAAAAGTTGCTCCTCTTCCAAGAAACTCGAATCACCATGAGAAGATCCAAGTATGCAAATGCCTATTTACATGTTTTTTGAAATTCCCCTTTGTTTTGTTTTGGTTATCCCTTTCTTATCTCTTATCTAAGTTTCTGTTTGATTAAAGCCCTCTGTTGCAGTGTAGTCATGGCAACTGGTTTGTATCAAGCAATCTGTTTTTATGGGACCGTAGGATTTAAAACTGAACCAAACAAGACGAGCCCTCGTGTGTCCTGCCCCAGGAGTTCCTCAGAGTGACGGAGCTGTGAGTGAGGACTGAGTACCAAGTTCTTGGGGTGTGTTTGTGAGTGCACTGCTCACGCCTGGGCCTGTGTTGTGGGGATGGTTTTGGGTGTGTTTTGTTCGAATATAACCAACGTGTAGAAGGGACCGTGTTCTGGTCACTGTGATGCTGGAGCTGCCTTCCTGAGCTCCCATAATCCATGGAACAAGTGCAGGGAAAGCACAGCACCAGGGCCTGCAGTGAGAATTCCCTGCAGGAACACAGGTCCGTGCTGAGGAGCTCCTGTGGGATGTCCTCTCAGAGTCCTGGTGGGAATTCAGTCAGGTTTAGCTCTGGCAGAGGGACACTTGCTGCAGTCGTGTGTGACACTGCAGGACAGACACAGCCCTGAGCAGGGCCTGTCTGCACATCAAGCTTCTCACTGCTGTAACAACCATTGCTCAGCAAAATTCCTGGAGGGATTTGCACCCTCGTGGGGTGCAGTTCTGAGGTGGAGAGGTGCTGGGTGCTGATCCCGGAGCATTGACTCCACTGCACCAGTTTCTAGAAAGGAGGAGAATCAGCAACATGAAACCTCTCTGCAGAGACACCCAGTGATTTAAAGACTTTAGAAGATGTTGGCTCTAATTAACGTGCTGGGAGCTGTGAGCCAGCTCAGGTAGCACTTCAGCACCTCCTAAATTGGTCAAGACAGGTTCTACCAAGTCTTTAATTTGATCTTCCTAGTGTGTATTAAAAGCAGTCACACCTTGATTACACCAGACTCTTCTAGCACATCGCCTCCAAAAGATTCCTTAACAAGGCTCATCTCTCTCACCCAAAAAAGCTGCTCTGTGCACAGGTGTTTGTGTTCATCTGTGAATTACGGGAGACACCCAGGGCTTATTTTTTATGGCCCTGTTTGATGCCAGGAGGACACACCTCATGTTATCTGCTTTTCAGTGGTCACTAATTTCTCATTGTTGTAACCTGGCAATGGATTCCAGCCAGACACATATTCTTGGACAGTCAGTTCTTCAGTGGGTCCTTTTTCTGTTGCTATGATTGTAGGAGGGAAGGCAGGCAGGAAGTTGGGGAAGTGGAGTAGGAAAGGGTGTTGGGACACAGCCAGGCTTTGGACAAACCCAATGTGAGCATCAGTTCAGCATCTCCTGATGCAGTGAGTTTTTCTTAGCAGTGGGCAGAGAGGAATAAAGGTTTTAGGAAAAAGGAGAATCTGGTGGATGCCTTACAACACTGGTATCTCAAGTCTTTCACACGGAGTGAGCAATAAATAACCTCTGAGGAGAGAGGAAGGGGGTTTGAGAGAGGCATTTTGTGAAAATGGTTGGGTAAGGAGAGAGTTTCTTAAACCACTTGTCCCAGGCTGCTCTGGAAGCAGACAGAGCACCTTCATTAGAGAGGGGTGCACGCAGCTTGCAGCTCTGGTTGGTGTGTGAGCCCACGGCACCATGACACCACTTCCCAGAAAGGCAGAAAGGCTCCGAGTTCCACAGTGCTCCATTTCCACTCTGATAAAAGGCGGTGTTCTGTAGCAGTGGGATTAAAAGGGGAACAGCCCAGCAGTTCCTGGGAAAGCATTTTTCAGAGGCAAAGCCCTTTCCAGTGTCCTCCTTCCCAGCCTCCCTCCCCTGAACACCCCTGTGCCCTCCCTGTGTGCTGGGCTGTCAGAATATCTCTGCTAATGAAGCAGTCTGGCCCGAGGCTACTCTTACTCCAATCCCCATCCCGCTGAGCCTGACTCCGGCTGCTCACACGGAGCACAGAGCTGGGCTGCACCCGGCAGGGAATAAAGGACAAAAAGCAGGGAATGCTGGCTATGGCACAGCCCTGGTGTCCCCGAGACTGTGGGAGAGGCTGAGGAATGGCTCTGGCTGGCTCAGGGGCTGCTGGTGTGGCTCTTCGGTCTCCTCCCCTGTCCTTTGGTGGGGGCAGTGACTTGGTAGGGAGCGGATGGTTTATTCCTCCCTGGAAATGTGCGAGTGTCAGGGAATTCTGGGGAAAGCTGGAGAAGTGGGGAGAGGAGCCGTTAACCTGCAGCCTTAAGAGGCTGAACACCCCAACATCTTTGGGGGGAACACGATTCACTGGACACTGCCCCAGTTGTTGAAAGCCCTGGCCTGTTGTTTAAACTCTTGTGGTGTGCAGGACAGGAGCTTGCTGGCAGAGTCAGTCCTTGACTGGGAGGAACTCCTGCTGCAGACAAGGTCAGCAAGGCCAGAGCTGCAGGGGCAGCTGTGCTTCCAGAATGCTGGGTCTTCATTTAGCTTGGATGAGGCAGAGGCAGAGTGGTGCCAGAGGCAGCACGGATGGATGGCATCTGTGCTGGATCCTGCAGAGACAGAAGCCCTGGATCCCTTTCTGAGCTCAGGTTGGTCATCTGACAGGTTTCTCTCTCCTCCCAGCCTCAACCTGTCTTTCCTGTAAAGGGGCAGGGCCTGCATCTGCAGCAGCTCAAAGGACCTTTGATCTCAGTTAGAAACTCAGAGGTTTGCTGAAACACATGTAAATAAATTACAGTTAGGAAGCTTTCCCTTCTTTTATGGGTTGAATAGTGGAAAAATATCCAGGGTAAGTAATTTGTTCATTAAACTGGTGATAGAATGTGGAGGAAAATCTTTCTCTCTTAAGTTTCAGACCTGTGCTTGCAGCATTATCTCCACTTAGAAAACACTTTCTGGCACAGGTAACTCTTTGCAGTTGTTGACACATTTGACCTGAGAGAAAGGTTTTGTTTCAATCCAACGTGATGTATCCCAGAGGTGGAGAACTGAATGTTGAAAAATGATCACTATTTACTCTGTTTGCTGTGGTAGTGCCTCTGTGAGCAAATTAAGAATCATGCTTTCACTTTGCCAGCACCCTGGAAACACACAACAAAAAGCCACGGAGATTCCTGCCCCCAGACTGGGAAACCTGTTCCAATTCCTCCGTGTGGAATTTGCAAAGCGTACCTGGCTCTCCCTCTAACCACATGTGCACAGATTTGCGTAGTGCTCTCTGATCTGCTCGCCAGTGGTGAATCTGTTTACACTAATCCCAAAAGCTCTGCTATTAAAGAGACTGGAGCTGAACAACTCCAGACTCTGCTGCTGAACTCAGACACACACACAGAGCTCTTGTCCTTCATCACAGGCAGGACTCGTTAGGGACTTCAGTGCTTGTAAGAGGCTGCTGGGATCGGTCTCAATCTGTGCCTCTCGCACCCCCCAAACTTCACTGAGTTCTGCCAGAACATCTTCCCTGTGTGAGAAAGGTTCCTGGAGGATCCGGGCCACTCCTGTCCTGCTCTCCTGTGACCTCTCCTGGAGGAAACATGGAGCCTTTGAAGAAGGCTGTGGCCAAGCTCTCCCTGCGCTTAGAGGTGGAGTTGCCATTAGGAACGGAGGTGGAAGAATAATAACCCTGATGGCTGTGAAAGAAGGAAGGTTTGAGAAAAAATCCCCACTCCCCTGTAAAAAGTGAAAAGAAATCAGGCCCAGGAAGTCAAGTTCCAAAGAAGACAGAGTCAAGGGAAGCCTGAAGAAGATCCCAAGGCTCTGCAGAGCCCAGTGCAGTTGGATGTGCCAGGAATGAAGGTTTCTGGGAGCTAAGAGTGAGCTCTTCTCACCACACAGCCCCTCACCTGCCCTCCATCCAGAAGCCTCTGACTGCCACAGAAATGTCTGTGTCTCCCACAGCCTCTTCCAAGCATTTTCCTTGGTTCATTAGGTGATAATAGAAAGTGATTTTTCCCCTGTCATCTTGAGCAATCAGAAGCATTAAGAATAAGAGCCTAAGCCTGAAAGCCTAAATGAGAGGGTTTGATGGGTATGTGGATCTGCCTCCTTCATTAGAGCCAGAAGCAAAGATGGATCCCAGAGCTGGAGTTTCTAGGGAATAAAATAGCAAGAAACAAGGATCGTGGTCAGGCAGCGCCAAGAGAAAACTGAGAAGTGGCAGGGGAAGTTATTGCTCAGAAATGACGCTGCCAGCTCTGCCGGTGGCTGTTGTCACACAGCAAATCCACTTCTCGCTGTCTGGAAGGCAAGGTCAATCTGCCATCACCTCACCCTGGAAGAAGGCAAGTCAGGGGACACAGCTTGGGACAAAGCTGGGAACTTTGGTGTGTTCTGGAGCTCTGAGGCAGAGCTCACACAACTCTCACTGTTCTGCCACCTGATAAAGACTCATGGGCCACGTTTCTTGTCCTGCGTTTAGGGGGATAATTTATTTTTATTTCCCTCGTAGGCTGGATTCTTCCAGCCCAGTCGATCCCACTTTAGCATCCAAAGGCAGGGAACTCCATCTTGTTGAGGTGACACATCCCTGTAACAACCACACAACTTCATTTTGGGCCGCGGGGTCCTCTCGGGGCAGTTCCACACGGACTTCGTGCCGTGTCTGCCACAGCTTGTGACGGAAAACAAGTTTACCCCGTGTCTCCTAAGTCTTGTTCCATCCATCCATCCATCCATCCATCCATCCATCCATCCATCCATCCATCCATCCATCCATCCATCCATCCATCCATCCATCCATCCATCCATCCATCCATCCATCCATCCATCCATCCATCCATCCATCCATCCATCCATCCATCCATCCATCCATCCATCCATCCATCCATCCATCCATCCATCCATCCATCCATCCATCCATCC
>NW_008240039.1:1161959-1162161 GCF_000691975.1 Corvus brachyrhynchos
GGTCTGAGTCTCCGAACTGTGCGGTGACTTCTGAGCACAGATCAATACGTGTCTGTCCCGACTCGGGGGCCCGGCCCAGCCCGGCGCGGCGTTCGGGGGCTGCGGGCAGCGGCGTGGGGAGCGCAGAGCTGGCGGGGATGGCTCTGTAGATGTCTGTGTGCCTGTGCGTGTGTGTCTGCATTTATATTTATATGTATATATA
>NW_008240039.1:1163051-1163343 GCF_000691975.1 Corvus brachyrhynchos
CACCCCCACCACCTCCCCGAGGACCTGATGCTGGAGAGGTTTTCCTCCATCCCGGATTTCCAGCCCTTCTTTGACAACGGAGAGCCTTGCATCGAGGTGGAGTGCGGGGAGAACAAGGCGCTGCTCTACATCAATAAGTTGTGCCAAGGGAGCAAAGGACCCTCTATCCGGTACAGGGGAGAGTGGCTCACCCCCAACGAGTTCCAGTTTGTCAGCGGCAGAGAGACGGCCAAGGACTGGAAGCGCAGCATCAGGCACAAAGGTAAAGGCAGCGCTCGCCGTGTGCCGGGGT
>NW_008240039.1:1164068-1164343 GCF_000691975.1 Corvus brachyrhynchos
CGGGCGGGCAGAGCCGAGCCCGTGCGGCACGTAATGAGCTGAGAGCTGGAGGTGTCAGCCCGGGGGGCCGAGGAGCGATTAGGAGGTGACTGACACGTCGCCTCGGTTATTGATCGCCAGAGAGCGGGGGCAGCGCTTCGGGGCCGCGCTAATTGTCGCCGCGTCGCGCATCGCGCCCGTTTCTTTTATTACTGGGCTCCTGCTGCCTTCGGGAAGCCTCAGTTCCTCTGGGGTGAGTCAGGAGGAGCGAGGCGCAGCGGACGGAGGAGGACGGG
>NW_008240039.1:1174917-1177197 GCF_000691975.1 Corvus brachyrhynchos
TGGTAGGCAGGCAAGGGGAGGGCTGTTTATATGGGAGCGGACGCGTGCCTCCCCCTCCCCCCTTCCCGAAATACTTTCCTTTTATAAACGTGCTGATTCTTTTTCTTCTTCTTCTGCTTTTTCTTCTTCTCTGCATATAGGGAAAAGTTTGAAGACTCTTATGTCCAAAGGAATCTTACAGGTACATCCTCCAATCTGTGATTGCCCTGGGTGTCGAATTTCGTCTCCAGTGGTAAGATTATTGTTAAACTATGTGCTTTAGTTAAGACATCTTCCCTCTCCTCTGCCTCCTTCCCTTAAAAAAAAAAAAAAAAAATCCCTTTGCTTCTGTGGTCATGGAGCCGTGATCTCTGAGGGTCATCGAGGCTGCCATTGCCCTGCCTGCACTGTGAGGGTTCCAGCAGTCTGTTAGAGGTGAGCAGAGAGAGGCGCTTGGAAGCAGAGCAGACGGGAAGTGTTTGACCTAAAGGAAGCAGCACTCGGTGTGATTTTTTTGGTTTTCAGGGGGAGCTCTGTGTGTGCAGAGACAAATCATACAGGAGCCTCTTCGGTATTCCCACCCCTTCATTTCTGTGTATTGTGCAGAGGTGTGAAAGTGGCTAAATAAAGCAAAAGGGAAATGTAATTGCACCCACGTGTTAGAGTCAGAACAGCCACAGTTTACAAACCATCAGTGAATTCGGTTAGAGGAACAACTCATGTTAAATGCTTACAACTTGAGCGTCATTCATATCATAGATCAGTTATGGCTTTTAGAGATCTTCCCAACTTTTGGGTTCCTTGTGTATTCTGCTGTCTTGCTTTTATCCTGAGACTTGGAAAAATCTCTCATCAACATTTTCGTGGAAAAGATGTTGATGCTATAAATAAAAGGCGACTGAAATCCTAGTAAAGTAAGGCCTTAAAACAGTTCATCGTGTGTAAAAATAACCATGAAGTACAATAACATCTAACTGGGAGGCCAGAGCTGTTGGTTTGGGGAACTAAAGCAGCTCTTGGTCTGAAAGAGCAACAGTGACTTAAAGCATTGCCAGTAGCACTGTGGAAACAGATACGGCTGGAAATTTATGTACTTTTATCCACTGGAAATCAACCATTTTTGATTTTGTTGCTTGCTTGGGCTCGAGTGGACAGTCTGTGTTCACATGCAGCATCTTTAGCACCTGGAATGACAGAGCTGGGAGTTCCAGTCCTTCCTCCGCGGTGTCTCTGTGCATGCACGGCTGTGTTACAAATATCCACATTCCCATGGGAAGGGGCTCAGAGCAATAACCAACAGTTCCAGAAATTAATGGGAAGATGTGTCTTGCTTGTGTGGTGTGGCAGCAGCTACCCCACAGCAGTGCTGCCCATCATTGCCCTGGCATTTGAAACCTGGCTCTTCCCAGTCCTCAAGTTTGTGGGGCAAGGTGTGATGTGGTGTGAGCAGCTTTCTCCAGCTGCGAGTTTTGCCTGTGCTTTAGTTGCCAATTGAGTGGGTCGGAGCCAAAAATCTGCCAAGGACGGGGATGTGCTGCCACTGTGGGGATGTGGAGAAGTGCCTGGCCAGGGGACACTGTCTGCTGGACATTTTCTGGGTTAGCAGTAGCCAAAAGGTCATAATACACTTTTCTAGCAGCAGCATTTTTAGGAGTTGTGCAGGGGTAGGTGCATTTCCAGATGGGAAGACAGCTCTGCATGAACCCAGTGTCTGGTACAGGCTTTGAGAACTGAATTTGGAAAGTTCAGATAGAGGAAAAAAGAGGTTGGTGCAGTTTTGGGAAAGGAGAAATTTATCTTTCTGGACTTGCCTCCCACTGCTTCCCCAGCTGGGAAAGGGGGTTTGGATGTCAGAATTGCACAGCAAGGCCAGAGCCCAGTGAGGACTTGTATCAGAACTGATTCTCAATGCTCCCTGCACTTTCTGTGCTGTAATTAGAGCACATCTCTGACCAAAGGACAGTTCCACATTTTGAACCTGAAGTCTTTAGGCAGTGCTTTGTGGTAGCATGCACGCACTGCACATCCAGAACAAGGAGGAGGATTAGGAATCGGGCATGGTTTATCTTTCCCCATTTAGTGATCGCCCATTCGAGCACCGCTGAGATCCAAGGGCTGATTCTCCTCAAAAGCAGAAATGCTGTATATTTTATAGTGCACATGATAGACTTGGAATGCCCGGTGGGGGTATGGAGATGGGGAGCCCATCCTGCCTGCAGCTGGTTGCACTGCTCCGAAATCAGTCCCTGGACAGCGGGAATAGGCCAGGAAAACTCAAGCACTGCCTCTGGAAGGGGGCAA
>NW_008240039.1:1177993-1196449 GCF_000691975.1 Corvus brachyrhynchos
CCCTCCCTCCATCCATCCATCCATCCATCCATCCATCCATCCATCCATCCATCCATCCCCTGCGTGCTGGGATACGGGAAGGGCTGAGGGGCCTTCCCAGGGCCGGGGTGCGGGCGCAGCCACGGGGAAGCGGGGTCTGCCCCTGGGCTTTGTGCCCTCACTGAGGTTTTTGCCATCTGGACGGGAGAAATGGCACGGGTCCCTTCAGTTTTGCAGGGCACAGGACGCCAAACCTTCACAGAGTGAGCTGCCAGATGTGAACAGGGCTCTTTCCCCCAAATTTGTACTTGTCAGTTTTGGGCAGGCACAGTTCATGTTGTTTGGAGCCCTGGATGGATTCCAGTCTGTTCTGGTGAAACCCATTCCCTCCAGGGTTTCCTCTGCCCCATCGAATTTCCCTCAGTGCTGCAAACAGCACCATTCTCTCCATCTCTGCTTTCAGCCCGCAGCCAGGGCTGCTCTTGGAAGGGGCAGGGGGCTTTTACAGCCCTGAAATCCTTACTGATGAAGGAAAAGACCTTAGATTTCTGAAGTCCAGCATCACACATCCAGGATAACAGTGGAAGGACATTCCTTATGAGACACTTGATTGTTTCCCTTATCAGACGGAGTGTGACCTTTGCTGTGTTTTCCATTCTCGTAGTGCTGCCTCTGAAAGGGAGTTAGGGCTGGAGATTGGCTGCTCCTCATCCTCTTTTCCCATCATTTCTTGGACAGGGTGTCTGAAAAGTGGCCCTCGTTGAGACTTCAGGGTTTGAGGCACAGGTAGAGAAGGAAAGATGCATTTCCCCAAAGCTGTTGTGACGTGGTCACATTCAAACAAAACAAAACAAAAAGTGCAATAAATGATGTTTGGGGTTTGCCCCATCTCCTCCATCACAGGCAGAGACACAGGGTGGCTGTGCAAACTGGGGCACTGACAATGGGAATTAATTTGCCTGCTGGGGCCGTGTTTTGCTCTTGGGTTGATTTATACGTGATTTTTTATTTGCTGCTTTTTGCTTTTCGTCATCATGGTTGTTGTTTTCCTTTGCTGCCCTGAGGTTCAGGCGTCAGTCCAAGACTTTGTCAGAGATGGAAAGAGGAACTATCTGCTAACTTCAAAAATGCCAGTAATGAGCAAAGTCTGTTGTTTAGCCCTGAGGTTTCTGAGCATTCTCCTGGTCCCTGTTTTGGGTGCAGGGGTGGAAGCAGCTCTGTGTCACCCCAGAGAGTGGCTTTGTGTCACTCATGGGTTGGCTCTGGCTGCAGCTCCACTCTCTGTCCTTCCCCAGTGTTCCCCTCCTGGCTGCTCCACAGTTTCCCTGGAGAGCCAGGAGCAGAACAGCACATGGGCAAGGGAGGGAGATCCCGGGGCTACTGAGTGTGGTGGGATCCAAATTCAGAGGCTTTGACCAAAAGCAGAATCTCCCACACGAGGCACGAGTCTTCCAGGAGAGCTCTCCTATGGAAAGAGGACTTTGCGTGCTGGAGAATTTACTTGGCTGCCTGCAGAGGCAGGATTAATTCTGAAATTTCACTGTTAACTGAATAGATTAGATTTAGGGTCCTTTCTGAGCTGCTGTGGGCTTAGGGATGGGAGCTGGAGAATGTTGGGGTTTATGTGCAGGGACTGTTTTCATAACTTTGCCTTTGTGTCCCTCGGGGCTGCCTTATGAATGTGGAAAAAGCCCCTCTGTAAAGCAGACTTATAAACCTCCAAATCCCGCCAAGGTCTTTGGCACAGTCTGTTGATTTTTATTTGTGGTTTCATGCTGATTTGGCTTGTTGCTTTTAATCCAGCACATTTTAGTTCAGGTTAGTGTTTGTTGGAGGTTTTGGAGTTGGATGGGCTTTTTTTGTTTATTCGTGGGAGTTTTTTTGGTTCTGTTTTGTTTTTTAAAGGACTTGGCCCAGGTGGATTTCAGCCTGTGGTTGCACTGTGGTCTTGCAAGTCCAACTTGAATTCTTAACAGAAGTTTATTCAAACTCTGTCATATCTCAGCTTTATGGAGAAACTGGAGATGTGGTGAATCCTGGTCTGAAATGGGCTGAGGGACTCACAGAGCCCACCCAGTGCTGGGCAGGGGTGCTGAGTTTGGGTCCAGCTCACAGGGGTTCCTGCTCTGAGGGCAGTGGGAACCTCTGTGCTGCTGCTTTCACAGAAGGATCCCTAAAATCCACTGCTTTGGGGTCACAGAGCACTTCCAAGAGGGGATTTTCAGGAGAAAACAGCTGGAAATGGGAATCAGTGTGGCTGGGAGAGGTGCTCTGAAATGTGCTGTGCAGTGAAGTTATTCCTGATGGTCCAAACTGCTCCTGCACCCGGCAGCAGCTGCCTCCGTCAGGGGGCTGGAGGGTGGGTGCTGCACCCATAAAAGGAGCAGTTATTGTTCTGCACAGAGGCAAAACAAACCCAGATCAATGGCACTGAGAGTGCCAGAACAATGCTGAAGGATTTAATTTTGTGGATTATTAAATACCCTCTGGAAAGGAAAATATTAATTGGATTGCAGGCTTGTGAGTGAACAGCAGAGATGTAGAAGCAGCTGTGGCTTAGGAAAATAATTTTATCTTACAAGGGGCTTTAAGGAGCTCCAAGGGGGGAGGTTTCCCCTTGTGCAGGAGCTGGGGTGAAGATTTCTGCTCTTCCAGGGAGCAGTGAGGAGACAATGGAGGGGAAAGGTCTCGTGTGATGGAAGGACGGAGGAGGATCCGTGTGTGAGGTCAGTGCTTGTGGAAACCAGGCCAGTATAACCCTGCCTGGGAGAGAGGGAAGGAAAATTTCTGCTGAGCTTGGTGTGTGTGAGGGCTCTGCTTGGAGGAGCAGATCTTCTCCTGGGATGCTCTAAAGCTGCAGAGGGGGTTCCTTATCCCATAGACTTCAGCACGGGCTTGATTCCCTGAAGTGTCCTGGGCTCTGCTGTAGGGAGAGGCAATTTCTGAGCCCTCAGCCCCTCTGGGGGCAGGTCTGACCCAGGAAATGGGCAGCTGCAGCCAGCTCTGGTGACTGGTGCCAGAATTCTCCTGCTCTGAGGAAAAGAAAGTGAAGCCTGGGAAGAAAGACAAATAAATGTAGAGAAGCAGGGGAAGCAACATCATCTCGTTAGCGCCGTGTCAAGGGCAGTGTAAAGGTGACACAGGAGAAGTAATTTTGCTGTCAAAATTATTTAGAGATGTCATTAAACTGCTTAGGGCTGTCTCTGGTGCTTCAGGGCACAGACACCTGGTTTTAATTTGCACTGCTCTGTGTCCAAACTCGCTGGCCTCACTCAAAGGGAGCGGTGCTCGTTTGGAGCCTGGTGGCAAATGCCTTCAGTGAACTGGGAGCTGAAAGGCAAAGGGTGATCAAGAGCACAATGAACTCCCCCATAAACTTTGTTAATTTAAAACTATCAACCAGTTCAGGTCTGCAGGGATGATGAACTTTTCAGAATGCCTGTTCTGGTTCAGTTATGGGACAGGGAGAGCAGAGAACAGGGTCCTGCTGGAAACCTACTGGAGGTGTCCAGGGTCAGGTTGGACGGGGCTTGGAGCAGCCTGGGATAGTGGAAGGTGTCCCTGCCCATGGCAGGGGGTGGAATTTAAGGTTCCTTCCAAGCCAAACCAGTCAGGGATTTTATGATGGGCCCTGGACTTTGGAAAAGAGATCCCCTCTGTTTTTATTTAATTATTGCTTGACAAAAATATTATGCTTGTAAAATCACGCTGTTTGCTCTATATTTTTTTTATTTTTCTCTCCTGTTTGTTTGCTTTTGTGGGGTTGGTTTGTTTGTTTTTCCTTCCCCCCTTCCCCCTTCTGCATTGTCTTGCCCTGTTTCTCCTATGCCCAGTCTGTTTCCTTTATCTAGAAAATGTCTTATGATGCCCTCTTCCCTCCCTTCTTCCTTCTCTATTGAAATTCATCATCTTCACTTTCTCAGCTGAAGAATTCACCATTCTCACCATTTCAGGGCTTTTTCTTGCTGTTAGGACATGCTCACCTCCCTCACTCCTGGCAGATGTCACTGGAGAACTCATTACAGGGCCCTCTGTCCCAAACTTGTGTTTTCCAGCTGAGGGCAAGGAAAGACTCTCCTGAAGAGTTCATTAATGCTGCAGGAATCAGGTGCAGTTTGCAAATAAACCAGAGCACCTCTGCTGTGCTCTCAGCCTGCTGTGGAGTGGAGGTGCCTCTGTCCACACCCCCTGCTCTGCTGGAGCTCTGCATTTCCTTCCTGTTGTTCTTGGCTCTTATTTTAGCAAAACCAGCGAGGACAGAGAGGAAATTACACATCCCCCTCCCTGGGTCAGAAATAGAATCTGATAAGGGATTTTCTTGTAACAGTGTCTGAGGATGAGGAAGGATGAATGAAGGGAATTCCCAAGCACTGAAAGGTTCTTGCTCATTTATTTTGCCTCTAGTCCATGGGAAAATTGTAGCTTTTACTTCGTTTTGCACATGGATACAAAGCCACAGGATCTGGGAAGCCCATCAAGCCCAAGTTTGCCCTGTTCTTTGATTAGCTGCACAGAAATATCGCTGCGCATCAAATCCCTCATTTTCAGATGTCAAGACAGCTTCAATCCCTCTGCAGAGCAGGTTCTTTAATCATCTACATCTCCAGCTGGAAGGGAACCTGCAGCAGCATTCACCAAGCAGCCAGGTCAGTGGAGGCAGTGTCACCTTGGGGTGACATCCACCGGCACCAGCCAGGGAAGTTGTCTCCGTGGCTGAGAATGGGAATTCCAGAGGATTGGGAAGCTGGAAAAATGGAGAGCTTTTGGTGATGGAAGAGCCACAGGACAGGAAATACAGAAGCTGAAATATTTCTGATGACAGAACTGCAGCGAAGTTGTGTTTGCTTGGAGCTGGTGCCCAGTTCAGTGCTGGGATTGCTTCAGGCGATTGCAGAAGCAGCTCTGGGATTTTAAACGACTTCGGTTCACTTGGGCCTCTTAATCACCACAGCTCCTTGGTAGGAAACTTCCCTGTTCCCTTTGAAGAGCCAGAGTTCCCTGCCTGGAGTGTCCTACCCCGGAGCTGGTGTTTATCAGAGCTCTGGGGCTGTGCTCACTCGGGTTAGGAGTGGATCCCACCCCAGGGGCAGCTGCTGCTCTGCCTCTCCCTGCCTATCTCTGCCCATCAAATTGCAAAACCTCCCCTGTAACCCCATCCCTGCCTTTTATCCAGAGATGGATGTGATAGGTGGTACTGGCTGAGGGAGCTGCTTTTGCTGTGTTGCCAGGGCAACCAGAGATGGCCCCTGAAGACAGGAAAGGGCAAACATTCCTTTCTGCTACAGTCTGGAGCATCAGTGATTGAATGAGATTAGATGGAATTAGATAATCCTGAAATTCACAGTGATTTGACGCCAGACCTTTATTAAATAAGTAAAAGTACCAGCCCTTATAATAAAAATGAATTCTTTTAGATCAATAACTTTCCCCACTGTTCGTCACAGCTGTGTTTCTTGAGATCTCTTTTTCTGTAGCACGGAGTGAACCACACAGACCTGCCTTTTTTAATTTTATTTTTTCTCCTCTCCCAGAGGGGACTATGATATCAATTCCTCTTTTATTTCCCCCTTGTGATTCACCCACTTAACCCTAAAGTGCCCTTGCAAAGGAAGGCACTGCAAGGCTCTTCAGGGATGATTCAATGCACTGGAATTTACAACACTGGGGTTACTTAAACATTGCACACCATTAGTCTTAAGTATTATAATGTTTTAGAGTTAAAGAAAGAAAATGAAAACACATAAAAATATGTTATGAATGGCTGGGAAGTTTTTTGTTCCTTGTGTGTTCCATGCCCAAAACTCTTGGCACCTCATCCATGCCTGGCATGTTCCTGCTCAGCTGCAGTGGGACCGATAACATCATGTTCACATCTAAAGTGAGTGTGGGTTAAAACGTGAGTGCAGGGTGGACTTTGATCACAATCAGCCAAGATTTACCTCGGTTTAACTCTGCTGACTTCCTTTTCATCTTCAGACTGGCAGGGCTTGCATCAAAATCCGCTGTGCACCAGAGGGCACCCAGCAGAGCATGGAAAATTTGGGGTGTTCTGGCCCTCAGGCAGCCCTGTTTCTTCTCAGGCTGTGTTGGCCCTTGCAGAGCAGTGGGTTGATTTATTCAGATAGATTTTTTTTTTTGGTGGTGCAGCTCCAAACACCCCTGCTGAGGGTGTTGCAGGCCCAATGGACAGTTCGTGGTGTCACCGCAGGGCAGGAGCAGCCTGGCTGCTCCTCAGCAGAATGCTTTTAATTCTGAATTAAAATCTAATTCATTTTCTAATCCCTGCATTAACAGTGGGATTTCTTAAAACATCTTTGGCTTGAAATTCAAGAGCTGCTCGTGCAGGTCTGGATCTGGACTTGTTTGTATCAGCAATGTGGATCTGGGGTTTTTTTTTGAAGTCTCACCTTGCTATGATGGATTTCTCAGGCATAAATTCAGTTAAGAGTAATTCCGTGAGGCTGGGGAGCATTTCTGTCCCCTGGTGTGTGCAGAGGGCAAAAATCATCCTTGCTTTGGGAGGATTTAGTTCTGCCTTTGATGTGTCTGCTGTTGTCTTTAAATCACTGTAGAATCTGCAAAAAGTGTGTTTAAAGGATATTTGAAATGATGTGCCCTAAGTTGCTGTGCTTTTCCTTTAGCTGAAAAACTTCCATCTTGAGAGTAATTTTGGTGTTGTGGTGGGACTCCTCCAACCCCCTGGACTGCTTTTCATGGCAAGCTCTGGAAACAAGAGTGAAAACTCATTTTTCCCCCCGTATCATAAGGAAATACTGAGATGCAGCAAAGTGAGAGAGAGGGAAGGGCAGAGGAGGCTGAGAAATGGGTGTGAGTGGTGGGTTCAGAGCAAATTGCTCTGCACTGGGAATAATCCCACCCTCACCAGCAGGAGAACAGAACAAGTTGCTCATTTTTAGGATCATGGAATTCTGGAGTGGTTTGGGTTGGAAGAGACTTCAAAGCCCTCGAATCTCATTCAGGGACACCTTCCCCAGCCCAGGTTGTTTGGAGGATTCAGGCAGGCAGAATTCTCCCTTGCAGGGCTCTAATTCCACATTCAGAAAGTTGTGTGGTGTCAGAGCAAATACCTCGCAGAAATCCAAGCACATTATGCTGGCACTATTGTCTCAGCAAAAAAAAGATATATTGGTTTAACATCTTTTCCATTAACAAGCTTTAATTTGCATAAATTATATCACCCTCTGTTAATTTATTATTACTTGTTCGGTTTCCTCTATTTCATTATTTCTCCTGGGGGTTATAAAATTACTTGGATTATTCTGCTTAAGCTTTTTAAAATACAGTCACAGTGCTGTGTTTTCCCATTTACCTTGTATTTCCTCATTGTTCTGAGGCTCATTAAAAATCTGAGTGAAGTGTCTCAAGAACTTCCCTGGATAAGTATCCCAAAAGCCTTTTAGAGCAACTTACCCAAATCTGCTGATTTAAACCTGTATCACTTTGGAAGTTTCTGTTTGGACACCTCCTAATTCACTGCTGGAGTGAAAAGTGTTGCATGTCCATGCCATGCCAGAGCTGGCTTTTCCTCCCAGTGCAGAAACAAAAGATGTACTGAATATTTTTATTTTTGCCTTATTTCCGATGGTTCTGTCATTGCCATCTAGCAATGGGCTGAAGCCACTCTTACCTCCTGTCCTCAGTAAGCCAGGCTGCAGTTCTCCAGTGAATGAAGGCATGATTAAAATCACACATGCAGTTATTGAAGATTAAAATCTTCCTGATGGGTGGGGAAGGACAGGCCTTCCCCACTACAAAGACCCTTCCCCTGATGCTGCGCTGATGAAATGTCCCAAAGCCTGTCACTCCTTGGGATCTGCTTTGTGTCTCCAGTGGGATTTCTGCCTTCCCCCTCCTGTTCAGAGCTGGGATGATGGCAAAGCCGGCGTGGGGCTGAGCTGGAGCTGCTCTGGGCTCTGGGAAGGGAGTGGTGCTGTCCCTCCAGCCTCCCCTCGTGCTCCGTGCCGCTCCGCAGCCCGAGCTGTGCCTTTGGGTGATGGAAAGCTGTTCCAGGCTCCCAAAAAAAGGCTCTGGGGCTGCCTTGGGAGAGCCAAGCCTTCCCCACCTCGCTGCTGCTCCAGCCCTCCCTCCTGTCTGTCTGTCTGCTCTTGTTTTCTCCTGGTCCCTCAGTCAGGGCTCCCGCTCTGGCTCCAGATCCCGAGGCGAGGTGGGTTTGCGTTGTGCCAAGCTGTGATCCCAGCGTGTCCTGTCAGGGCTGCGGCTCCTGGAACAGCCTCAGCCTCCCTTGGTGTTTGCTCTGAGGTGTCAGTGCAGGGCTGTGTGCACAGAAGAGGAGCGTGGAGCCTCTGAACCCTGATTATTTCCATCAGGAAATGCCCTCCTGCCCTGCTCCCTCCCTCCCCAGCGGAGTTCTCTGCTCGGAGGAGCCTCCCCAGCGCTGCTGGCACCGAGGGCTGGGAGTGTGAGCCCTGCCTGGCACGGAGCATCTCGGTCTCCCAGAGCAGTGAAAGCTGCCATATGCTGAGGGATGTGCAGGGAGAGGGACTCTTCCCTCCGAGCCTCCCTGGATGTTCTGGCAGTGTTTAATCTGTCGGGGGCTGCTCTGCCACTCACTCTGATCCCAGCAGGCCGGCGGCTTCTGATCAATAACAGCCTTGATCAGCAAATAATTCCACCTTGATCAGAGAATCCTGGTAATTAGAGCTGGAGAGGAGGCGTGACATCAGCAGGGCTGGGGGCAGGCTGGCATTTCAGGAGGTGCTTTTGGGGCTTTTTGGCTGCTCTTGGAACTCAGTGTGAGCAGGGCTGGGCTGTTCTTGCCCACAGGGACCACTCTGGGTGCTGCATTATCCTCCCTCCATGTGAAAACCCCTGGTTTAAACATGGAAGAGGTGAGGGAGAAGAGGGGCATGAGGAGAGGAAATGATCCCTTGTAATCCTCCGGGAAAAGAGCTGGAAATGGGGTTCCCCCCGTGTCACAATGCCACAAACACGATGGTGGCTGCTTCCCTCCAAAGAGATTTTGTTTTTTCTTTTTATTGCTTTTGCCACCCTTGTAAGGCCCAGCTGTACCCTACGTACAGCCCAGCAAATCTGCTTTATATCAAGGTGAACTTTGATACATTTTATTAATATCACACTCATTATTTGAAGATTTGAATATGCATGGCACATACAAAACTATTCTTTAGCTTGTGCTTTTTTATTTAATTACTTCACATTTATAGAACACGAGCCTGTCGTTGGCTTGTAAGTGCCATGCAGTTAATTAAAAATGCAGTCAAATTCAAAGCTGCCTTTCTGGCCCATCTCAGTCATCCCTGGCTTCACCTCATGGATTACCCACCATGTGTGGGAGTCATTCCAGACGGAAAATTCAGCGAGGAAAAAGCCTCAGGAGCCTGACTTGGAGCCTTCCTGGGTTAACAGTGCAGAGAATTGTACCAAGTTTGTCTGGGAAGAAGAAGGAGGGGGAAAGGGGAGGCAGCAGGGGCTGGAGGGTCAGCAGCTCAGGTGGCCCCAACCCTTTCCTTCAGAGCTCTCCCTCTCTGGGAGCCGCTGTGCTGTGACAGCAGGTGAGAGGCAGCAGCTCAGGAGCTCCCAGTGCACATTCCTGGTTCCAAAAGCGCATTCCCAGGGTGAGAAAGGCAGCAGTGGTGCCAGCAGGGCTCCTGTGTGGGATCCCTCCTCCCGGGGAGGTGCAGCTCTCCTAATCTCCCTCCCTTATCCCTGTCCCAGCTGCCCTCCTGGGCTCGGTAAATAACACCCGGGAAGCCACAGGGATCAGCGAACAATCAGTGGCCTCCCAAGGGGGCCGAATTTCTTTCCTCCTAAATTCCACCTTGGCAGTCTTTGTGAAAGAATCCACAGTTATTATTCGTTTAACTTGTATTTTTAAATGCTACTCTTGTCTTTTGTTTACCTTCCCGACTCTAAATGTGATTTCAGAGGGGATTTTTCTGGAGTTGCAGCTGGCACCCAGTGTCCAAACAAAGCCAGGCCTCTGCCTCTTGGAGTGCCTGGTGTTGCTTTGCTCTTGCTGTGTTTGGGGATGGCTCACCTGCCCCAGCACAGCGCACAGGGAGATCCAGCTGAGCCTCTGGAAGCATCTGCAGGGATTTGTCCATCTGATCCCTGTTTATTTTAATAGGGCATTTACTTCTCAGGAGCTGTCTCAGACCTGATCTCATGTCTCCAGAACTAATGGGTGTAAGAGTTTGACCCTAGTTTGATTTAACCCTTATTTTGGCTGTTTCTCCATCAGAATTTGGGTCTGTGCTGGGTTTGAGTTGGGTTTTGCCTGTGCAAGGATTACACTGTGGAGTTCAGGGGATGTTGTGCTGTGCTCTGACATTTGGATTTTGCTTTTGCTTTGAGCTGGAGTGAGAGAAATCCAGAGAAAGATTCCTAGAGCAGGATCTGTCCATGGCAGGGCTCCCCTGAGCTGGGGACAGGAATTCCTGGAGCAGGATCTCTCCATGCCCTTTCAAGCAGGTGTGGGCACCATCACCTCGGGACTGGGTGTCTGCAGGGAAAACCAAAGCTGTAAACTGGAAGCGGTGACTCCTGCAGGAGGGAGATGTGATGGAAAACATGCCCAGGGTGGGATTTCACTTTCCCTTTCCCAGCCTCCTCCAGTGCCGATGCTCCCGGGGTGACCCAGAGCTGCTTAGCAGAGCACAAGAGGATCAGGAGGCCTCCGAGGAGTCTGTGTCTGCTGGAGCTGCAGGGGGGGGATTAGGATTGGCACAGTGTAATTGGCAGAGCTTGTGTTTGGCCGGGCTTTTTGTTTTAACAGGCCCAGAAAATCAGCAAGTAAATAATAACTTGGGCCTGCAGTTTGCTGTGCAGCACATCAGCATGGAAGGGGAGCAGTGCCAGCCATGGCCCCGGCTCCCCTCCTCGGGAGCTCGGCACAGGTGTGTTTTACCTGCAGTTATCCAGGAGAACGCCCATCCAGGGGCTTTCCGAGCCCGGCTCAGCGTCATTCCAGCACGGGAAGGAGCCCCAGCCTGGAGGGGATTACTCGTGCAGGAGAAACCCAAGGTGTTCCCACTGAAAACTGTGTGGGTTTTAGTTGGGTTTTTTTGCAGATGTGCTGTGATTTAAAGCAGGGAATGGCAGCTGCAGAATGGCCCTCAGCAAACGTCCAAATCCAGCCCCTTCTCTGCAGCAGTTTTGTTTTAAAAATTGAAGGAAAACCTCCAAGACTCACAACAAACAGTTGTGGGCACGTTGTGTTACTGTGGGTGTGTGTACAGCAGACCGAGGGCTGCGGGCTCTGGGTGGAAGGAGCTGCTGGAATTCCTGCAGGCCGCTGCTGCAGGTGAGAGCGGCTTTGTGCTGCTGTGCCGCTGGTGGAAGTCTCTGTCCATGGTGTCAGTGCTGCTGGAAGCCACCCCCGGCCCCGCGGTCCCAGCTCTGCTTCCCACCCTGGGGAGATTCCCCAGTGCCTGACAGGGGAGACACCATTTCCTGATAAATCGTTTCACCTTTAAAACTTCCCCCTGTTTTACTGCAATTAACTTGGGTTCTGGTTTTCACTCCCAGGTGAGATTAGGTTCTCTTCACCTTCTCAGAAAACTCTTCCCTCTGGCATTGCTGTTTTTCTTTTTCCCCTTCCAGCTTCTTGTTTTTCATTCTTTTGATGAATTATTTACCTCTCTTGTATTATTATTTTTTTTTTAATATTCTCTTTGTGTTCACCTTCAAAACATACAACTCCCAACACTCCCTGCATCATCCCGTGCTCGTTGGGAAGCCACTGTGTGTGTTGGTCGTTCATTTCCCAGTGTTATTTATAAACACAAATGTTGTAAATCGTGTGGTCACGGGCTGGTGCTCCCAACGTGCTGAGCCTGCTGGCTGTGTGTTCCTGGTGTTTCTGGGACTACAGGGGTTATCCTTTGGGTTTGTTGGTGCACACAGTGTGCCAGGGACCTGTGGTTCTGGTGCTGGGAGTGACCCCAGTGCCGGCAGGACACACCTGAGAGCAGGCAGGGTTGTGCTGGGGCCAGGCAGGATGAGGGCCCTGAGGTGTGAGCCACCTTCCCGGGGCTCTGGGCATCTCCACGGGCTGAAGGCAGCTCTGTCCTTAGCCAGGAACAAGGGAGGGATCCCCCGGCCGAGGGGATCCCCCAGCGGGGCAGCAATTCGGAGCTCCTCAGCCTGGCACTCTCAGCCTCTCTCCCCGTTCGTTAATTCACTCCGTGCTGCAGCAGGGAGCACGTAGCAGCACTCTAAGGAGGCATGTCGAGCAGTTGTTCAGAAGCAGTTAATTTTTTATTGGATTTGAAGTCAGACTTCACGGGCCGAGCCCCCCCCCCGAGGGCGGGGGCTGGGGAGCTGCAGGCAGCCGGACTAATTGACTTTCTCTTCTGTGGCCACCCCCAATCAGATTCACCTGAGAAACCTCCCTGGCTCTGCCTCTCTGAGGCCTCTGTCCCTCCTGGCTCAGCCATCAAGAGGAATTAAATTAAGCATCGCCCCCAGCCCTCGGGCTGGTAGCCCCCCCTGCAGACAGACAAACCAGAGTCACTGCGCTGGGTGCCCTGCTCCAGCCCCGTGGTCCCCACACCTGCGGGACTGACCTTCCAAACTTGCTCCAGGCTCTGTCTCCAAAGTCCTTCCCTCATTACTGGGGATGAAATGTGTGTGTGGAGCTGCTGCTGTGGCTCTGCCTCCCCGGAGGCCAGGGCAGAGCAATCCTGCAGTCCCTGCTCACAAATCACGCCAGGGCACCTCATCCCAGCTGCTTCCCTGGAAGCCTCCCTGACTCCTCCTCCTCTTCCCTCCAAAATAACAGAAGATGACAGAAAGGCCCTGCAGGGTGTCCCCAAAAGCTGTGACGAGCAGGGGATGCTGCCATCCCTGCCTGGGACACCAGCCCTGGCCTCTGTGCCAGCTCCTTCACCTGCATTATTTGCCTGGCCTTGTGGCTGCCTGATCCCAGGACTGAGTCTCTTCTAAAACAATTTATTCCCATTATTCTGTAGAATTCCTCAGTCTGGTACCAACATTTGCTTCCAGCTGCCACCTCTCTCTGTAGTCAGGGTAAAAATAAAAAACCCAAAACCCTCCAGTTGTGCTTGGAGCCCTTTGCCATCCATCAGCCAGGGGTCACAGTAACTGCAGCTCATATGCTCAGGTCTCGAAACCTGCAGGAAATCAGTCTTTGTTACACGTGAAATAAAGCAGTCTATGGGGAAAATAACCATAAATGTTCATTATTTGTACAGGAAAATCAATTTGTAGGCCAATTGACCAAATAAAGTAATACAATTTGCTGGGAAATCCCCCAGGTGTGGCAGGCAAATCGCAGAGCAGGGATGGAGGCTGAGGTTTGCATAGGGAATGTGGGGTGGGAGGGACGTGGGACGGGACACCAGGCTCGAGAAAAGGAGTGAAACTGCGGAAAAGGGTACAGCCCATCGGGGGAGAGGTACCAGGGAAAGGGGGAGAGGGGCAAATAGCCTTTTTTGGTGGTTTTACATCATTCTGTGTGTGCTAGTGAGGAAGGTGCTGTAGGGAGGGGATGGTTTCTGTTACAGCAGAACTGTGGCTGTGGGGAGGAACTCAACGATTCTGTTTGATCTCTGTGAGAGTTGCTCTCTGTGACAGTGAAGACTTAGAGAAAAGAACAAAAAGGCTGCAGCGAGGCCTGGGCCCATCTCCTTTGGGCTGCGTGGAAATCCCAAGGATCTCAAGTGCGTTAAGGGTGTGTCTCCAGAGAGGAAGAAAAGCAGAAGTCAGGTTCCTATTGGGGAAGGGTTTCAGATTCTCTGGAGGCTGTTGGATGTGATGTGATGAGCCTTTGGAGGGAGGCACTGACACCTGGGCAGTGCTGGACCATTACTCTGCTCTCTCTCTTGTTTTTCTGCCGCTCCAGAGGTGCAGCAGTGAGGTGTGGGAAGAGAAGGGGAAATGTCTGAAAGCATCCACGCCTTTTTGCTCCTTGTCTCTTCACCAGAGAGGAGGAGCAGGCAAGGAAAGAAAAAAGAGAAAAATCTGTAAGTTTTGCCTTTGTTTAGGAGACAGCAACAGTGTTCCACACTCAGCTGGTGTAAGTTGACTTTTGCTCCATCAGAACTGACTTACATTGCCTGAGGACCTGGCTTCACATCTCTGCTTCCTTCTTTGCAACCTCAGGCTGAAAGGGACAAAGTCATTTGATGTGGAAACAGACACAGAAAACAAAGAGCAGGACACTTTTTAGCCTTCTTCCAAAGAGTTTTTGAAAACAGGGAGCTCCAAAGGCCTGATAGATTTTCTATCTTAGACCTACTTCCCTTCAAAGACTGGAAATTCCAATTGGCTTTTCCCAGAAAAGCGTAGCTCTCGCTCTATTAACAAATTATCCTTTGGGCTTTTTAACTTACTGAGAGATTCTAAATGGGAAATGTTCCCTTCTGTTCACAGATCTTGTTCATCTGTTTCTTTAGGGCTTCACAAAATCACATTTTTAATATTGATGGGAAGAGCTGCAGCTTCCCTTCTGGGCAACTTTCTTTTGGGTTAAAACTTCCATATTTTCTTCAATTATAGCAGGACCCAATTTCCCTGTGCAGCCTCAGCCTCCACACGTCATCTTCTGCCCAAAGAGCTTCCAGCACAACCAGGATAAACCCTCTAAAGAGGATGGAGGGACAGGTAGAAGGCAGGGAATGTGTTAGTGGTGGCTTTTACAGCAGGAGCCGGAGCACGAGGAGGTCGAGGGAGCTGCTTGGGATTACTCAGGGAAGTTGTGGTTTGGAATAACTGGTGTCACTGGGAGGAGATGGTGGATGATAAACCTGCCAGTGGCCAGCTGGCTGGGCTGTGGCTGTGGCTGTGGCTGTGGCTGGCAGGAGCAGGGGAAGGGACACCTCTGGAGCTCTGTTCATTGCTGAGCACTGGGCTGGGAGGTGGGATGAGAGCCTGGCCACCTTCTCCTGCCTGTGACCTCTGCTTGGATGCAGATTCTGGTGAGCCCAGGGCAGCAGAGCTGTGCCTGGGCTGGATTTGCTACTGGAACAGTGGGGCTGGGAGCACACTGGGCTGGAAGGGCTAATGAAGGCCCAGGGGACAGGGCAGGATTATCTTGGAAGGCAACCTGACCCTCTCCGAGGTGTTTACACTAATCACAGCTGAAGGTAAATGCAAACTCTGCCAGTTATTCTACAGGGGGATGTGTGGTCCCCACTGCTGTGTAATTTCCCTAATTAAAGCCATTCCACCAGGTTTATTATTTGGAAAAGCAAAAGAAAAATATCCCAGGCTCTCCGAACCTCCCCCTTTCCTTTTCCCTATCTTTATTATCAATAAAAAGAGAGAGAAAATGCTGTCTGGGCTTGAGGATTTCCTTCACATATGGAAGAGATTTAGAATTCTCCCGCTCCCAGCAGCTCACAAACCTCCCCTCTTACCTCCCCCCAGCATTCCCTGCCTGCTCCCTGTATTTCCCAGCTTTACATATGTAGAAGGGATGCATGGGCTGGTTTCTTCCGCAGGTTTTTTATCCAGTAGTAATTATTTTTGAGGGTTGAATCACAGGCACGTGAATCATCTTGCAAACAGCTTTGATATTTCTACATGTGAGCCAGTTCTCAGGGCATTTGCATTTCTGTGCCTTTTTTCTGGCCCTGGCCTGGCTGCCCGGTGTCCACAGGGACTGCACCTGCTCATCTGCTTGGGTCACTTCCCTCCAGGATCAGCTGTCCAGGGTTTCACAGGGACTGGCCAAAGCTCTGCTTTCATGTGCATTCTTTTGCTTTTCCTCGCAGCCCTCGGAGCTCTCGGCCTTTCCATGGCTGGGATCAATTAAAGGCTCACCAGGGACTCTCCCAGCGAGGGCTCTTCCCTTCCCTGGCTGCCTCTCGGTGTCACACCAGGGCGTTCAGCTGTTCTGACCCTGCTGCAGCAGCTCCCAGGGCAGGAAACCTTCCCTCCCCTCCCTTCCTGTGTCTCCCCCAAGCCCCGAGCTCTCCGCCCCTCATTCCATCTGCGAGCTCTCCCAGGGCTCTTATGCAACTCCTTGGATTTTGGGATTCTTGGCTGGGAGGATGTGGCTCCAGGGGAGAGCCAGGAGGGGCTGGATGGGTGGGGGGAGGAGGATTTGATTTTGTAACTCTGCTGACCCTACTCAGCCACACAGAGCGGAATTTCCCCCATCTCTCCAAAAAGGAAGAAATATCCCCAGTGTTCTCCATCTTTCTGATGCTCCTTTCCTTGCATGGCAGAAGGATCAGGCTTCCAGACTTCTCCACTCCCAGAACCTGCTGCTGTTCCCAAGTTCTTGTTGTTTTGTTTTTTAATTGCAGCTGCATCTCTGGACTCGGGTAACTGGCACTGGTACCCATCTGATTTTTCCCGGGGAAAGGAAATATTCCTGTCTGTGATTTTTTAAAAACAAAGCCACCCCCCACCCTGACAATATTTTTGAGAGGCAATGAAAGCAATTAATGGTGTCAAAAAACCCTGGGAGGGTGGAGCAGGGAGGGCCGGGCTGACGCAGGAGCGGGGCTGAGTTGTCGGGGGAATGGAGGGTTATTGACTCCAGCTCCAGCTGTGCTTCGTTAGCTGGAGCCATAACCCACAAAATTAATCTTTAACAATGTATGAAGGGAGGGGAGCCCTCGAACACGAGGCTGTTCTGCAGTGCCCTCAACACTCAGCCCTCGCAGAGGCTTTGGAGAATTGCAGAGATGTTTGGTTACACTAATTAAAGAGAGGAAAAGGGATGTTCTGCTCCCCATCCAAGGGCTGGGGAAATCCTTGTGTCGGGAGAGGAGGGTGCAACCTCCAAGAGGTTTCCTGAGCTGAATCAGTGTTGGGAAACACCTTTGGCTCCTCTCTGGTGTTGCTGGGGTTGTTGGAGGGTTCCTGGGCCATAATTCTGTATCAACACCTGCCCTGCCTGGCTGTTCCCCCACAGGGGTGTCTGGAGAGCAGCTCCTCACTGGGGACGTGCTGGGCGTGTTCTGGAGAGGTTTGTGTGTTTGCAGCTTGGACCAGAGCCCTTCCAAGTCAATGGCAAGACAATTGATTTTGGAGGATGTTCTGGGCCAGGCTTCTGGCTACCTTTGTGCTTAATTTGAAAGTGATGTGTATCTGCTGGTGGATTCCTCTAAACAGATTAGGGAAGTGCAATTGATTCCAAACGGGCTATAGATGAGTATAAAAGGCAAAATTGATTGGCTCAGTCTATTTGAATTTTCTGGGGACAGAGGGATGTAGGAAATAAAGAAATAAAACGCCCCAAACCTGAGGGTAAAAATACAGCGCAAACAGGACTTCTAAAATTGCATTGCTGGGGATGGAATTCCGGGATTTACAAGGAATAGCCCTGGAACTTCTCCCCTTTTGGCTGAGTTTGCTTCTGTTCCTGAGGTGGCTTTGGGCAGAGGCTGCGCTTGGGGCACATTTTCTGTCTGCACAGAGCAGGAGAGGGGCAGGACTGGAAAAACACCTTGAACTCAAAAAGTATTTGAGGGCAGGAGATGCAGAGTTCATAAAGTGCATGGTTTTCCCCACATTTTCCCATTTTTGTGCCCTTTTTGGCCCACTGCTCTCCTCTCCCCTGGGTGCTGCTGCTCACAGCCAGCTGTGCTTGGCTGGGACCTGCAGCTCAGTGGGAAAAGCCAGTGTGGCTCCTTGGGGTGATGCCTTCCAGATGGGTTTAGCTCGTTATCACAGCGATTAGGGCTGCCCTTAATGACCACAACTGGAATTTATAGACAGAGGTAAACAAGTTTTTGTTTGGTATTTGTGTAAAGTTCTTAATTTGTTTAATTAAAAAAACATGGGCTCTTCTATCAGTGTTCCTCCCCTGCAGAGAGCTTGACTGGCTTTCCCAGGACTTCTGCCTTTTGCCAGCTTTATTTGGAAAGTTGAGATCAATTTTTTTCAGAGAAGCTGTTATTATTTAAGTGTTCCTGTGCATTTTTGGGCCCTGTTTCACACACCTTTCTCCCCGTCCAGAGGACATGCACAGAACTGCAGCCTCTCCCTTGCTGGGGTTCCCTTCCCAGTATCATGGTTTTGTTGGCTAAAATTACAGATTCTGTGGGGCAGTGGCACTGCAGCCTGCCTGGTTTCCAGCGTGTTCCCTGGTGTCACAGGAGCCTGCTGCTGGCTGGCACAGGCAGGTGTCCCTTTACAGCCCTGGGTCATGACTTCCCTGGGCTACTGGCAGAGCTTTAATTGAATGGTGATGTGCAGATATTTGGTAGGAAATACTCCGGAGATGGAGACTGGTGCCTGATTCTGCTGCCACCTCCTTCCTCCCGGTGTGGATGAGATGCAGGCTGGGAGTGAAAGGGTAGGAGAGGCTGGAAGTGCATGGCTTGGGTAGAAGTGGAAGAGTTGGATACAGAAGTGCCTCTGCTGGAAAGTCCTTTTGCAGAGTGAATGAACAGGGCAAAGTGTGGGCCCTGCAGGGACTGACAGCTTCGGAGAGGAGCTCCTCGGGTCCGAGATTCCTCACCAAATTCTTGTTGTCTTCTCTTTCACTCTCCCCCT
>NW_008240039.1:1196487-1208211 GCF_000691975.1 Corvus brachyrhynchos
CCCTCCCCATCCCAACCCATCGCAGAACCGGGGCCGCCTGGCAGAGAAGAGGACGATCCCCCTGCCCCCCACCAGGATCCCCAAGAAAGAGCTGAGCTCGATTTTCTCACACAGTGAGGACAGCGAGGAGAGCGACAAGAGCAATGGTCAGCACCCCGAAGTGAAGCAGGAGGAGGATCTGCACATCAGTATCATGAAAAGAAGGTACTGCCCTGTCCGTGTGGGGGCAAAGACACAGAAATCGGGCAGAGCCTTGGGGAGGCAGTGCTGCCCCAGGGAGTCACCCCCAGGGGCTGAAACCACCCTGCAAATGCCACAGTTCAGCTCACAAAGGGCAGCTGGGGGGGGTATTTTCACTTACTCGTGTTCGGAGTGAGTGATGCTCTGTGTGGCCTTGAGTTTGCACTGAAGGGTCTGGATTTGCACATTATCAGTTGTGCCTCACTCCCTGCCCAGGGCTCTGTGTCTTTGTGGCCAAGGAGCTGCACGACCAAGAAATCGTCTGTGGGCTTATCCACAGAGGTGTGGGGGCCCCAAATCCTGCCTTCTGCTTTCAGTTGTGCTCAAATTCTGGTGTCATTTAAATTGAGGGGAATTGAGTGTTGGGGAGCAGAGTTTGGGAAGGGGTAGCAGCAAGGTGTGGGGTCCTGTGTTTGATTACAGAGCATCCTGAGAGCCTCTAGGAGTGAGGGAGAAGTGATGGAGTTGCAGGAGGGAGGAGTAACTGCTTGATTTTGATCCTGTTTTTCCCAGTGCCATAAACATTCATCCTGGAATTCCGCAGACTTAGAGGAAGAGGAGAAAGGATTGTCTTGAGTTAGGTCCTGGTAACTGACCTGGCCTCTCCTGTGAGGCCTCAGTGCCCACAATATTCAGCTGCAAAATTCTGGGTTCTCTCACCCCGTTGAAAAACCAGGACTTGCAGAAAATCTGTAACTCCAGGAAAATAAACCCCTAAAGGCACCGTGCCTCAGCCTCCCGTGCAGATCATTGCACCTCATCTCGGTTGTCATCTCCCTCTGATGCATTCCGGGGCTCAGGTCCTGAGACAAGCCCTATAAAAACAGAGCAGAGGGAACTGAAGGCCTGTAATTGCTTTCCTGGTGTTTTATGTGTTCCTTGCCTGGGAGTAGATCAGCTTTTCCCCCTTACCTCCGACAGATGCTGGTACCCTCAGCAGCTGAGGGCTTGGAGCAGGGAGACAAAAGAGCAACCAGCTCTTCCCATAAAACCCTCCTGTAATTAAAGCCTGGGTTTATCATTGCAGCTGTCCAGGAGCTGTGTTCCAGGGTTATCTGCTGGAAATGGAAAGGTGTTTGGGGAATGGATCTGGGCTGTGCCCGTGCTCGGGGCCACAGAGCACAGGGAACCCTCCTAATCAGTTCTGGTGAACTGCCCGCTTCTCCTGCCCCCTTTAATTATGCTTTTAATGCTGCGAAATTACAGTGCTAGATTGTCTCATTAGGAGGGAGAGCAGCATGATAACTCCATAATTGATAATGCTGGGCCCCCCAAATATAAAGTGCTCTTATCTTAAATCTTTAATTACTGTAATTGCTTTGCTTTGTTTATTAGGAAATGAAGGAAAAATGTTTGGCAGTCCTTAGGCAGTGATCCCCCAGCTCTCCATCAGTTTGTCTGGAGGTCTCTTGGTTAAGTTTTATTTCCTTGGAGGAGAGCAGCGTTCTTCCCGGCTGGGTTAGACTCTCACTGCTTTTGTACAGTTGTTCTTTTCCTTCTCCTGGGAGCTCTGCTGCAGTGTGGGGGGAAAGCTGGAACTGTGGGGCAAATGGAGCAGGCAGGATTCCTGTGAGTGCAGCAATAAGGGAAGAAAGAGGAATTCAGTGCTCGGTGCCCAGGCAGGGACCATCTCCTGCTCCCACCCCCAGCACTCCCAAGCATTTTGTCCCTTGGACAGGGGTCCCCCAGCCCCCCTGTCCCAAAGAGGGGGAGACTGGGCGCTCCAGCTTCTCCAGAGCCATAGTGGGGAGCAGCCTGCCCCCCTCGTGCTGGCCCTGGTGGCCGGGGTGGCTCTGGGGACAGCAGCAGCAGCAGCACAAAGGCGCCGCAGCCCAGACACGACAGCTGGGCCCGGCAGGGACTGTGCCCCATCTGCTGCTGCCCTAATTCACCTGTTGTGTCCTCCCCCAGGGGCCAGGGCTTTGCTGGCCCCCACTGAGAGCAGAAATAGGTTAAACTGGGATGGGAAAACAAGGCCAGGCCTCAGCAAACCTGTGTTTTCCTCCTGCTGCCCTGGACGTGCCCCCTGCACAGGCACTATGAGCACCTGCATCACTGCTTTCAGCACTTGGCCTCTTCCTTTTTCTCCTGTTCCCAATTCCATTTGTGGTGTTTCCTTCCACTGCTGGCACAAGGGAGGCTTCCTGCTGCTCTGAGGGCTGGGCACTGGAGAAGGAAAGACTCTGGGGATTAGAACAGGAGTTGGAAATTTGCTGGCTGGTCCCTCAGCTCAGCCTTGGACAGCAGGTTCCTCTGTGATGCTGGGCATTGCCCGTGGCCTTCAGAGGAGATGTGAGGCAGAGAGAACCTTCCCTGTCCTGTTCTGCAGCCCTGGGAAGGGGCAGGGACCCGCTGCTCCCACCTGAGCCAGAGCATTCAGCTCATGCCAGCTGATCCCAGCTCCTTCCCGAAGTGTCCCTGTGCTGGGAGACTGCAGCACTCAGCTCTGGAGGTTGTTGGGACGGTGCTGCAGAGGAAAATCCTTTTCCTTTCTCTCAGATTCCAGCTTCCTGGAAATCCTGCTCCTTTGCAGCGCTGCCTACAAGCAGCAGTTGTGTTGCTGAACTCCCAGGTCTGGTTAAGCTGTCCTGACTCTCTGCTGGGGATGTTTCTCTGGCTGTGAGCATCGCTTTTGCTGTTTGGGGAGAAGGATGGCGTCAGTGTTGGGCATTTCTGTGTCAGTGTCACCTGTGCAGTTCTTTCAGTCACAGTAATACTGGCAGAGCTGCACTGGTGCAGTGAGCACGGAGCAGAATTCAGGCAGAAACTTTGCCTTCAGGAAGCCTTTTTCTTTTCTCACAGACTATTGACCAAGCTGCCTCTCCCCAACAAGCTGAACTAAAATTTCAGCCAGTCTTGGCTTTTGTTATTGGCCTCTGGATTATCCCAGACACCAAACAAGGGAAGTGGTGGAGTCACCATCCCTGGAAGTGCTCAAGGAACACATGGATGTGGCACTTATGGACACAGTTTAGTGGTGAACGTGGCAGTGCTGGATTAAAAGTTGGACTGGATGAGCTTAGAGGGCTTTTCCAAGCCTAATGATTCTGTAATTCTAAATTAGACTCTACAAATTCCATCGCTCTGCAGTAGTTTGGGAAGCTTTAACTTCCTTCCCCTCACAGGGAGATTCCACCCAGCCCTGATAAATGCATTACCTCAGCCTGGGAGCTTTTCCACCCCCAGGTGCAAACTGCCTGTCAGGATCTCCGTGATGTTATCCCAGGAATCTCCGGGCAGATGAAAGCCAGGGGAGCCAGGGAGGAAGGCTCAGCTTTACCAGCAAGATCCTCACATGCTGCTGGATTTAAGCCCAGCATTATCTTGTGGGTTCATGCATTTAATTCCTGTTTTAAAAGAGTGGCCTCTTCCATTGGTGTGGGAGGGGAGGGAAAGAAGAGAAGTGCAGTAACAGCATCTGAGATAGAACAGGGTGGGTCAGGAGCAGCTTTGTCCAAGCCCCAACAACGTGTGGCTGAGAGTAAAGCTCAAACACCTGCTCAGAGTGCTGGGAAGGTGTCATTGACCTAATGGGGACTTGGATTTGAGGGGAAGGGAGAGGGAAAATGGCCGCTCACTTCCCAGGGATGCTGCAGGGTAAAATGTCACACACAGCGAGAAATCCCTTCTTGCCCAGGAAGGAGATGTGAGAGAGCAGAAAAGGTGAAGTGTAAGAAGGGAAGGAAATGAGCTCCTGCCCCACAAGTGCTCTTGGCAGCTCTGCCCGTCTCCTTGGGCCTGACCCTTGCAGCAGCAATTCCGTACTGGAGACCAACCCAGATGCCCCAAGTGCCAGTCTCCTGCTGCAGTTGTCAGGTTGTTCTTCCAGGAACCATGGATGAGATTCCCTGAATCCCTGTTCCCTCCCTGCTCAGCCTTCTGGGTGCTGACGTGGATACAGGGAGAGTGTGGAAGCTGAGGCAGGGATAACTGGAAAGAGCAGGGAGAAGAAAGGATCCAGCTCTGTCCACCCAGCCGGGCATCCGGAGAGTGGCACCTGCCAGGACACCTGCCCTGCAGCCCTGGGATTGCCCTGTTTGTGTCCTGTGCTCCGGGGCACGCTGAGTGCCCAGGGGTCCTGGTGCTGGTTGAAGAGAAATCCTTAATTCACCTTCACCAGCTCTGTCCCTGCAGGGCAGGCAGCTGAACCAGAGCACGTGGGCACAACCTTGGCAATATTCTCCTCTCTCCTCTCCTCTCCTCTCCTCTCCTCTCCTCTCTTTTCCTTTGCCTGTGCTGGAAAATGGGGAGGTTCAGACCTTCTCCCCCCAAAGAAAGAGCTGACCTTGTGATTCAGTGGAAGTAGGAAGGGTCAGAGCTGGTGCTGTCTCCTGGCACAGTTCACAGCCCCTGCCCTCCAGAGCACAGGTTCTCTCTCACTCCAGCAGGTTTGGGATGAGGCTCCTCCTGCTCTGCAGCCACAGCTGCTTTTCCTGCCGAGGGCAGGGCAGGAGGGGCTGCTCCAGACGTGCAGAAGTGCCTTTGGCTTTCTGATCTCTGCAGCCTTTCGGGGACCTGCACCTGCAGGAGCTGATGTGAGCCCCAGCCAGGAGCCAGCACAGCCAGCAGAGGGTCCCTGGCAGGCACTGGCAGCCCTGGAGAGGGTTTGTGTGAGGACACAGCCCTGCTGCCAGGCTGCTCTCGGGGGCTGGGGCTGTCATCCATCACAGTGACACAGGGACACGGCCTGGGCACAGCCTTCCCTGAGCTGGGGACAGCAGAGCTCCAGAGGGGACACCCAGCACAGAGGTCAAGCACTGCCTCACCCCTGGGGTGCTGGGGAGGCTGTCTGGGGCTGAGGGGAGAAAAAAATCCATCAAAACCCCAACCCCCCCCGGCTGCTCTGCCTTAATTTAGGATATTGTTCATCCCAGCCTGCTACTCCTGCCTGTCACAGGCAGAGTGACAGAACACGCCAAGTTAATTTCCGAGGTGGGAAATTGCTGATAATTTATTTCCAGCTGGGGAGGGAACACGGTGCAGACACGTTTGGGGGTTCTGCCTCCTCTGAACGGGGCCTGGGAGCTGAGACAGCACCCTGCAGCCCCTGCAGCGCTCAGGGAGAGGGGGTGCAGCAGGAGAGGGTCAGGATGCAGCAGGAGAGTGTCAGGATGCGGCAGGAGAGGGTCAGGATGGAGCAGGAGAGGGTCTGGATGCAGCAGGAGAGGGTCTGGATGCAGCAGGAGAGGGTCTGGATGCAGCAGGAGAGGGTCTGGATGGAGCAAGGAAAGGATCTCTCAGTGCTGAGCAGCTCCTGGGTCCTGCTGTGGACTCAGAGCTCCAAGTGGGGCTGGACAAGGCAGGAATTGGGGCTGAGGGGCTGTGGGGGTCCCCAGGGGGGAGCAGGGTTTGAGGGGCAGGAGATGAGCGCTGAGCCTGTGCCATTGACCTCTCTTTTGTTTGTTTGTTGACAGGATTCACACCCACTGGGATTTAAACATCTCCTTCCGAGAGACCTCTTGCAGGTACCATTTTGGGGCACCTCTCTGTATGGTAGGCTGAGAGTTTCTGATTTGTTACTGGATGCTGGAGGATGGGAATGAATGTTGCTGTCAGTGCTGGGGGGTTTTCCTTCCTCCCTTTGTTCCTCCTTCTCCCCTTCCCACACATCCTCTCTTTTGTTTTTATTTTGGGGGAGTTGGGAGGTAAACAGTCCCTTTTACACTGGAAGAGAGAATTGATGAGACTTGTAAAGAAAGCCCAGTTTTGGTGTGTTCACTCTGGTCCTGAGAAGGTGGGAATTCATAAATTGAAGGTGGGAATTCATAAATTGAAGCTCTCCAGTTGCAAACATGAATATTCCCCTGTGGCCTCTGGGTCAGGTGATACCCTGGGCTTGGTGCATTATCTCCACGTGCTGCCAGCACTCACAAACTCTTCTAATCCTTTAAAAATCCAGCTGCAGAAACTTGTGCTAAAAACTGGGATTTGGAAAGGTCTCTTTCATCCTGGACTGCCAGATCGGGATGCAGCCCTTGAGCTGTAGCAAACGGCTCCTTTTCTAGAATGAGAACAATAAACCTGAGCAGCTGTGAAGCCTCTCAGGGAGGAGAAAGCAGAGACCAGGAGGAGGCAGATGAGGGCAGGGCAGTGCAGAGTGAGGGTCTGGGAGTGCTCCATCCACGCTGTGGCATTCGGGATCTGCTCCGTGGGATCTGCTGGCACAGAGCAGCCCAGTCAGAACCTGTTTGGTTCGAGATGGAAAAGGGAAAATGCTACTGCTGCTGGAGCAGAGGGCCATGTCCATGTCTTTCACTGAGCACTGGAGTGTCAATAAACCTTGGCCATGGCAATGGAGGTGGGAAATCCCTGTGGACTCACGCTCCAGCAGGGACCAGTGAGCGCAGAGGAATTCTCTGGTATTTCCCTAAGCACAGACTGTGGCTCTGAACCATCAACTGCCGTGATTTGTGAATTCTCCAGCGTTAAGAGCACAAACCCCACCCCACAGTGGGTGGTGCAGCAGGCCCAGCTCAGCCAGCACCCATAAAACCAGGTTTTTGAAAGGCAGCCCTTAGAATAAAACCCCTGGTCTGCTGCTCGAAGCTTTTGGGATTCTCAAACACAAAAGGATGGATTCCTTCCAGGCAGACCCTTTCATGATAAATATCAGCCCAGAGCAGAGTTTTATGGCTGAGTTATAAACTCCTAAAAGGCAGAGGTTTGGGATGGAAGTGCTGACAGTGCCTTAATTAATGGTCCTGTGAGCAATGATTCTGCACAATGGCAGCTGAGGGTGCCAGCACCTTTGGAAATTAAAATCCCCGTCTTAAAAAGAATAATTCTGAACTTGCAATGCACAGAATAAAATAATGGTCTGATTTTTATGGCAAATGCATTTCCTGGGCTTCCTCAACTTGGCTGTTCCCTTCAGTTTAGCTCTGTCCTGGAAGGAACTTCAGTAATTCCCCTTGGGAACAGAAGTTTTGCTTTTCCTGATGAGTCCAGCTGTCAAAAGTTGCCCATCCAGCCCGTTTAGAAGGAAAAAACCTGTTATGCTGTGTGGCAGAAGAAGGATTTTGTGATTATATGGCAGTACAGAAGGAGATTTTACATATTTGAGTGGCCCAGATTGCCACACAGCCCTGTAAAAGAGATCTCAAATCTACCATGGGCTGGCAAAAAGGTTGAGCTGACCTCTTTTATCAGTGCCCTGCACGGCTGAGCAGGGGGAGTTTCCTGGGTCATCCCCAGACTGTGGCAGGAGATCCCTGAGATGCCCCAGGGTGCACAGAGCCGCCACGGAACCTGAAATCAGGCAGGGCTGGCAGCTGCCCCCTGAATTTCCCTCCCCCTTTGCCACCAGTTTGTCTTTGATCTTCCTTTCAAGTTGTCAGAGGCTACCTGGATCCATTGGATTCAGCCACCTCAGGATTGCTGGAGGCACTGCCCTGGATAAAAAGCCATTTAATTGGGGACAAATCATTGCCTAGACAAAGAACCAGAGACTGAGGATCAGGCAATTGTCCTGGAAGGGAGATTGGGATCTCTCTGTGCCTTGCCAGGTGCTTTGCTCCTTTCCCTTTTAAGCTTTGAAGTCGGTACAGGTTTGGGTTTATGTTTACAGCTCGTTTTTCCTCCAGAATTTCCTGTTTAAGGTTGAATTCTCTCGTATGGACTCACTGTGCCTGGAATAATTGGCTGAAATGTGGTCAGTGAGTGATGCTCTGCTTTTATTTCAAGCTAAGCCTGTCCAGTTTTGAAACACAAAGGTTCAGAGCTGGTCTCTGCCCCTCTCAGCACCCAGGCAGGATCACCCTGATGAGGGGAGGCATCTCATGGAGATAAACCGGGCAATAAAGAGGAGTTGTGGGCAGGAAAAGGATTTTCCTTCCCTTTGTTGCCACCTGATGTCTTGAGGGAGCTGCAGGGAGGGGAGTGAGCAGCAGATACGAGGCCAGGGTGTGTTACTGCCTCGTCCTGGTGCAGCTCAGGGTGGGATAGCTCTGGGAATTCCAGGACACCCTCGTTGCAATGAAGCCATCCCCATTTCCAGGGCTGTTTGCTGCTGCCCTGGTTAAAGAGGGGCTGGCAGGAAAGGGAGGTGGGTTTGATTTGGTTAAAGCTGTGCAAAGACAAAGAGCAGGGCAGAGAACTGAGGCACATCGGGACATTGAGCACAGGAGTGAGTTCTGCAGGACATCCCAGGCAGGATTTCTGCCCCCAGAGTCCTGCACTGCAGTAAAACACGGACAGAGAGGAGGCAGGAGAGTGGGGGAGAGTCCCTTCACTGCCAGAGGGACAAAAAGCCTCTGGAGGGGACACTCCAAGCTGCCTGGGCCTGCCAGGGAATGCTGTACCCAGGTATATCCCACGTGAAGGCTGCATAAGGAGAGGGAAGGAAAACAAAGGCAGCATTTGCCCAGAGCAAATAAAATGCATTTAACAGCCAGAGGTTAAACAGAGATTTCCAAGGTACTGAACCAGCATTCCCAGTTGGACACCACGGGGTTGGGATGTGGTTTAGACAGGAGACATTTGGCCAAGAGCCTGTGTGTCCCTGTGCACGTGGATACGTGTGGTTAAATCTGAATAAAACGCCCTTTTTGGGCCTTGATTTAAGCCAGGCACAAACTCCCCCTCAGCCAGAACTGGGTTTAAGCAGCAGTGCTCAAAGTGGAGTGTTGGATGTGCAGGCTGGGTGGGTCTGGTGCAGCTGCAGCCCTTAGGAAATGGGTTTAAGTGGGAATGGAACAGGGGAGGCAGGAGGAAAAAGAACACAAGTCAGGCTGAGGGGACTGAGGAGATGCAGAATACCTGGGAAATGAGATGGGAGAAGCAAACAAAAGGGGAAATCAGTGATTGAGCTCCTTCCTTTGGAAAGACACCCCGGGAGAGGAAAGGACAGCAGGGGAGGATTGAAAAGCAGCTGTTTGTGAAGGTGTCAAGGCTGCTCCTGAGTCAGCAGAGAGCTCTGCTGTGCCACACAGGTGACGTTCTCGAGTGCCACAGCACCCTGCTGCTCTGCCCTGCCCTTTCAGGATTGATAGGGGATGCCTTTGGGGCTGGCTATTTTTATTTTTTTTTTCCTAGTAAGCTTTTGCTTTCTAATCTCCGAGAGCTGAAGCAGGGACTGAAAGGTCGGAGGAAGTTTTTAGCAGCTGGAGGCTGAATGTGACCCCTGAGCAGCCTCAGCCTTCAGCAGGTGCTGCTGCCAGAGCTGGGCTTTGTCAGAGGAGAGCCTTGGAGCTACAGCAGGGAACCCAGGCAGTGGCACAGGGACCAGAGATGTCCCCAGATGGGGACCTGCCCTCACCCTCTGGCAGTCCCCATTCCTCTCGTGGTCCCAGCTGGAAAAGCTGATGTTGAGCTGAACGAGGTGGGTTTTGCCCATCAGATAAATAAATTCAGGGCGGAGGAGACTGGGGAGATCCCGACTGTGTGTGACCTGCAGAGCTGTTCCCAGAACTCCTGGGGACTCTGGGGGATGATTAAAGCTGGTTCTTGACTCTATGGAAAGCTCTAAAAGTCTCCAGTGAGACACCGTGGATGTGTCAGCCTGGTATGGGGAGGGCTTTTATTCAGCATCAGGCTGCCTTCAGCCCATCCAGAGCATTTCTGCTCTGGGTTTGGGGAATGGGCTGCTCAGGGAAGTACTTCAATCCTCATCCTGGGTTTGAAGGAATCAGGCACAGCAGAGGTACCTGAGTGGCTTCTCCCTTTCCTGGAGGGATAAGGCCAAACAAGGAGAAAATGTGGAGTGCTGAAAAGTGTTACTTAATCTGAATTAATTATGTCATCATCGTTTCATTAGCAGCACTTTGTGCTCTTGCATCCATTCCCAGGAAGATTTGTTTGGCTGCAGGGGTGGGGTAGGGAGAGGAGACCATTTATGGACTAGCAGAGATTCGAATGGTAAAGGGGAATGGGCAGCTGATAACTTTCATTTAAAGCTCAAATTATATTCCAAATAAAGCTGAGAAAAGCTGTTAGATACCTACAAGAAAAGGGGGAAAGTTTATTAAGTGTAATTCTGGCCATGTTTATCCGCAGAGGAGAGGGGTCTCATGGACCTTGTGTAGGGTATCCTAAAGGATTTGGGATAAACTGAGCGTCTCAAGGCCTCTGTGTGTTGCTGAGACACAGACAGGCTTGGGTGCAGCCTTGGGAAGGATTCCTGATAGCTTTTAGTCCATACAGTCATCAAAGAAGGAACCACATCCACCTGCTTCTGGATCCCAAGCTTCAAGGGCGTGGTCCTGGAGCTGGAGGTTTTCTGAGCTCCCCCCTCACACCCTTCTGTGGGGTTGGAGTGATTTGGACGTGTCCTGAACACCTCGATGATGTGAGGGACTCCTGTGGATCCTCCCTTCCCTCTGCTCGGGGTCTCCCCTGCTGCCCCAGCCCCAATCAAAGCTGCTCAGCTGAGGATTTTAATATTTCATCAGCTCAAAGCGGGCGGCTTGATGAGTGGAGAAAATGAGGGGAATTTGGGGTATTTAAAGAGCCCTCATCTCCATCAGGCCCAGCAGCTGTGTCAGCCACACATTCCTTTTGCTGCCTGAGCAAAACATCTGTTTGTGTGTCCCTGACAAGTCCAAAACTTCAGGGATCTCTCTCCTCCCCATCTCTCCGGGTGGTGTAATTCCATCTTTTTTTTATTTATGAGCTTGCTGAGCTGAATGACAAAGCAGGCTTACAGTAAAAACATCTTCATACTTATTTCCACCTTATTTTGGAGTTGCCAGCCCTACTGATCATTTTTATGAACTGTCATAAGCATTAATGAAATTTTATGGGCATTTTGCTCGGGACATTGCAGGATGATTAATTTGTTTTTTCAGGCTCAGTCTGCAGGGAGATTTAGGGCTGTGCTGCCCACAGGTAGGGTTGGGATTTTCAGGCCTCTCTGCTCCCTCCAGTTGGGAAAACTTGTTTACCCTTCCCCTCCTCTTTTCCTTCCCCTCATTTCCCTCTTTCTCTCCCTTTTTCCTGTGTCTGGTGGGTGACATCTCCTCAGGAGGTGGAGGTACCCGAGGGGCAGAGGCAGGATGCTGGTGAGTTGTTGTCTGTCAAACTCGTGTCTGAGAGGGACAGAGAGTGACCAAAAGGGTTTTTTACCAACGGTGAAGTTTCAAAAGTTACCCAAAAGGCTGAGCAATAAAAATAAAACCAGAGGTGGCCACGGAGTGAGGGGCAGCTTTCCCTGAGCTTTGCCTGCTGGAAATCATGCTTCTGTCTAGAGAAATTCCCATGGGAGCAGCTCACTCCTGTGGCAGGGGGAATTTCCAGGAGCTCCAGCAGGTCCCAGGCTGGGTTCCTGGTGCCAGGGACAGTCTGAATCATCGCTGGGCACAACCCTCAGTCCCAGCTCGGCGTGTGCTCCAGGATCGTGCAGCAAACAGAGGAGCTGGGATGAGTTTGGGAAGCGTGGAGAGGGAGCAGCAGGAGCGCTGGGGGAGTTCCCTGCTGCAGCTCACGAAATGAGAGTCAGAGGCTGCCCTGGAGCTCCTGGGTGGGGGCAGAGGGATGGGGAGAGGCTGG
>NW_008240039.1:1208294-1209197 GCF_000691975.1 Corvus brachyrhynchos
ACGCCTGCCAGGAGGGGTGCCAGCGCTGCCAGGAGAGGTGCCAGCGCTGCCAGGAGAGGTGCCAGCGCTGGCCCGGGGTCACGCTGCTGCTGCGCAGCGGGGACAGCCCCTGCTGCTCCCCCCACACCTTCCCCGTCACCTGAGCCTGCAAATCCTTGACCCCAATCCTGCCGTGCCCAGCTTTAGGTCACGATCGGGAGATGCTGCAGGTTTGGAGCTCTGTGCAAGGTGATAAGCAGAGGGAGGAGGGGACGCTGGGGCTGAGCTGCGGCTTTCCCAGCTTTCCCTGATCCACATCCCTGCCTTTTCTGCTGACTCAGTCACCCTGGCTTTACTGCTGGGGGTCAGGGACACTGACCTTGCCTGGCTGCCCAGGGACCTCCGGCACTCAGCGGCCACGCCAGGGCACAGCCAGGCACGCTCAGGGGAAAGTTATTGCACAGAATTTCTTACCCGGGGTGACTCTGGGCTCTGCTGGGCTGGGGGATGGTTAATCCTCCACTGGTTTGGTGCTCTGTGTGTGTGAGAGAGAGTCAGAGCTTGTGAAACGGGTTTTGTTCCCATTTTCTCAGGAAGCTTTGTGTTCTAGTAAGGAAGAAGCTGAGAGGATTCATCAGTTCCTGGGAATAAACATTATTTTATTCCCAGATCACTGGATTGGGCATGGTCAGGGTTGGGATGGAGGGGTCTCTGTCCCTGCTGAGCAGAGGCACAATTCACACATTTTTTCCACTCTGAGCTGCCACCATTAGCTGGGAGCACCAGGAGCTGATTTTCTGACAGGTTCTGTGCAGGAGGTCAGAGCAGGGAGATAGAGCAGTCCCTTCTGGGGCTTAAAAATCAATGAGTCCGTGATTAAATGGCCCACAGAGGCTGGACACTGCAGGTTAAGGGAAATGCTGT
>NW_008240039.1:1209226-1209699 GCF_000691975.1 Corvus brachyrhynchos
CAGGAATTGCTCTTGCAGCTCTTCCAGGTGCTTGTACAACCCCCACATTTACCAACAGAGGTGTTTTTTCCCAGGGGCTGGACTGGAGTGCTGATGTTTCTTTAGAAATCAGTTATTAGTTTTTCAGAAAATGCTAACTAGGAAATCTGAGCACCTTGGAGTGCCTGTGTTGCACCAGCCCCGCCGTCCCACGGTTGTGCTGTTACATAAGGTTGTTTCTCAGGGCTGTAATGATGCAACAGCGTTTATGGACCAATCTGGGCTCTGCCTTTAATGGCTTCCATAAAAAGCTCATTATTCTCTCTCCGGTCCCTGACTGATTTACATCTCCCATCCCTGGGCGTGTGCTCCACTTTGGGCAGCCCTGAGCCACCTCTCCTTGTGGCTGAATCCTGGCTCCTTCAGGCTGGAAAAGCCCTCCAAGGTCATGAAATCCAACCCTGCCCCAGCCCCGCCAAGGCCACAACTGCCCC
>NW_008240039.1:1209766-1224600 GCF_000691975.1 Corvus brachyrhynchos
CAGGAATTGCTCTTGCAGCTCTTCCAGGTGCTTGTACAACCCCCACATTTACCAACAGAGGTGTTTTTTCCCAGGGGCTGGACTGGAGTGCTGATGTTTCTTTAGAAATCAGTTATTAGTTTTTCAGAAAATGCTAACTAGGAAATCTGAGCACCTTGGAGTGCCTGTGTTGCACCAGCCCCGCCGTCCCACGGTTGTGCTGTTACATAAGGTTGTTTCTCAGGGCTGTAATGATGCAACAGCGTTTATGGACCAATCTGGGCTCTGCCTTTAATGGCTTCCATAAAAAGCTCATTATTCTCTCTCCAGTCCCTGACTGATTTACATCTCCCATCCCTGGGCGTGTGCTCCACTTTGGGCAGCCCTGAGCCACCTCTCCTTGTGGCTGAATCCTGGCTCCTTCAGGCTGGAAAAGCCCTCCAAGGTCATGAAATCCAACCCTGCCCCAGCCCTGCCAAGGCCACAACTGCCCCATGTCCCCAAACCCTGAATCCCTGCAGGGCTGGGACTCCAGCACTGCCCTGGGCAGCCTGTTCAGGGCATTATTCCTTTGTTTTGGGTAGGAAATGTTTCCTAATACCCAGTCTAAACCTCCCTTGGTGCAACTTGAGGCTGTTTCCTCCAGCAGCCAGTGACTCTGGCTGGGACACTGCTCCTGACATGGAAACTTGGCCTTTTGTGCTGCTGAGATCAACAGAGGAGGGACAGTCCCTGGTGTTTCTGCAGCATCTGGTGATGGTTTCTCATCTCCTTGGAGCTTCTCTGTCATTCCTGGTTCACCAGCCTGGCCAGGCAGGGTGGGAGCAGAGGGTTTTGGGGGGGAAACCACTGCAGAGTGAATGATGTGAACCTGTCACCTGAGCCAGGGGTGCCACTGAAACACATCCTGGAACCAGCCCTGGGTCCAGCCAGGCAGCTCTCCCTGCCCTGGCCTGATCACTGCCCTCGTGTCTTCTCCCCTGCAAGCCCTGACATTCCTCCTTTTGCATATTGGATTTTTTCTTTCTTTATTGGAGGGAGGGGCAGAGGGTCGGGACAGTTTTATGGCCGCTGTATTGATCAGTAAAATTTAATGTAATCCCTGCACTTACTGGGTGATCGTTAAGGGGATGGAGAGACGGTGAAATGTATTTTAAAAGAAATACTTTCCCATTTTATTTCCTCCCCGTTCTACTTCCTGAGTCTCTCTTCTCTTCCAATCTCCTCCTTTGCATCCCTTCGGAGATTTTTGACTGCGTTTCCCCAGCTTTCCTTTGATTTGGTTAAGTATTAGGAAAAGAGCTGCCCAGTCTGTGTGGTGCTGGACTCATTCCCCATTCCCTCATCTCTCTTGCCGCTTCTGGATCTGTGGAATTTTGTGTCTGTTGGGAATAGGACTCCCTCTGGTTTTATCCCAGCTCTCTCTGGAGCTCGGTGGCTGCAGGACCAGGTGGGCTCTGGTGTCTGGTGCCCTCTCCCTGTGCATCCCCAAGGAGCAGCAGCAGCCCAGAGCTGTGTCCCTGACATCCCAGGGAGGTCTGGAGCAGAAAAATGACAGCTTGAGCTCCAAACTGACACAAATATCCTAACACTGGAGCAGCTCCTGTGGGTGCTGCTGAGAGGAGCTGCAGCGTGGGTGGAACTCCTCCTCTGCACAGGGACTGCACTTTTCCTGCCTGGTACCAGGCACTGAGAGGTTTCTGTGAGTGACCTTGTGGCTCTGAGCAGGGGCAGAGCAAACCCCGGCTGCCAGCAAGGGTGGGAGATGTCCAGGAGGCCCCTTCGGGCTCACCCCTGGCAGGGATGGGGCATTTGGAGTGAGGTTACTGCTCCGCTGCCTCCTCACTGCGGAGAGGGAGAGCTGCAGCAAACTGAAAGGCAGCCACTATTGAAAATTATTTAAATTTCGACCAGAAAGTCTCCCTCCCCCCTGCCTCCCCCTCTGCTCCTCGCAGTCACTCTGAGCAGCGCCGGGCAGAGCCACCAGGGCCCGCGGGCGCCGGGCTGCCTGCGCTCGCTGCAGAGCCCCGACACTGATTTATGTGTTGGTTAATTGTCTCCAGCCATTAGTCTGCTCATCCTTCTCCTCGTTAAAGATGCAGTTGCTGCTAATGTCTGTAAATGAAACACATTTAAAAGGCGTTGCTCCCAGTCTGGGTCTGGCTGAGCTGGGAGCTGCCACCTCTGCCGGGTCTGGGGGTGGTGTGTGACCCTCGGGGACATCTGTCAGCACCTCTGTGCCCACCCTGGCTCACGGGCCAGGAGCCAAAGGGGCCAAGGGCCTGGAGGCTGCCCCAGTTTGTCCCATCCCCTCCTGAAGTCACTGCATCCCAGAGTGCTGGCTCGGAACGGGCTGGGAGATGCTGCCAGCAGCTGTGAGGGACTGGGATGGAGAAGAGGGATTGAGTGAGGGTCCAGCACAGGGACAGGGCACAAGAGGCGACCAGAAGGAGCCCTGGAGCTGCTGGCTTCAGTCGTGGCCAGTCAGAGGCTCACGGTGCAGGTGCTGCTCCAGAAGAGAGGAGTGTTCCCAGAAATCAGGCCCAGGAATTGCTGCGTGCCTGGTGCCTCAGCCTGGCCAGGCAGGGGTGGGAGCCAGATCCCAGAAGAAAGGTCCTGGGAGGCTGTCAGGAACAGGGAGTCACTTCCCAGTTGGAAAGGAAATCTGGATGTGGCCCACCAGCCACGTGCCCCCTCTGGAATCCTGGGTAAGGTCAGGAGTCCATCCCTCCATCCATCCATCCATCCATCCATCCATCCATCCATCCATCCATCCCTCCATCCATCCATTCCTCCATCCTTCCATCCTTCCATCCATCCCTCCTTCCATCCCTCCCTCCCTCCCTCCTTCCATCCCTCCCTCCTTCCATCCCTCCATCCTTCCATCCCTCCCTCCCTCCATCCATGCTCAGATCGTGTTCTCCCACAGCTGGAGTCCCACCTGTGTTCCTGCAGGTCCCCAGACCCTGAATTCCCAAACTGGGCGTTGCCATGGCAACCGGCAGCCCTCCAGGAGGCTCTTTGTCTCCTCCCTGACCTTTCAGGAGCTCTGGATCTCCCTGGAGCCCCCTTCCCTAATCCGGTTTTTAGGATACAATATTGTGACAGTGGCAGGGCTCAGACTTTAATCAGCTTGGGAGTGCCCGAGGCAGGGCTGGGCTGCACCAGGGCACCTGCAGGGCTCAGGCCCAGCTCAGCACCGGGCAGGGCCCTGCTGGGGCTGCAAGGGAGCTCCTGGAGGGAGTTCCTGCCCTGGGCACACCAGAGGGAATTCTCTGCATGGGCAGGACCAGCCCTCTCCACCCCCCTCCATGTGGCTCCTTCCAGGTCCTGCAGGAACTGGGCTTTGTTGGGATCCCCAGAGGGACATCCTGGATCTTGCAGGAGGTCCCACAAGCTGGATATTCAGGCAGAGATTCCCTGCGAGGTGGCCTTGGATAAATGCTGGGCAGGGCCTCTTTTACAGGAGGTGGGAATAAAATTCCACAGCTGACAGGTGGGAGTGAAGAACTGTGGAGTGGATGGGTTGGAAAGGACCTTAAAGATGATCCAGTTGCACCTCCCTGAGCCTGTGGCAGTGCCTCTGTCCTGCTTGCTGGACCAGCACCAAATCCGGGGCTGGGGATGCAGCTGCAGTGCTGCAGGTGTGGTGGGCAGTGTGCACAAAGAGGGGAGCTCTGAGAATTGCAGAAATTCTTCCCAGCCGAAGCACCGAGAGCTGGGGCAGTACCTGGAGAGCTGAGACTCCCAAGTTCACCTCTGTTAAGTGGCCCTGGGATGAGAGCAGTTGGTTGGGCTTTGCTCAGTGCACGTTCAGAGGGGTCTCTTGCAGGAATTACCTGAGCCTGAGCCTCAGGCAGGGGTGTCCTGTGTTAGAGCCCATGCAGGGACTGGGCTGTGACTGCAGCTGCTGGAGCTGCCTTTGCTGGGGCAGTTCAAAAAAATGCTGAAATCCTTCAGCTATGCACAAAGAGATCCCAATTTTTCACAAAACCCTCTGGTTACCATTCATTCCCTTTTCTCCTCCCAAGGCTGAGCCCCAGCTCTGTCCCACCTCTCCTTGTGCCGGGTGTAGAACAAGCCCAGGACACCACAGCAGCCTCTGCTCCAAAGCTCCTGGGCCAAGGCAAAAGGAGCAGCTCCTGGGGAGAGTTGGATGTGTTAAAAGCTGTCTCAGCCTGTTTGCCTTATCTCAAATCTTCCCTTTCCTCTCAGTGTCACCTTGGGGTTCGGTTTGCTTTCCAGCAAAGTCGTGTTTTCCTGGGATTCTGCCTGATTCCGTGGGTAAACGGAGCGCAGTTCAGAGCCTGGAGTGTGCCCTGTGTGCTGTCTGCTCCTCTGTGGAGCTGGGACTTGCTGATGCACCTTTGTGAGCACGATGATTTTAATTCTAAACCCATGGAAAATCTCCTGAAAGCCTAAGATTTTGGGGGAAGGAAAACACCACTTCTGGTGTGGTGCTGCTGCCTTCCGTGGAGATCTCCTGGGTTCTGTTTTCACTGGATATACCCTGGTGTTCTGCACTCTCTTGAGTTTTGAGGAGCCGCTCCAGAGAGAGGGAGTTGCATTTTCCTGGTGGATGAAACAATCCCTCCTCGTAGCTGAATGTGTTTACACACCAGCACTGCTCTGGGCTCGATTGGGATGCAGGGCACTGTGCAGATGCAAAGATGTAATTATCCCATTTTTCTCTTCCCACTCCCTGCTCTCCTGGCTCCTCTCCTCCGCCCTTTCCGGGCCTCGTGCTGATGGCAGCGTTTATCTGCATTTGTCCTCTGTCCCTGACAGCCACTTATTGATTGGCATGATTAAAAAGAACTGATAATCACTTCACATTAATCCCATAAATGACTTAAGACACCAAAATATTTGCATAATGCATCTTAAAGGTGGCAGCTAAAAGAGGATAAGACCCAAAACTGCTTGGCACAGGAGAAATGGGCTTCCCACTCACCTGTGGGCTTGCTTAAGTAATGAGCCTCGTGCTTGCATAAGGAGCACTCTGAGGTGCTTTAGGGGGGGAGATGCGATGGGTGCTCAGAGGCTTTGGGATCCGAGCATCCCTTCCCCTGCTGATCCCCCTGAGGGATGGGGGATCCCGGGGGGAATCGCGGGGCTGTTTGTGTCTGCTGCCTCCCGTGAAAAGCTGGAGCCAGACGCCCGCTGAAAGTACCTAAAGACTTTCTGTTCTGAACTTATCAGATTAGCAGCGAGCTAGACACAGATTAGCCCCCGCTGCAGCCCCGGGGATGGGCGCTGGGAGCACCGGGATCTGCTCCGGGAGCGGGGGGAGCAGCAGTGGGGGAGCGGGGGGATATTTAAGGCAGATCATTGCCCGGTAATTCTGCAGATAATGCACCCTCCGGGCTGCCCTGCCGGGCCCAGGTGAGGACACCCCGGTGGGTGGGAGCTGTGCTGGCACCGGGGGCTTTGGCACGGGAGGGAGCTGGGGTAGGGCAGGGAGGGCAATATCGCTAATTTGTGTGCTTTTCCCCAAGTGTCTCTGGCTCTCCTGGCTGTCATCTTCCCTTTAGAGAGAGGGCAGGAGGAGGAATAGCCCCGGTTAGCTCGGGGCGAGCCCCTGGTGCTGGGAGGATGGGGAGTTCAGCATCTCGGGCAAACAAACAGAAGGGAGATGTTCCAGCACTGCCAGCTCCTGCCATGGGTTCTACCTTGTTCTTCCTTCCTCACTCTTTGTAGGTCATTTATTGGGAAATACTTTGCAACTGGAGAGTGGTTCACCAGCAAAAGCACTCGATGAGATATCTGAGCTGCAGTATCTGCTACAGTGAATTGGTTTTTGTGTTCTCCCTCTCCATAGAAGGAAAAAAAATAGAAAGAAAGGACCTAAGCAGCCTAGTTAGCAGCAATGTGATGCAAGGAGAACAGGCAAAATAATGCTGAATTGCTCTAACACAGTCTCTTTTCCCAGAAGGAAGAGCATTGTTTCAGGATCTGTTGGAGGGGAGAGCTGAAAATGGGTTTTGTAAATCAATCTGTCCCCTCAGCTCTGAGTAACGCTGCTGTCTGGGCTCGTGGTGGGTTTCTCTCTAAAGAGAAAAACTATTATTCAATCAAATCTCAAAGCCTTTTGTCCCAGCAGTGATGGAATGGAAAAACTTAGGTTTTTAAGAATAGAAGGGTGGCAACTGATAGAAAACTATCAGTTATTTCAGTTCAAGTTTCCTATTAATTCTGGAGCAGATCTGCCAATTCCTATACTTTCAGTTTTTCCATCCTAGATGTGAGTCCTGGCCCACGCAAGTTATATCTGGCAGGGCTGGAATCAGCAGCTCTGGCAGCTGCAGGGACCTTGATGGGAAATGAGAGGGAAGCTTGGGAAGGGCTCTGCACTCCCCAAAACCGAGGAGAGGTTACGGAGGCACCCCGTGGGTGGGAGGGAGGGAGGGAAGGAAGGGGGGGACCTCTGCTGCAATCCAGCGAGGCTGGAGCACACAAAAGCCTCTCCCAGATGTGCTCACAGGGGGGAAAATCAGTTCTGGGGGGGGACAGATGGGATTTCATTAACGTGGGGCTTTTGTGCTCTGCTGCAGCCGCGACAGCGACCTCTCCACCATCATCTCCAACCTGCACCAGAGCCGCCAGCTCGTTATGCCAGAGACCCAGAGCCGCTGCGAGTTCAAGAGGAACAGCCTGGACGTGGGGCTGGCAGCAGCAGGTGAGGGCTGGGGCACCTCCTGCTGCCCTGGGGTTGTGTTTTCCCTCCTCTCCCTTCCGCTCCCCCGGCCGTTCATTTTCCTGTTGTTTTTTCTGTTTGTGCTACACTTTAGCTATAGGAAGGTTTTTAATATTCTGGCTAAAGTTGAACGTGGAAAGGATTTCATGGTGATGCTGAAGCCCTTTGGAGGTCCCAGCCCTGTGTTGTTCTCAGATCCAGTGGTCTGTGTTAAAGGAGCTTGCGCCAGCACAGGCGGGAAATGTCCCCAGGGCTGGTGCCACGTGAAGCAGAAAGGCCTTGCAGAGAGCATGATTTGATTTGTAATTTCATTAATCAGAGGTTCCCCACACTGCTGCTGGGCCTGCCAGCTCCTCTGGGAGTGGAATTGTTTGGGTTTCTAGTGCTACCTGGCTGGTTTTGGGTTGTTCCCCTGGTTTCAGCTCCACAGTGTGAAAACAGAAATGTTCCTGTGGGATCCTGCCCTGGGACCCCCTGGGTGTCAGGAAGGGAGTGTGGGGAGGGATGGGCTGGTGGCAAATGTGCAGAAGTCAACAAGTGAGGCTCTGGAATAAAAAAACCAAGATCTGCTTGTTGATTGCAGGGTCCTTCCATTATAAATAAAAGTTGAGGAAAATCTGGGATTTCTGTCAGTTTTTATACTGAGTGATCCCTGTCCTTCCAAATCAGAGCTGGATCTCCCTCTGTGCTAATTTAGGCCTCTTCTGAAAATCTGTCTGCTTGGAGATTTGTCCCGGGTATTTTTTGTCAGTCATTCTGCTGAGTGTGTAAATGAACCCCAGATCCAGAGGGGACACCACACCTGACACCCTTTGGGAATGTCTTTGGAAGGTGAAAACTTAAATAACATCTTCAGTCCCACATATGCACAGGAGGGGTTTGTGGTGTCTGTACATCAGCCATGGCCAGCTGCCAGACTTTGCTTTCACAGCTGAATCTCCAGTCTCATCATTAACAATTTTCCAAAGCCCCTTGCCCTGCACAGCTCCAAAAGCCAAACTGGCCACAGATCCATTTTTCCCTATGACCCTGCTCGGGTCCGTGTGGCTCAGCTGACCCTGGATGGCAGAAAGGGTTTCAATAGCGTTTGCTTTGCAGAGAAACTGCTGGGCTTGATCAGCATTGCTGGAATTCTTTGGGACCTGTGGCATTCCAGAGATGCAAAGGGATCTCCTTGTTCCCATCAGAAGAAAAGATGAGATGTAGAAGCTCTAATTCCTGTCGGTTAGAGTTGGTGTTTGAGGTGCTCTGGTTCGTTTCTTAAATTAAGAAATGGCCTCCAGCTGTGCCAGGGGAGGTTTGGGTTCAATGTTAGGAAGAATTTCTGAGGGAAAGCTTTGGAGGAGGCTGCCCAGGGCAGTGGTGGAGTCACCAGCCCGGAGGTGTTCAGGTAAGGTGTGGATGTGGCACCTGGGGACATGGGTTAGTGGTGCTGAGTGATCTTGGAGGTCTTTTCCAACCTTAAGGACCCTATGAAACATTCCATGAGTGAAAAAGAAGAGGCTCATGGGCACAAGAGGCCACCAAGCCAGTGACAAAGCTCCTGAGGACACGACACGTTTGGGGTGTTGAGCAAGAGGTGATTGGGTTTAAAAGAGTCAGATGTGGAGGGGAGGTGTCTGAAAGGACAGGGGGAGGGACAGTTCCACTCTGGGCTTTGGGGCTGAGCACTGCTGGGGCTGTTTTTGCTGGCAGGGCTGGGAGGGGAGCAGGGTAATCAGGAATTGCTCCAGACAGACTTTTCAGAGGTGGTGCTGGGTTAGTCTGCAGGACTGGTTGTTGTTTAAACCATTTTGTTCCAGCGATAAGGGGAGAAGAACCTTGCCCCCAGCTGTCTGCCCTGGAGAACAATTCTGTGCACTGGGTTATGAGAATCTCCCCCTCAAAAAGGCACCTGCAGATAAACAATGCTGAATAAATGCTGCTGGTGCCATCAGGTTCAAGAAGCCCCGCGTCACTCCTGGCTGGGAGCCGCAGGGCTCTCACAGGCCGCTGGGATCTGCTGCTGGAAGTTTCTGTTGCTGGTTTAGGGCTGAAGTTGAGCCCAGTGAGGAGGGAAGGAGCTCTCTGGGGGCTGCTGTGCTCCCCACTGAGCCCAGAGTGCTGCTGGAACAGGAAAAAAAAACGGAGGTTGAGCAGAGCCCTGGGAACAAGGACAGCACAAATGGAAGAGATTTGCTTATTGCCAGCTCATGGGGGCAGCAAAAAGGCTGAGGCTGGCAGGGTTGGCTGGTTTGTGATTAATTCTGTGAGGGAATTCCTTGACTTGTGGTTACAGCAGTGCTGGAGTTTTGAACAGCATGGACTGGAAAATCAGCAGTGTTGCTGCGCCTTGAGTGGTCTTTGAAATGCAGAAAGGGGCTGCAACTAATGACAAAGAATTGTGTGTACTTCTGGGGCTTTGCTGGCTTCTGGAAGGTGGGGAGGGCTGGAGCCAGGGCTGTCTGGGGGTGAGGTTGGCTCCCTGTGCCGGGAAGAGGGGTGAGCCAGCCCCTTGGGACTGCCAGCCTGCACAGGGAGCTGGGAGAAGCCACCTGGAAAAGCAGCTTTGGTGATTCCCAAAGGCGCCAGGACAGCTTCCCTACAAACCATGACTGGTCTCTCCTCAGCTGCAGATGATTTCCTGCTGGCCCCTCCTCCCCAGGCGGTTCTGCAGTGGGGAGGGCTGAGATCTCTCCTGGGTGCTAATTAAACTGCAGTCATGCTGGGTTTGGGAGGGAAGGAAGAGAGGAAAGGTGGGTGGAATGGGGTCTCTGCTTCCTTAGGAGCATGTGGGGGCAGCTGAGGTTTGGGAGGGGGCTTAGGGACATCTGCAGAGGTGGAGAAGTGTCCCTGGTGCTGGGGGGAGCAGGCTGGGAGGGCAGGCAGGAGCCTAAGGAGGGGACAAAAGTCACTTGCAGCAGCTCAGTTAAAGGAGAGGCAGCACCAGGGCCCTGCCTGGCACCTCGAGGGGCTCCCCTGGAGAGGGGAGGATGGCACAAGGAGCTTGAACCCTGACTGAGACACCCACAGAGGGCTGAGCAGGGCCAGGGCTGCCTGGAAGAGCAGAGCTGGGGGTTTGCTCATCAAACAGGGCTTTGGAGCCCTCCCAGCAGCCTGGTGTGGCTGCCAGCAGGAGCAGGCTCCTCTGCCCCTTTTCTCAGGGTCTGGGGTGGGGAGGATGGAGCAGCCCCAGAGGGTCTCAGAAGTGCCTTCCCCCCGGGTGTGTGTGCTTTGCACGCTGCTTTAGGGCCTGAACCAGCGTTTTGCACCAGAGTCCTGGTCCCGAGGCTCTAATTCATTCCTCTCCTGCAAAAAAATCCTGTTAATTTCTCCTCTTTCTCTCCTCAAACACCCTCTGTTCTGCAGTGCCAGATTTCATGAGTTTCCAGTTGCAGTAGGACTATTTGCATGGATAGAAGTGGAGGATTCAGGCTCCCTCATGCTAGAGGAAGGTGGGTAGCTCTTCCCTCTCTTCCTTCTGCCCCTGGTGCCTGCAGGGAGTTGGTTTGGTGGCTGGAGATGCTCTGAGAGGGCACGGAGTGGAGACATGGCAGAGCCTCAGGTCCTGCCCCAGCAGGGACCAAATCACTGCAGTTCTGCATAAAATATTTGGGCCTGAGGTTCCCTTGGCTGTGGTGTGGGAAGCAGCAGCAGGGCAGCTTTCCAGTGGGGCAGAGCTCCCAGAGAGCCTTTTCCCAGGGGTTTTTGGTCAGTGTGATGGGAATGACAAACCCTGAGGGCCTTGGCCCCAGAGCAGGGGTGTCCTGGGCGCATCTTCACCTGCAGTGATTCCTGTGGGAATGCCACGGCATGGGGACAGTGTGACACCTGTGTCCCCACTTTTCAGGAGCTCTGCTCCCTTAGAGGCCGTTCATTCCTGGTGCTTTTGCAGCCCTGGAAGAGCAGAGTTCACCCAGACGTCTCAAAAAGCACCAGGAACTGCGATTTTTCCCTGTGAACTTATTTGTTCTGTATTCACCCCTTTGTCTTATCCTTCCATGTGGTGCCCTGTTGACTAAGCAAGGGAGAAGGAGGAATTTTTGGACTGTAAAGATACTCAAATTGAAGAATTTGGGGTTTTTATTCACAAGGCAGTGCTTGTACCTCCCGGTGTGGATCCACAGCTGACCACATGGAATTATCTCACTCTCTGTGGGCCTAGCCCTGGATTCTGTGTCCCTGCCATGGCCGTGGAGGCCTTGCAGTGACCTCGTTTGGCTTTGCACTGAGACCCAGAGCTTTCATATGCTAAGGAGGAGTTAATATTGGGGCTGGAGAAGAATTGGGATCAAGGATGTTTCAGCTAATGGTTAGAGACAGGATCCCAGCGAACGGCTGCTCTGGGGGCGCGGGATAATGAGCCGGGCTGCAGACATGTTTTCATTTAACTAAGCCAAACAACGGGGAAAAAAAGCAGCAGCCTTTATTGGACTGCTGCCTTAAATTGAGCAGAAAATCAGCACCAAATGGGCATCCAGGAGCTGGAAGCCCAGGCCCTGTTGTTGACGTGTTTTTCCGTGAAGGACAATTGTTTACCTTGGCAACGTGAGGGTCGAGGCTCTGTCACTGCTCTTCGTCCTCTGGGCCTGGAGCTGGAGCACTGTCCCCTCTCTGTGCTCTATTTAAATTCATTTTTATGTCTCCTGGAGCCTTGCAGGAGTGGGAGGTAACCAACAGGCTTTTGTAGCACAAGCAGAGGTCTTGGGAAGTAAAGGAAAATTGGGAAAAGCCAACATGGAAGCATTTCTTTTGGCTGTGCCAGCACAGGTCAGTGCAGGGGATTTTGCTGCTGGGAGTGTTCAGGTTTTATTCTTGGCTGTCACTGCTGGAGGACAAGGAGCCGAGGCAGTTTAGGGACCTGTTGTTGGAGCTCAGTTAAGGTTGGAAAAGACCTCAAAGATCATCAAGGCCAAGCTGGGCAGGGGTCTGAGCCAGCCCCCTCCGTGCCTGGTGGGGATGAAGAGTCTGTCCCTCCCTGGGGCTGGATCCACCAAACCCACGGCCAGCACATGCAGCAGCTTCAGAACTCCAGCAAACACTGACTCCTGCTCCTCCTGCTGCCTTCCCTGCAGCTCTGGGAAGAGCCTGATCATCCTGCTTCCAAAAATAACCTCTCCCTGCCCCCTGCCTCCACCTCCTTTGCCAGGTGCCTTTCCAGGCAGCTGGGGAAGAGCTGCCAGCAGATCCCTGGTGCCTTGACACCTCCCTGGTGTTCTGTACAGACATCCAGGAGCGTGGCCTCTGCCTTGTCCTCCCTGGCTGCTGGCTGGCACCTGGGCACAGCTGGCAGAGCCCCTGTCCTAGGGGAGGAGCAGGCTCGGAGCTGCTGCGGTGCCCCCTGCTCCTGCCAGGCTGCCAGGAGTGCCCAGTGGGTCACAGGTGACAGGCAGGGACAAGTCCTGCTGACGGGACAGGGGTGCAGGGGCCTGTCTGTGTCCATGGAAATGTTGCCCCAGGCTTTGGGATGGATGCACTTGAGAGAAATCCACCAGGAAAAGAGCCCTGGGCATTGAGAGCCCCGGGGCAGTGTGTGAGTGACCCTGGCACTGCCTTGGCTTGAATTCCTGCCAGCTCAGCCCTGCCCCAGCTCGTGTGCCCCGGGGCTGATCCAGGCTGAATGGGAAAGAGGACAGAGCTGTTACTCTGGTTTGTGAGAGGTCATTGCTGCTTTGTTTATTCTCCCTCCTGCTGTCCCTGCGCATCGGGGTGAGCCCGGGGGTCCCCACAGGGGCTCAGGAAAGAGCTCACAGCTGCTTTCCCTCTGTTCAGCATCTCTGGTGGTTCTTGGCCTCTCGGTGCAAATCGAGGAGCTGGGTGGGGATTCCCCAGGGTTCAGTTGCAGCTCTGTCACCGTGGGGAACGGGAATGTCCCCAGGTACAGCTCGTGGCTTCACCCCTGCGCGGGCAGTGGGCAGTGCTTTGTGCCAGACGTGAGCAGACCTGGGAAGAGTTGTTTAAGGATGGAGGGCTGGCCTGGGAAGGATTTTATTAATGATTTGCTGTGAGCAAGAAGAGGGTCAGCTGCCTATTTCATTCATTTTTCAGCTCTGCACAATCTTGCTGTTCCCAGTTCCTTTTCTTCCCTTTGCTTTTTTTCCCCTTTCCTGCTCTTTCCCCTCCTCCCTGCATTTCTTTCTTCTCAAACCCTTTCCCCCCCACTTCCTTTTCCATTCCTAATCCCCATCTCACAGACACACACATCCTTCTTCCTTCCCATTTCTCCTCCTCTTCAGTTCCCTGTCCTGGTCCCTGCCCTCCCTTCCCCACTCCCTCCCTCTCCCAGCTCCTGGGGAAGAAGACAATTTGAAGGTTTTCCGCTTGGCTCTCAGCTGAGAGGCTCCTTCCCTCAAGCCAATCAATGGGAGCCTTTCAGCCCCACTGGGGCTTGGCAAACATGAGATCAATAAGTTATTAGCACCATTCTGTCAGCTGTAATGTGGAGATTGATCGGGGCCGGGGCTCCTGCTTGCTGCCTGGCACTTCCCCAGCCTGATAAAGATGACAGATTAAGGGAATAAGAAAAAGGAATTAAGGAGTCTGGCTGTCAAAGCTGTCACGGGCTGGAGGAGCAGGGTTTTTTTCAGGGGCTGAATGAGTGCAATTGGACATTTAAATGGTGCTAAGGGGGTACAGCACCACCAGCAGCTCTGCTGGAAATCGCTGCCCTCGGCCTTCCCTGTGCTGAGGAAACGCTGGGAGCCTTGGGAAGGAGCAGCTCTGCTGGGTGCTGGAGGGAACCACGGGCTTCTGAGCACCCCGGAGCCAGCAGAGGGACAGGGGTGCTGTCCCTGCCTCCCTGGGTGACAGGTGGCATTCCCCAGGCCTGAGGAGTCTCTGTGCCAGGGGAGTGGTGCCAGCTCTCACGGCTTTTTAGCACAGAGGGAGAAATTGGGGCCAATCAAGCTTTGCCCAAGAGGTTTGTGGTCACAGAATCCCAGACTGGTTTGGGTGGGAAGGGACCTTAAAGCCCATCCAGTGCCACCCCTGCCATGGCAGGGACACCTCCCACTGTCCCAGGCTGCTCCAAGCCCCAGTGTCCAGCCTGACCTTGGGCACTGCCAGGGATGGGGAGTTCATAACCTGTTTGTTGGAGCTGTGCTCAGGTCCCTGATTTACCAAACTTCCCCCCTTCTCCTGCATCACCCACTGGAACCTGCTCCTTTCCAGGCAGGAAAATGAGTCTCCACAAGGCCTGGACTTCCAGCCCACTCTCCCAGCTGCATTCTTTAAATCTTTTCTGTAAGAAAGTTGGGATTCACAAGTTTGTGATTGCTAAAAAGCCTCTCTGCAGCATATAAAATTAATTCAGATCTCTCTCTTAAGTGCAGTATATCCTTTCCATGAGCGTTTTTCATACTATGAATATTTACCACCTTTCCGTGGCTTTGGTGCATGCTGTAAAAATGAATTTTGTAGGAACCTGGGAGCCAGAGGGATGCTGGAGCGCCTTCCCTAATAAACAGCCTCGTTCCAGGCAGGCAGCAGGATGGCTCCAGCATCTCCTGCACCTCCCTCTGTTTCATTCCTTGGGATCTGAAATATTGGCCATTCCTTTCAGGTGCCTTGCTCCAGCTGGGGAGATGGAGCGTGAGGAGGTGGGAAGCAGCAGGATACTGTGGATGGTGGGAGGAGAGGCAGATGGTCCTGTGGAGCTGAGGAAGGGGATCCAGGCTGCTTCCCGTGCCCAGGAAAGGCTGGTTGGTGTGTTATCTGCTGGGAATCCTGCTCAGCCCCCTCCTTCCCGTGTGCTGTGGTTAACTGGCAGTCGGGGAAGGGTCGGTGACACCGAGCCAGCCTTTGTGGTGCTGCTGTGACATGCACTGGGATCAGAGTGGTGATGGGCACTGGCTCTTGCTGGAGCCCTCCTCTGCTGCTGAGAGCAGTGACTGCACAGCCAGGCTGAGCCAAAGGCCTCTAAAAGTGAGGAAAAAGAGAGAACTCTGGTTATTCCATAGTGCATCCTCCTTGCTTGGCAGGGAGAGCCCATTCCTGTGTCCCATCCCTCCCTCCCCTTTGTTTCCTGTTTTTCTTCGTTGCCAGGAGTCCCTTGTCCCAGGGAGCTCAAAGGGTGATGCTTGGGGAGGGTTCACAGACGCCCCGGGCTGTGCTGGGGACAGTCCTGAGCCAGCAGTGCCACCCTGCCCTGCTGTCTGTGCTGTCAGGCTGCTCCTGCACA
>NW_008240039.1:1225819-1232196 GCF_000691975.1 Corvus brachyrhynchos
TGGGGACAGCAGGAGCAGCGAGATAACCCGGGGCAGTCACTGGGGCTGGAGCCTGCTCCTGCCATGTCCCAGACACCATTACCTGGCCTGCTGGGAGGGGGATGCTGCCTTTATTTTGCAGCTGCTTTGGCATTCCCCATGCGGAGACCCAGCAGTATTCCCTGTCCCCTCCTTCCCTGCCCTGGGAGCTGCCCTGCTCTGGTATTGTTCCAGGATCCCAAATCCCAGAAGCTCACTGCTTCCCTGCCCCCAGCTTCCCCAATAATTTTTTTTTCCCCATTCTTGTTGCCCTCAGTTAAATTATGGCTCGTTACTCCCCTGACCTCCCTTTGTTCTGTGGTTTCCTGCTGGTGAGGGCTGGTGCTGATGGATCCCCCTCTCCCACCAGCCTTTGTTGGGAGCAGCTCTGGGCCTGCTGAGCCCCAGCAAGCTGGGGCAGCTCCTCACAGAAGCCCGTGGCTGGGAGAGGGAGTCCCCAGGGTGTCCCCAAACCTGCTGTGTTGGACACAGGGACGGGAGGAGCGGCTGGGATGGAGCTCCAGGCTCGGCTGAGCGGAGCAGCTCCTCTGGTGGGAGCCTGTCTGTGCCAAAGGAAAAGGGGAAGATGCTGCCAAGACATCTCAGACTGGCCAGTGGGGATTGTCATCCTCAGGGCTGGAGTTAAGAGCAAGGATGTTTTCCCTCTCTTAAAATAATGGGAAAGGAGGTGGAAGAGGGGCTCTGGTCTCGCTGGATGTTGGCTGGCCAAGCCTGGGTGGTTTCCCGTGGAAGTTGGCTCCGTTCTCTGTTTACTCGGGACTTTGTGGTCCAAGAAGCTTTCAGAGCAGGCTCAGTGCTGTGCATGGGGAGCGTGAGATAGGTCTCGATCTCTTCCCATTGTGCTGGAGCAGGAGCACAGTGCAGGAGAGTTTAGCGCAGGAGAGTTTGGTGCAGTCCCTCAGCTGAAACTGGGGCCCTTTGTAGCCCATTCAGCAACGCTGGGAGGGCAAAAACCTTGTGAGCAGCTCATTAATCTCCCTTCTCCAGGTGACCCCTGTGCTCAGCTCTCAGCATGAGTGTCCTTGGTGCAGATTCCCTGTGGAGGGTGGGGATAAAGCCCCTCTGTCTTTGGGGAAGCCTAGGGATAGGTTTTCTAATCTCCCCAGACTTAGGCTCCCAAGTCCTCTCCTCAAAGCTGATCAGGAGGCTTGGGGTTCTTAGATGTGTTGGTGAGGATGACTCTTAAGCCAGGCAGCTCTGCTGAGTGCAGGGAGGCTGAGGATTAGAGCAGGGCAGGAGACAAAATAACCCCCCCAGCCTGGCTGCCACACCAGCTGGTTTATGGGGCCGTGCCCACATCCTTTCTCCTGCTGCTGCAAAGCCTGGGGTGATCCCTGTGCTGGGGACAGAAGTGCTGTCCTGCTCCAGCTACTTCCCAGCCCTGTCTCCATGCCCCACTGCAGGAGTGCAGCAGGTGAGTGCTGGGCTTCCCACAAAAGAGGGGAGGAAAAAGTCCACTCTGATTTCTACAGCTTTGGGGAAAATGTTCGACTTTGTCCCCAAATCCTCCCTCCGGGTCGCTTCCTGTGCTGCCTTGCCAGGCCAGCATGAGCCTGGGATGTGATGTGGGGTGCGGGGACCTGTGTGGGGACCTGGGTGAGGGGGTTTGTGCTCAGGGCTGTGCTGCACTGGCGGCAGTGGGTGATCAGTTTGCCTGGGGCTTCCCCCAGCCCCCCTTCCTGGTGATACTGCCTGGCCTGGCTTCATAACCCTACAGTTCCACTGATAATGTCTTTCATTTTCAGCTGTAATATTAAAAACTGCCCTGATTTGGCTTCCTTTCAACTGCAACGCTCTGTAAGAAGGCAGGAGAGAGGAGGCAAAAGCAGGGATTTGGAGAACAAAACCCCAGCCATCGCTCCCCATACTTTCAGGTGGATGTTGCCTTTTGCAGGTGCATGGGCTGAGCAAAATCTGTCTTGGGGCTTTGTGGTCGATGAGCAGCAAGGCACTAAATGCACAACCTGTGTCTGGGAGGGTGCTGAGACATCCAGGAGCTGCTCTGCCAGCTCATTTGCAAAACATATTTGGTTTTGCTGCTGCTGGTGCTGCAAAGTCAGGGGGAGATGGACTGTGGCTGCTCCCATCTCGGTGTCCTGCTGTTTGTGTCAGGGCAGGGAGGGGATGGATGGTGGAGATCCAGGGCTGGACTGGGAGTGCAGGGTCTTGTGGAAGGGCTGGGCAGGTGGCAGTGGGGTGGCAGAGCTGTGCACAGGACTGAGGGGGAGAGGATGGGTGCTGGAGCACAGACACCTCGCTGAGGTTGTACCCTGGCAGCTGGGAGTTCACTGAGTTACTAAAGCAGGTGGGACCTGCCTCTCTCTGCTTGCAGCTCAGGAAGCAAAGATGGGCTTTGACTTCTTAAAGCCCTGGGCTGGGACTCAGAAAATCTGAGTTCAGTCCTGTGCTCTGCTCCCGACTCGGTACATTTGGGGTGGGTTGTTACATCTCTGTGATGATCTTTATGCTGATCTTTATTCCCTTTCCTTGCTTACTCTATCTCTTGTGCATTTAGTCCCCACACTTCTGGGGCCAGAGGCATCTCTGCCACACTGCAGGGCTTTGCCTTAACTGAGGAAATAAATAAAAAAGAGGAAGTGTTTGATTCTGTGATGTCACTGAAAAACTGCCGGGGGCAGCCCAAACCCAGAGTCAGCACGTGGGATTTGGTGCTGTGGGACCAGGTGAACCTGAGATGCCAGGAGGATCACCCTGGGGAAAACTGTGGCATCCCTCTGGAGGGAATCTGGACTGTGTGGAATCTGGACCCCTCTCCCAGGGGCAGATGTCACACCTGGCTGCTCACCTGTGGGGCTCGGGGGCTGCTGGGGCACGGGTCGGAGCGGGCTGGTGTCAGTTCAGAGTTCCTGCGTGATCCTGGTCTTGCCCTGCCCTGGTGCAGCCAGCTGGGAGGGAGATGGGGCTGCTGACGTGCGTGGGAATGGCATGGGAATAGCTGGGAATAGCTGGGAATAGCAGGGCCTCCTGTGAGCCGGAGCGAGCGTCTGCCGGCAGATGGGCCCGGGGGTGGGAGAGGAACAGCGGGAGGGAAGCAGGGATGGGGGAACGAGGTGCCTTGGCAGAGCTGTGAAACCAAGGAATCTTCACTGCTCGCATTCCAACTGCTGTCACATGGACCCCGTGCTTCTGTCACCAGTTCTTTTCCATGGAGACTCCTCTGCCTCCAGCCCTGCTGGGCTCTGCTGCCTCCTGCCCGGGCTGGGAGGGGCGAGCGGAGCAATGGGACTTGTGTTGTTCCAAAGCCACAAATCCTGGCTGAGAACAGTCCTGAGGAGGAGCAGGATATATGATCTTGGCCTCCAGCACTGAGGGTTTGCAGTATCAGGGTAACGTTTCCAGGAAAATCAGCATGAAGGATGGAGCATTCCAGGGGGAGGGAGCTGCTGGCTCTGGTTGTGCTCCCTGGCCAGGTACCTGCGAGCTTGGGAAGCTGAGAGTGGCTGTGGACGAGTTATGTAAGGGGTAAACTGAGGCAGGAGGAGTGAGAAAATGCCGATTGTGTGGACAGGCTGACTCGGCACCTGGGATGTGAAGTGCTGAGAGAGCTCCAGCGCTGTCACCAGTGCTCCTGTCCTTCCCTGGCTCTTCCCAATTCCCTCTGTTTTGCTGTGTTTCCTTGGCTTTGGGTTCTGCACGGTCACAAGCCTCTGCATCGTCTCCGAGTGCCAGTTTTGCTGAGGGATTTGGTGACAGGGTCGTGGCAAGCTGAGTTTGGAGGCAGCTTGGGCTCTTCAAAGCCTTGAAATGCCACTTGGAACTTCGCAGAGCTGCCGGATTGCTCCTTGGGCAGAGGCACCTGCTGGGGCTGCTCTGCTCAGCCCTGTGCTCTGATCCCCTGATAAATCCCTGCCACGGCAGCAACCTGGGCTGCTCAGCTGCATTCCAAGTGATGGGGAGTGATCCTGAGTGCAGGGGACAGTTGCTTGGCTGGAAATGTCCCCTGGAACAGTGATAATGTTGTTGTTGTTATAAATAGGACCGAGGGGGTTTGTAACCTTCCTTAACCCCCACGTTTCGGGCAGATTGCAGCAGCCTGGCTGTGCTGGGGCTCACAGGCAGATCCAATCCGTTCTCACTCAGATACGCTGCTTATTTGGGAGATTTTTTTTAAAATTTTTTTCGTTCTTTTAAGGTGCTGCATCTTTAACAAGCCCTTGATAGATGAGAATTTGATGCTTGCAGTGACAAACAGGCTCTTCCTTCCTGCCCATATGCACCATCATGCTTTCAGTTTCCCCAGCGTTATTAGGGGAGGATATTGATTCGAAATCTGCTCGGGAACGCTGTAATTGTGTATTAGAGATTTGGTGTTGGTTTGGAGGGCTGCAGTAATGCAAAAGGCTTGAGTGTTTCCGTGCAATCCAGAGGGGGAAGATTGCTGAGGACCTTGAGGTTTTGAAGGAGGAGGGGGGAGGGAGGGGGAGAGACTGAGAGAGAGAGAGAGACAGAGAGAGAGAGACAGAGATACTGTGGTAGGAAGATTCAGAGATCTGTTGTGCTTTTTTTTTTTTCCTGTGTTGTTTTTTTCCTCCCCTTCCTCTCCCCCAGTTGCTTTGCATCAGGGCATGAAAGGAGTGGAAACACCGGGGGGACAAAAGGCACCAGAGCAAATGATGAAACTCAGTAAGGAAATCAACTGGATTCAGAATTTATGGCTTGAAAACGTTGCATTGATCAGTGTATGAATAGTCATTATGTGCTTTTGGGCTGCGTGATTAGGAAAGCAGATCAAGGCTCTCAAGATGATGATTTTTCTTACTTTCATTTTTTTCTCTCTCTGCTTGTAATATCTGTGTGTGTGTGTGAGAGAGAGAGAGAGAGAGCAGCAAAATACCAAAGTCTCTCTGGTCGCTCCTGCACAGAGGAAAGTGCAGCCTTCTCTGACACTCAGCTTTCTCATCTCTCTCCTAGATGAAATTTTAGGCAAGAGAAGAGTATGTTCTCCCAACAGCAGCAGTGAGTGTCCTTTAGAGAGCAAGAAAGCCCGAAGTGAGTCCCCAAAGGGTAAGTGCTGCTTCTCCCTCCCCCACCCCCTTCCCTTTCTTCTCCTTTCCCGTGAGTGGAACTTAATTGAAATTAAGGAGGGAGGGCTGTGGGGTGGGAGCTGTGTCTGGCACTGGGGGTGCAGGAGGAGGCGACCAGGGCTCTGTTTTTCCTTTATCTCCTCGGAGGGAGCCTTGCAGGGCGAGAAAGGGGATTGCCTCTTAATTACAGTAATTGCTTGATGATTAAAAAAAAGCAGGCTGCAGCCTTTGAGGTGGATTTTAGGGGTGTTCCTACTTTTTCAGGCAGAATGTCTTGATTGCATGTTTAATATAAAAGGTACACACAGGCTGATCGTGCTGGCATCTGCTCCTTTAAAGGGAAAAAAGGAGCCTGTCAGGGAGAATGGGGCTGCTGAGTTTTCTCTTATGCATTTATGGCAGCGTTCCTATAGAGATGGAATCTGCAGAAGGTTTCTCTATTTAGGGTTTGGTTTGTTGTTGTTTTTTGGGGTTTTTATCTCTTGATTTGCCTTCCAGTTCTTTCCTATAAACACGATTTTTAAACTTTCTTTACGACTGGCAGAGTGGGATGGGTAATGGAGCCTGCAGTTAATGAGTTTGTCTCCAGGTTGAGTAAATGAGGTTTTGCAGGCCGTTTACTTAAAGGCTTTGTAGTTAATATCAGACTAATTAGCTGTCAGTAATACCCACCTCCATCCCTGTGCCTAAACCTGCACTCTCTGGCCATTAAAAAACCCAAAGCAGAGCAGCTGTGTGAAGCTGGATCCTGCTCCCTGGGTTTGGAGTCCAGCTGAGACTCCTCCAGGGGTGGATTCCCAATAAACCATCCAGGGAATCTCAGAGGGCACTTCTTGCAGCAGTTTGTCCTGAGGCCTTCTCAAACCACGCACTTCATATTCTGCTTTATAAAGATCCGTTGTGGGGACCTCTCCTGGAGCCTGATCTCTCAGAATGTTCCTGTTCCTTCCCTCCTTGTGCCCAGATGATGATGTGAAGGCAGAATTCTCTGAGAGGATGTTGAGTGCTAGTGTCACTATGGAAAATACCAAATCCTCTCTGATGTAACCCTCTCCTGCCTGTTAACTCTTCTGGAACAGCAGAAGTGCCTCAGATTTTACTGGGAACCCTCTAAACTGCTCCTCTTTATCTGTTTTCCTTGATTTTTTTCCCCATCTGCTCTATTCCTGTTATCCCTGGAATGTTTCTGGTGGCTGTGCAGGTGAGTTCCAGATGATGCTTCCACAGGTTCATAAACAGATTTGTTCCATCAGATGTGAGGCTCCTGGGACACATTTTCTATTTTGCTGTTCC
>NW_008240039.1:1232246-1237209 GCF_000691975.1 Corvus brachyrhynchos
TCCAAGTTTGTGCTTGGGAGCTGAGTCCAGGGAACAGAACCTGTGTGGGCTGGCTGGGAAGGGGCTGAACTTCAACCAAGCCATGTGAGACCAAGGGATTGCCTTTGGATTCGTCCTCAAAAAGTGCCTGAGCTGGCACAGATGGATGTTTTTGCCATGGGAGCATCAGGGTCAAGTGATCTCGTTCTGTTCCTTTCCTTGGGCCTTCCCACCCTTTTTTCAGGCTGAGGGCAGGGTGTGAGGAGTCCTTGGCTTTGCAGGAAGCACTCAGGATCTAAATTCTGCTCCTTGGATCCCAAAGTTGCAGGGATTCCCCCAACTTTTTAACAGAGGAGTTCCCAGGAAGCCCTGAATAAAGCAAAGTTTTGTTTTCTACTCCCACTTTGAGGTGAGACAGAATGGAAATTCAGAGCTGGGCCTCTTGCTGATCTCCCAGTGGTTTTTGTTAGACCCTTGGGGAGCCCCTGTTCTCTCCAGAGCTGTGCAGGAATTTTAGCCCAGGCTGTGCTGATGCTGGAATTGGAACAGTGAGGGGCTGAGATTGCTGTGCTTTGGGGCTTTTACCTCCCCACCCCGGTGTGAAAAGGGGCTGCACCCAAGGTTTGTGTCCTAACCCCCCTCAGGCTGAGCACTCCCATCCTGCTGTGAGCCAGCAGCACTCCTGTGGCGTGGATGCCACAGGGAAAACACGGTCCCTGTGTTCCCAGCTCTGCCTGGAAACAGAAGGACCCACCTTGTGTGGCAAACCATTCCCAGACGGGATGGCCCCTGATGGATACTCACTCACCTGGGATTTGGGAGCTGCTGCTGTGGGGCAGTGCTGGACAGTGTGGGGCTTTGGCTGGCACCCAGAGTGCAGTTCGGGAATGGGAAGGGAAGCAAGGACTGGTTGGAATTCAGGATCCCATCAGCCCCTTGCTGTCCTGCTGGAGGAGCCGGGGCTGCAGCATCTCCTGGGACCCTTTCCCTGCAGCCTGGTGCTCCCGTGCCTCGTGCAGGTGCTGCTCCTTCACCTCCTGCATCCCAGGGATGGTGACGGGCTCCAGGCAGGATCTGCCCCTCTCCATCCCACGCTGACCCTGGGAGCAGCTCTGGCTCAGGCACAGCTGGGCTGGCTCTGGAAGAGCCTTGGAAGAGGAGCAGTGACCCCGTGGCTCAGCTCGCGCTGCCGTGGCCGCTCCTGATGGGACGAGGGGAGCAGAGGCGGCCAAGGAAATCACTGCCGCTCCTGAGCTGAGCGAAAAAACACCTGTAGGGCTGGAAACCCTTCCAGAGGGAAGCAGCCTCCTTCCCTTCCCTGCCCCCTCCGCAGAGCTCGCTCCAGAGATCAAAAGGGAGCCGTGTCTCGGAGGAAACGGGGCCGCGCTGCCGCTGTCAAACAGAGCGGAACGCTCCCGGTCTCCTGTGGAAATGGGAGCGCCTCGGAGCCAGGGCTGTGCTGGCAGGGCACGGGGGACACAATTCCCCGGTGAAACCCTCGCTCCTGCGTGGCTGGAGGTCTCCTTCCCCACTGCCTGGAGACTGAAATGCGGCTGGAGGATGGTGGAAAGGGAAAACGGGGAATAGCGTTTCCGCTGGGCCCGCTGAGAAGCGTGTCTGGTAGGAGCCTTGGGGAGGCTGGAAAGCAGGCTGGATGAAGTGCTGGCAAACACACGTAGGGAAGGACACTGGGCTCACCCCCTGGGGGCTGGCTGGGCTCACAGGCTGCTCCTGCTGCCATCCTGCTTTCTGTGCTATTGTGCACCTTTTAAAGCAAAACAAAATCTCTCTGGTTAACGAAGGAGCCCAGAACTGGAGCTGGACTGCAGCTGAGCAATTCAGATCCAGCCTCTGTCCGTCTGTCCCTCTCCTTTGGGGGGGACATCCATATGCTGGTGGCTTTGGCAGCTGTCCAGTTAGGCCGAGGGAAGAAATGAGGTTTGGCCCCGTTCTTGCTGACAGCACCACTGCCCCCCAAACCAGGCTGCTGAACATGGGGGAGTGGGCACAGGCAAGAGAAGACCTGAAAGCTGCTGACCAAGCCCCGGCCTTGGGTCTGGGGTGGGATGGGTTTGCTGCAGGTTCCTTGAGCTCTGACTGGGGTTGGAGAAAGGGAGCCTTGGCCTGCCACGGGTTTCTTGTAGGACAGAAGGGGGGGGATGGACAGGCTGGGTGCTCCTGTCCTGTCTGGCGTTGCCTGGGGAGGATGAGCCTTGGCAAATGTTGTGGAGAGGCTGTGCAGCAGTGAAATGTCCTTGGGTCTGTGCAGAACCTGAGCTCCCGTGGCTGTGCTGGCAGGACCCCGGCAGAGGGTGGGAGAGGGGAGGAAGCTGGGAGAGCTGGGCTCCCCTGGGCTGGGGTGCACAGGGGATGTGCTGGGTCTGCAGAGGGCCCAGCAGATGCCTGGCTTGGTTCTGCCTCCCCGGGGCTGTGCCAGAGTCCATTTCACACCTAGTGGCTGCAGGAGATTTGGCGAGATCAGTCTCCCGCATTACCCCTGGTAATGACAAAAGCAGACAGCAAAGCTCCAGCAAAGCTGGAATTACTGCCGGCTGAGTCATGTGAAATCTTCCAAGTTTTAAGCATGGAAATCCAGCCTTTCCCTGGATTCCTCCTTCCTCTTAGCCTCCCCTCGCCACCCCCATTCTCCCTCCCCTCCTTGCACCTGAAATCTGCTCTGCGGCTGATCCGATAGAGTTTATGGTAATTAAGTGTTATTAAATCCCCTCCCCCCCTCCCTTTTTTGCTCTAATGACACAGCTGTGGGGGGAAAAAAAAAATCAGTGTTTTTCTAAATCAGGTCTGTGGCTTTGCTCCTTAGACCTTTGGGTAAGAGCATCAGGAGGAACTGAAACCGTGAGCTTCTGCATCCCTGGGGGAGGTGGCAGGGGTGGAGGAGGAAGAGGAGGGAATCCTCCCTGGTGGGAAGGAGGCCTGGAAGGGAATTCTGTCCTCTCCTCCCTCCCCTGCTGCTTCCATGGCTGTCTTGCAGGTTTGGGGTGGGATTGAGGGAGCAGGCACAGCACGGTTGTTTCCAGAGCAGCTCCTGCCTTTGGGGTCTGGTTTTTGGGGTGGGGGACCCAGGACAGCGTGGGAACCCAGCTCCTCATCCCAGCGGGGTCGGGAGCAGCCCGTGAAGCCGGGATGTGCCCAGGGAGCCAGCAGTGCCGGGGTGCAGATGTGTGTCACTGGGGCACCGAGCTGAGGCTGCAGGGACAGACAGTGCTGTGCTGAGGGCTGGCCTGAGCTGCAATCATTTCCCTTTTGCACTGGCCTTGGGAGCCAGGGATGCCACCCTTCGGTATTGAAATGCTGTGCAGCTCAGACTCTATTATTATTATTATTGTTGTTATTATCATAATCAATCATTGGAATTATCATTGTTATTATCATTATTCATTATTACTTATTTTTATATTTTATTACTGTTATTATTATTGTGATGATGGTGATGGTGATGTTTCCCTCCTGTGTTTTGGGGAGAGGGTGGCTTCATTACAGCCCGTGAAAGCTGCATCCCCCCAAAGCCTGAGCCCCTGTGCCGTGGCTTGGGTGTCAGACAAAGGCAGCACCAGTCCCTGAGCTGCTGTGGCAGGGCCTCGTTTCACAGCCACTCTGTCTCCTGGGCTGTTTCTGTCTGCCCCTGACTCACCTTTCCTGATAGGAGCCTTTCTCTCACCTGTGGCACAGACCCACGGCCCCTCCCAGCAGCATTTCCAGTGCCCGTGCATCGGCCACGGCGCTGGTGCCGAGTGCCAGCCCTGCAGCAGCATCACCTGCCCTGCTCCCCCAGGGGCTCTGCCAGCGACAGCAGGAGGCTGGAGGAGAAGCAGGAATCCGGGGCACACGGGAGGGTGGCCCTGCCACTCGCCGGGCATCACGGTGGTCCCTGGCTGCGGCGTGGGGGGAGCCCGTCCTGCTGCGCCCTTCCCCTCTGCCTGCTCAGAGTGTGCCTGGGAGTTCCTCTCTGAGTAATGAAAAGGCTTTGCCTGTGGGAAAGATCCAAGATAAAATAGTGTTGGAGCAGCCAAGGCGGAGAGCAGTAATTACTGTGAGCTGTGCTTACAGTAAACACAAAACCCCTGTGGTTTTCTCTCCCTGACTGCCAGACTGGGATCCCTCCTGCCCCCGGAGCAGGCAGGGCTTTCCCCAGAGCACCTCCCTCCCGGGATCTGCGGTCATTCCGGGAACGTGGAGAGGGAGGGGCTGATTTGGATGGTCTCAGGTACAGATGGGAAACGACCTGCTCCCGAGATGTCCCCTCTGAGAGCTGGGCAGGTGGATGTCAGCACTGTCCCTTGGGTGCGTGTCAGCATTGCTCGAACATCTCTCACTTTGTGGTGTCCTTTGAGTGCTCAGAAAGGTGGGGGAAAGAGGTGCCTGTCTGGTCAGGTATGAGCTGAACAAAGAACTCACATCCCCGAAGATGAAGGGCTGAGAACTCGGTGAACTCTTCCATCTTCCCTGTCCCCTTTGAGGGTACAGAGCTTGCAGGTGATCTTGTGTTGTTGCAATGCAGTGCTTGGTGCTTCAGGGGGAAGGAAAAAAAAGGTTGGTGAGGTTTTTTGTGTGCTGTGGACTTTCCTGTACGTAAATTTGGAGATTTAGTAGGTTGCAGGTGGTCTTGACCACATTTGATGGTACATCTCCAGCACAAGGACAGCTGATGTGGCAGCTTGGTACGTCAGGCCCAGTGGGAACAACAGAGAGCTGTGGGAATTGGTGCTAATGTCCCTTTACCCCTGTTCCTCTCTATTTTTGTGCTGACCCTGTACTTATCTTGATTTTCCACTGTATTTCTCTCTGGGGGGGGAAAAAAAAAAAACCAAAAAGAAAAAACCCAAATCTTTGTGCTCCTCAGAAAACTCGCACACGCCTCTGCTGGAGGAGGCGGTGACGCAGATGACCCCGGAGGAGCACTACAGGCGCATGATGTCAGCCCTGAACGAGCACGGCACCTTCGAGGAGCAGCAGCAGCAGCGGC
>NW_008240039.1:1237475-1241118 GCF_000691975.1 Corvus brachyrhynchos
CCCGGGGCCCGGGGCCCATGTGGGATGGGGCTGGGAGATGTCCCCGAGCCCCGGGCCCATTTGGGATGAGGCTGGGAGATGTCCCCGAGCCCCGTGTGTGCTGAGGGCTTGGTGGGCTGCAGTGCTGGCTGTTTGTCGTGCTGTGGGTACACGTGGTGTGGTGTACCCTGCTGAAGGGGGTCCTGCGGAGCCTTTGTCCATCTCTGTGGAGGAATCTCCCCTTGGCCATCTGTAAATGCTGATTCCTTCTGCAGCCACCCATGGGGATGTGCTTTTCCTTCCCGGAATGCAGCAGCAGCAGTGCTCTGTGTTTTGCAGGGGAGGTGAGGGGGGTCCTTCTCTTCCCTTGTTTCAAGAGTTTGTGTCCATCTGAGTATTGGGAATCTCTGGAGTAAGAGATTTGGGTTGTGGTGTGGAGCCAGGGGGGTGAGATGGAGGCAGTGCCAGACAGTCCTGACATATAGGGATGGGAATGGTGAGATGATGTTGCTGCCTTCTCCTGGGGCTGGAGCGGTGTCTGGAGGTCCTGCAGTCCCGGGATTTGGTGAGTCCCACACGGATTGAGGGGTTGCTGGAAGGTTTTCCCAGGGTTTTGGAGGGAGCTGGCTGGATCCAGCACGTCCTGGACTGCGCCTAAAGGGGGCACCAGGCAGTTGCGGGATCACCTTGGATCCACTTGGATGCAGGATCCATGACATCCCTCCACAGGTACGGGCTCCTCACCCACTCCAGCTGCCCTCGGGTGAGCAGAACCTGCTGGCACTGGCCCAGTTTGATGCCAAGCAAAGCTGTGCCCTGTCCCGAGTCCTCTCCTGCATGGGAGTGAAATAACCCAGCTGGATCAGGCACAGCCAGGGATGTGGCAGAGGTGGTGCTGTTCCAGAAGGCTGGAGTGTCACTGAAGGGTAGAGCCGTGCAAGGATCTGTCCCTCTGCTGCTCGCTGCCCGAGGTGTGCAGGGCTGGCACATCCCAGCCCGGCTGAGGCAGGGCAGGAGCACCAGCAGCCTCAGCGGAGCATCCAGCGAGAGCTGGAGGAGAATCTCTGGTCTCGAGTGTAAATCCCCAGGGCTCCTTGTTAGGTTAATGAAGAGGCTGTCTTCTTTTCCACTCTGTTTGATTTGATTGGCTTCTCTGGGGGCAGGAAGGCGATTGCTGTGGAGGAAGGATTTGCTTATCAGCAAAGGCCTGGCACAAACCTGCCCCAGCCCCCGTGGGGAGCGTGGCACCAGCTCTGGGTGGTGCTGGGCTGTGCCAGGCATCGCAGAGCTCCTGCAAACTCAGCTCATGGCTGAGGGGCAGAGCCGTGTGCCACAGGGCTGGGGTGGCACAGGGACGTGCGGGAACACGCGCAGAGGGAGGGACAGGGTGTGACAAAGGGGTGGCACTCGCAGGCAGGAACGTGCTGAGTGTTCAGCCGTGACGTGGGGGCTGTGCAGCCCGTGGGGAGCCCAGCAGAGCTCGGACACAGCACAGAACGTGGGGTGTGAGCAGCACTGGGACAGACACTGGCCCTGGGTGGCTGCTGGGCACAGGGACGTGTCCATCCCACCAGGGTGTGCTGGGGGACAGCTGGGATCACCCCTTCCCCCCAAATAACGAGAACAGCTCATTGCATTGAGAGCTTGACGTGTTTTTATGATGATGATTAAATTGTCTCATCAGCATTTTTTGGGGGGGGTCACTCTGGGGTTTTGGGGTGGGCAGGGGGGGAGGAGGCGCCTGCACAGCCAGACTCGCTCGGGGAACACTGACAAGACAAAACTTGGTGTATTTTTGGATTGTCTCCACGCCACAGGGCTCTGGTTGGGCTATAAATTATTAGTGCCAGTACAAAGCGCAGTTTATCTGCGGGCTCACATGGAGGCACCAATAACATTAATAATTTAAAAAATGTTAATAATTTAGAAATCTTTTTTTTTTAATTGCTTTTCAGCCCCCCCTCCTCCGCCCCCGTTCTCCCAGTGGCATTCATCCCACATTCTGAATTCAGTCTGTCTCCGTGCCTGGAACCTCCATCCGCCAGCGTCCCACTGTCAATCAATCTGATTTCCCAACTGTCAGAGTGCAGGATTGTAAATAACAGATCCTCGGGGGGGTCTGGGCAGCAGGGAAGGGGCGCAGGGGAGGGGAGGAGGGGGAAGGGGAGAGGAGAGGGGGTGTGTGCGGGGGTTGTTGCGGTCATTCAGGATCAATGCGGCTCCTGGAGCTGGCTGCACGCCAGGCTTCTAAATTACAGCCGCCGTGGCAATCAGGAGTGACCTGGGTTTTTCAGATAATTAATTTATAAACATTGGAGGTGCACGGTCTCCCTGGCTCGGTGAATTCTGTGGGCTTTTTCTGTGATCTGATGGTGTTCGGCTGTTTCTCACGGGCTTGTGCAGTTCAGAATTGTCATTTTAGTGTTTGTCCCCTCGGCTGGGGGCGTGGGGACAGGAGAAGGAATGTGGCCAGAAATTTGGGCACCGCTGTCCCCCTTCCTGCCAGCAGAAACAGCAGCTGTGGGAATGTTCTCACCCCACCTCAGGGCTCCAGCCCTGACCATCACCAAAGTGTTTGATGCTGTGATTGATGGAGCTCGGGCTGAGCTGGGCACATCTTGGTGCCAGCAGGGACAGGGGTGGCTGGGATTCCCAGAAGCGAGGGAAAGGAGCCTGGTGGGAAAAGGGAGACAAGGAGTTGGGAGGCGTGGCACCTACAGGGTTGTGCAATGCTCCTACAGGAATGTGGCTTTACAGATCAGCTGTGGGAAGAGGTGGATGTGCTTCTGGATGTGAGGGCTGTGCAGGGTCAGTGTTCGAGGTGTGATGCTGCCTGAGATAAATCTGCCTCTGCTCCTCTCCCCAGCTGTGTTTTGGTTTCCTTTGGCAGGTTGGTGCAGGGTGAGGGAGGTTTCCTCTGTGGGGATGTTTCCTGTGCACCACGTGAACGGCAGCAGAGGCTCTGGGGTGTGATGTGAGCTGTGTGTGGGGGGATTTCATACAGATTCGGGGACTGAGGGACTCCTGATGCTTAACTGGGAGAGAGCAGCTCCCTGGAAAGGCCTCAGTGCGCCTGGCACAGGTGTCCATGGCACTTGTTGTTCCCTGAGGCCAGGGCAGTGGCACACGGGCTGTACCTGCGTCACCTCCCCTCTCCTTGGCTGTGCTTGGGGTGGGTTCCGGCCTTGCCTGCTCTGTCCCTCCCAGGGCACTGTGTGGGCAGCCGGTCTGCACTGACCGCCCCGAAGGGACTGCCCAGGTGTCACTGGCCAGGTGTCACTGCCGGGGTGACACAGGTCACAGGTGCCAGCGCAGTGCAGGGTGAATGAGGGGGTGCGTTTCCTTCTGACCTGTGGCTGTGTCCTGGCAGCGCCGTGCCTAAGGCTGGGAGCAGGGGCCCCTTGCTGTACCCCATCCTCAGCTGCTCCGGGCCCAGCCCTTCCCTGTCCTCGCTGTGCCAGGCAGGTGCAGCCCTGCAGAGCCCCCGACGGGGGTCCCGGGCAGAGCCCCGAGAAGCTCGGCGGGGGCGGGGGGGACACGGTGGGACCGGGGCAGGTGCCAGGGCGGCTCCGCTCGGGACCGACCGGGAGAGGGAGTTTGGGGAATGCCTCCCTCTCCTTCTGCTCTCCTCGCATCCATCCATCCATCCCTCCTTCCATCCTTC
>NW_008240039.1:1241878-1243162 GCF_000691975.1 Corvus brachyrhynchos
GGCTGGCCAGGGGAGTGGGGGTGTCACCGTGCCTGGAAGCGTTCGAAAAGCATGTGAATGTGGCATTGGGGACGTGGTTTGGTGGTGACCACGGCGCTGTCAGGGTAATGGTTGGACTCGGTGGTTTTAGAGGGCTTTTCCAACCTTAAGGGTTGTGTGATTCCATGGGAGAGGGCAGCAGTGCCCGGGGTGGGCAGAGCTGATTTGCCTGGGCGAGGTGTGACCGTCTCCTTTGGGGGCTGTGCAGGTTCAGGAGTGCTGGGGGTGCCCCTGCCACACTCCGGGGTGTCTGTGTGGAAAGGGGGGGATCTGTGCCTGTGCACATCCACATCCAGGGGAGCGACTGCCAGGCTGGAATGATCCCAAACCTGTGCTGGGTATCCAGAGCAGATGCCACTCTCACCTGCTCTTGGGCACAGAGCAAGTTAAGGTGTTTTAAGTTTGCGTTTCATAGCATCCCCAGATAACGAGAGAGAAGAAATGCTCTGAGATGGAACGGAAAGAGAAGAAGTTTTCTTTGTTAGGGAAAAGAGCCTCAGCTTGCCTTTCCCACTGCTAGGAGTGCTGGAAAGCCGATATCCCCCCGCCCCCAGGAAGTTCTAGCTCATTTATCTTGCTCCGTGCCACGAGCCATTCCCTCTGCAATCAAGAACTTCAGAGGGAAATTAAATTAAAGCTGCGTGCGTTCCTGACAGGGATAGCGGGATGGGAGAGGGCCGTGGGGATGCAAAAGCTTTGGGTATCATGGGATGAGCAGTGAAAGGCTCTGCTATTTACACTTCTTTTGGCTTTTGTGTCGGGATGGGGGCGGAGCAGGCTGCCCTGTCAGCTCTGTAGGGTGTGTATGGATGGGTTGAGTCCAGAGCCTTTCCCCCCATTTAGAGCCTTGGAGATCCCGTCTGGTTTTCCTTCTCTCCCACCAATACCTTTGCACTGAGGAGGGGCTGGGCAGCCCTGGAACCTCTCTCCCACAGCGCGTACTTTGGCTAACCCGCCCCATAAATCCGCCCGCTCCGTGCGGATCGCAGCAGACCTGGGAGGGAGGAATGCAGGGATGGAGGAGCCTCCGTGCAGCCGCTCTCAGGAACGCTTCCCCAGCGCTGTGTGGGCTGGAGAGGAGCCAGGCCAGCCCCAGGGCTGCCTGGAAAAGCATCCACGGAAGGGTGGAGGCTGCTCACAGGAGGGGCAGACTGAGAGTGGGGAGATCCAGATCAAACCCAGAGGTGTTTGCCACTGGCGGGCAGGTGCTGGGGGGATGGAGCTGGGCCAGGCCAGGAAGCGTTC
>NW_008240039.1:1243198-1250278 GCF_000691975.1 Corvus brachyrhynchos
CAGGGGACAGGGACTGAAGACTGGGAGATGGCTCTTGGACCAAACCACTGCTGCTCATCTTGATTGAGTTGGCCAGGCTCTCAGGGGTGATAATCTGTGTTAGCAGAGCCGGGGAATCCTGCTGGGCAGTGGGAACTGTGCCCCACACTCATGGCTTGACATCGTGAGTCTGTGGCTGTCCCATCCCTGCAAGTGTCCAAGGCCAGGTGGATGGGACTCTGAGCAACCTGGGACCGTGGAAGGTGTCCCTGCCCATGGCAGGGGGTGGAACTAGGTGATTTTTAGGTCCCTTCCAACCCAAACCAGGCTGGGATCAGTCCACAGGACCAGTATTTCTCCCCAGAGGTCTGCAGCCCCCTGAGCACCGCTGAGGGGTGTCCCTCTGCTCCCTCTCAGAAGTGGCCTGGTTGGAGCTGGCCTGTGCCAGCTGTTCCTCCGGAGCGCCACAGCTGTTTCTGGAATGCCAGGAGAAGCCGTGGCCATGGGTTGTAGAGCAGTAAAGTTTTGTGGGGGGTAATTCCTCCCCTGCATTCCCCGTTAGCCTCGGGTTTGTACTTGCTGCTGTGGTCCTTGTCAAGGGGGTAAATCAGAGCAGCCTCGTGCACCTTTGTCCTGCAGGAACAGAAATTCCCAAGGGTCCCGGTGGGCACTGGCAGGGGAGGAGGCACTGGAGGAAGCTGCCTCACATTCCCAGCAAACATAGGTGGATTTATGGTGTCTCCTTTCCCAGGAGCAGAGGTAATAACCACAGTGCAGGGGCATGAGAGCTGCTTGGCGCGGTGTTAAAATTCCATTTCCACGTCCTACCGGGAGATCTGTGCGGCTCAGGTGAGCTCTCAGCTTTGTGGGCAGGAATAATCGGTGACTTCAGCCCTTCAGCTGGCAAAGCAAGAGGGGAAACCCCCACTGGTGACCCAGTTTCATTGGTCAGGGCAGTGCTGGTGTTTCTGCAGAGGCAGCGATGCAGAGAACGTGCCTGGCAATGGGAGCTGTGCCCGCAGTATTCCGCTGCCCAGGTGTGAAGGGGCACTTGGGAAGGTGGGTGGGTGTGCTCAGACATTTGTCATTAATTAATTTTTACATCTTTGCTGGTCAGAAACAGGCTGGGAGGTTTGGCTTTGTGGGAATGAGACACACAAACACATGGATATGGATTTTCTTGGACCAAGGTCCTGATAGTGGCATAGTGGTCCCTTGACCTCTTTGCTCCCTTCTCCATCTCTTGGAAGGAGTCAGTGACACTGAGATATCTTGCCAAAAGCAGACTCAAGCCACAGGCTGGAGAATTCATTTGCTTTCCTGGTTTTGGTTCCCTAGATCCTTTCGAGATGGATTCAGCTTGGATGCTGGAGTGCCAGGGCCTGGTGGTTTGTTTGGGAAGATGGTTGAGTTCAGTGTTATAAAAAGACTTGGATGAGGAAAGGGTACAGCTGAAAGGTGCCACTGTAGCTACTCCAGCCTGGAGCTCTTCCCATCCCCAAACTGCTGCCTCTCCTGCAGAGCTGGCAGGTGGCTGTACCCCGCAGAGCTGCTTGGATCCTGCTCCTTGGGTGCTGTCTCCAAGATTTGTTGGCAATGGTTCCGCTGGGTCCTTCAGCCTGGCGTGTTCCTGCCCGAGGTGCTCATCCCTGCTTCTCTCTGTGTGGAGCCTGGGGAAAATTTCCTCTTGAGGGAAAATCTTCCATGCCCTGCACACAGAAGGGGTTGGAGAGGAGCTGGGGCAGGGCTGGGTGAGCTGCTGGACTCTGTGGGCAATGGGGTGAAGCTTCCTGGTTGGATGTGATGCTCCAGTTCTGTGCTGGGAGTTGCTGGGAGCTCGTTCTGGTGCCTGCAGTGTGTGGCAGGGTCTGGGGGGACCTGCCCCTCTCTCGAGGGGAGAAGGCAGAGCATGGCCACAGACAGGGCAGGTGCTGGGTACAAGCACTCAGGGGCCTGAAGAGGCAGTGGGGGCACAGTTCATCTCCCAGGATCCGGGGGAAGGCGGCAGGGAATGCCAGGGGACACGGAACGCTGCCAGCCTGAGCTGCCATCAGCACCCCCATCCTGGGGTCCTGGGAAGTCCAGCCCCTTGGCAGGAGTGAGCTGGGGGTGGGAGCCACCGAGTGTGCGAGAGGCCCCCGCTGCCTCCCCTGCAGGAGCTGACAGACACCGTGCACCAGCCAGAGGCTTTCTCTGAGCAGAGATGTGCCCAAAATACCCAGGCAGCATTTTTGGATTCCCGTCTTCCCATCTGCTGTTGCTACGGTTTGTTCTTCTACCACCTAATTCCTCCCCCTGCTTTGGGGAGGTTTTCCTTTTCCCTGCTGGCTCCTTGGGCACATCTCCTGCCCTCTCTGGGCACCATCTCTCTCCTGCTCTTACCCACCCCAGCCCTGAGTCCCCCACTCCTCTCTGAACGCTCTGATCTTCTGATTTTTGCCCTGGCAGGATCCTTCCCCAGATCCCAGCTGGCTGAATGTTCTGCAGAGCAAAGGCCAAAGAGCCTGACCTGATTTAACCAGTTTGGTTTCAGCACCAGTTTGGATTTTGAGGGGCAGCACAAACCAGCCCCTCTCTGTGGCCAGGCCTTGCTGCTGCCCTGGGAGGGCAGTGCCAGCACATGTTCTTTTCCTGCCTGGAAATCCCAAACACCATTTTTAGCAAGGCCTTTGATTTTATTTATTCTCCCTTCCTGGCAGTGTCTGGGGATGGCAGAGCAGCGAGGAGCTCTGTGCCTCCTGCCTGTTACCTCGGGTTTAAAGTGTCTCTTCCTATCAAATGCAGAGCAGAAGAAAGCAGAGCTTTCATGCATTCCTTCCCCCCCCTCCCTCTTCTTCCATCCGTTCTAAATTTATTTCCATGCCTTGCCGGTTTCAATCTGCATTTCCTGACCCTCTCACATCTCCAGTCACAGCCTGTGCTCCGAGCCTTCCCTGGGAGCTCGGATTGAGCCGGGGGGAGCTCTGCTCAGGACTTGGGAGGATATGATGGGGTTAAAGTGAAAGGCTTGGCTTTAACAGTATAATGTGTAACCCCATAATGACTTTAAATATTGATTATTTGAAGGCCATTAGTGCTTATTGTTAAAGAAAAGTCGATACTTTTTAAGCCTTGTGAACCATTTGTCTCCTGTTAAAGGACATATCAAATTTAGCAGCGTGCAGTGCAAATCCCCTAATACCCTGCTCACAAGCCTCCAGCTGGCATTTTAGGGGGGGAAGAGGAAAAGGGGGCTGGGGGAGGAATGTGCAGCAACACAGAATTGCTCTCTGCAAGGTAAGGACAAGGCTTATCAGATGTAATTGCCGGGGGCTAAATTCACCTCCTCAGAGGAGGGGACTGTAATTCTGACTCTGGGCTGTGGAGGAAGAGGAGGAAGGAACTTCATGGGGGATTCAAGGCTGGGAGAGGGTGCAGGGGTCGGTGTTTGGTGCACAGCTGTTAAAAACACAGCAGCCTTTGTTAAGGTCTCGGGGGTTTTTCCTCGGGGGGTGCCAGTTCTTTCCAAGCTGGCTGGGAAGCAGTTGGCTGGCTGGGAGGGCTGCCCAGCCCCATGCCAGGGCACGACCTGGTGCTGCTGCCTCCCTCCTGTGCCAGCTCCCCGTGCCAAGGACGGGGCAGATGGGCTGGCAGGGAGCAGGGCAGGCTCCGACAGGCTCTGTGCCCAGGAGGATGGGTCTGTTGGGGTGGCACAGAGGATCTGTCCCTCGTGGCCACGCAGCTGAGGGGTTCCCCAGGGCTCTGGAGCAGAAGCTGGGCAGCATCAGGTTCCCTGCAGGCAGGAAAATCCCCTCTGCCCTAAATATTTATGAGCATGCCTGCCTGCTTTCTAAGCTCTCTGCTGCTGGGACTGGTGCTGAGCAGGAGAGGTGCAGTGACCTCTGGGTTTGGCTATTTGCAGCCTTTTTGGGCTGTTTGGGCCATCTGCAGCCTCCCTGCTCTGACCCCAGGGTGTGGCAGTGCCGTGTGAGGGACCTTGGGCTGCTCCTGGCCGCACCAGCAGCCGTGTGTGGGTGTTTGGGGGAGCTGAGGGGTCTCTGTGTCCCGCTGTGCCAGGCAGGCACGGTGACAGCGTGTGTCAGTGCGTGTCCCCGGATTTCCCAAACCTTCAGGCTCGTCCCCAGCGTGTGGTGGAGTGTGTGGGACTGATGTGGCCCATCCAGCCCCTCTTCCAGCCACCTGCAGCTGCTTTCCAGGCTGCCGTGCTCATGGGATCGGGTCCAGGAGCTTTGTCCTTTTGTTACATCCCATTCCCCAGCCAGGCACCCAGAGCAGGCCCAGGAAGGCAGGGAAGCTCCGAGGGAATGAACTGCAGAGTCTGGAGCAGATGTGCATTCCTTAGGGATCAAAGTCATGCCCCGTAGCACAACATGAAAGCCTAAAAACAACCTCTGATGAGCGCTGGGCTGCCACCGAAGGGAGAACCCTTCCTTTTCCAGCGCCCGGCCCTGATCCCCATCCAGCACTCTCCTTCCTGGGCACAGACTGGCGTCAATCAAGGAGCTCCTTTGTTTTTGAGCTCTCCACGGGCAACCCGGAGCTCCTGAGGAAGCACATTCCCAAGGCGGGGAGGGCCCGGCCACGCGATGGTTAACAGCGACTTGATTTCCTAAATTGCTTCTTATAAAACGACCAGCACGTCTGCCAGGCTCGTCTCCCCATGATTACAGCTAATTACGATCGAGCGGACACCTCGGAGCCCCCGTCACGCCGCTTTAATTGTCCCTTATTCATCCGCGGGCCGGCGCGGGTGGCAGCAGCACTTGGCAGCCCGGCGACCGCGGCCCCGGCTAATTGTGAGGCCTCGGGGATTAGGGCAGGTGATTACACACTTCACGGTGTAATTACATAAGCATCGCTTGGCTGCTGCCCCGGCTCGGAGCCGAAGGTCGCGCGCGGCGTTACCTGAGATTAATTGGAGCTGCCAGCGGAGCGCGGCGCGGCGCACGGGCGGCATTAACATTTCAACAGCGCCCATCGATCCGCGCCGCGCCTCCAGACACCGCCGGCTCCGCAATTAGTTTAGAGGAGAGCCAGGGCAGCCGGGGAGGAGGGAAAGGAGAGCCGGGAGACGGCCGCGGGGGATGGGCGGGATGGGCACGGCGTAGGGGAGAGGAGGAATTTCGGAGGGGAGGCTCAGCCGGGTCAGTGGTTTTGTAGTGGCTGCTGCAGGGAATGCGGGTAAAGCTGCGCTGGGAAGGTCTTGTCCTTGCCCAGCTCATCCCCTGAGAGTCCCTGTCTGGGTTTCCATGGGCTGTGCGGGATGGGGGCATGGACGGCCGGGATGCTCCCGTTATCCCCCCACCGCGCTGGTTGCGCACGGGGTGGGTTTGTGGCAAAGTCGCAGGCACCTTCTGGCTCCCTCTCCCTTGCCCTCCAGTCTCTCCCGGAGCAGATTTCCAGGGAGATACTGGAAAATGAAAATAAACGGCCCCGCACTTGGCTCTGCCTCTGGATGCCCTGATGAAGGTAATAATGTTGTAAGTGGCCATCAAAAGGAATTAAGAGACGTGCAGCCGGAAAGCAGATTTGCTTGCAGGCTCCCAGGGCAGATTTGACTAATGGAAGAGACCTTGGCTCTTATTCCCTTCCTTTTTTTTTTTTTTTTTTTTTTTTCCTTCCCCCCCTGCTGCCAGCAAGTGTTCCCTGCCTCTTTTCCAGGCACTGTCCCCTTCCCACCACCCAATCCTGCCTCTCCCAGCTTTCCCACCCCCTGGCATCTGCTCTACCCATTCTGCCCTGCTCACATCCCTCTCCTGTCTGTGTCTTCCTCTGCCTCACTTCCAGCTTTTCTCTCCAGAATTAAAGATCATCCCTTAGCCCAGCTAGGACAGGGATTTTTTGCAAGGCAAGCCAGTGATGCCTTCAGATCTTCCCAAACCGCTCTCCAGCTCCCCAAGCACAGAATTCTTTATCAGCTGTGAGGTGGTCGAGGTAGAAACCCAAATGTGATAAGGGGAGGGGCAGATGCAGCATCTTCAGCCGCCCCCTTTAACCTGCCATGGGCAGGGAAAATCCCTTTGGACAGCCCGGCTGAAAGGCCACAGAAGCAAAGGTGGGGAATGTGTGGGACCTGTGGAGTCCTGGCTGCTTTCTTCCCCTTTGGTTCTGCTGCTTTTGGTTTTTTCTCTCCATTTTAGAAGCTCTGCATGTGGGTGAGCAGGCAGAGAACAGCCTCTGGGTCAGGATGCAGCTCATCTGCAGCCAAGATGTTCCTGAGCCAGGGCCCTTTGCAGCCTCCAGGTTTTCAACATGGCTTTATTTTCTGATTGCTGCAGGGAGATATCCCACCCACCGCCTCTGCTGTCACCCCAGAACGCTCCCCACATAGCCCTGGGGCCCCACCTGAGGCCTCCCTTCCTCGGGGTGCCGTCGGCGCTGTGCCAGACGCCAGGTGAGTGCTGGGGTGACGCTTGTGGGCAGCCAGGGCAGGGCAGAGGTGCAGCCTGTGACAATCTGCCCTTCAGCCAAGCAGCCTGGACACGTTTTCTGTGTCTCCCCATGACTGCTGTGCCAACTTCACCCCGGTTCTGCAGCAAAAGGAGCTCCTTGGCTGCTCTTGGCCTTCCTGGCCCTGTGTTGTGGCCACGCTGCCATGGCAGTGAGGGGTAGCTGGGCTCTGGAACAGAAAGGCAGCGCTCAGGTGCCCTTTTTCCCTCAGTTGCCCCTCTGGGGAGATGGCCCTGAGGCAGCCAAGGGTCAGTGCTGAGGTGAATAACCCCCAGTGCTGTTCTCCCTGCCCCAGGTTACGGGTTCCTGCAGCCGGCACAGGCAGAGATGTTCGCACGGCAGCAGGAGATGCTACGGAAGCAAAACCTGGCCAGGTAAGAGTGAAAAGGGGCTGGGTTCATCCTGGTGGCACCAGGGGGTGTGTTGGGTGAAATGGGCCCAGAAGGCACAGCAGCGTCCGAGTGAGACCTGTGCAAAGGCTGCGCAGGCATAGAGCTGACCCCTCGCTCCTGGGGGGGAAGCGCGTTCCTCCAGACCCCCCCCACCCAAACTCCCTCTCCCGACGCAGGCTGGAGATGTCGGCCGAGCTCATCCGCCAGAAGGAGCTGGAGAACCTGCACCGCCAGAGGCTGCTGGCCGGAGACCCCCTGA
>NW_008240039.1:1250619-1251505 GCF_000691975.1 Corvus brachyrhynchos
GCGGGGGCCAGGGGCCTGGGCGAGGCGCCCGCGGCCCCCAGCGTCCCCTGCAGCTCCTCGAGCGCGGAGTCCCCCAGCCACCTGCTCGGGCCCGGCATCAACAAGGCCGAGGTGAAATACCTGCCCCCAGCCTCCCTCCCGGCGCCCCAGCCGCTGCCCTTCGGATTCCCCTACACCATGAGCCCCTACTTCCATGCAGGTGAGGCTGGGGGCTGCTGTGGCTGGTGGGCTGGAGCAGGGATGTGTTTGGCCATGTGTTTCCCCCGTGCCCGTTCCACAGGGTGGTTGCGGTTGCTTTGTCAGCTTCTCTTCCTCGTTTCGAGAGGAAGAATTTCTGCATGGGAAGGGTGGTCAGGCATTGGAAGGGCTGCCTGGGGAGGTGGTGGTGTCACCAGCCCTGGAGGTGTCCAAGGGAAGGATGGATGTGGCACTCAGTGCTCTGGGCTGGGGACAAGGTGGGCATTGGTCAAAGGTTGGACTCGATGACCTTGGAGGGCTTTTCCAAGCTGGTTCCCACGTGCTGCTCTTCCAGGGCAGAGGCAGCTGGGCTCTTTGCCTGGCCTGTGGTGCACCTCTCAGTGTCACAGGCGCTGGGAGAGCTGGGCTGGATGGGACGGGCAGGCAGGGAGGTCACTGCCAGCTCTCTGTTCTCACTGCAGGAGCAGTGGGTACCGGTGGCACAAATGGGGTCTCAGACCCAGGGAGCCCCACCAGCCCAGCCAAGAGCCCAGATCTGCCCCAGCTAATTACGTGGCAGAGCAATTAGCAGGAGGCAGGACCCCCTGGCAGGGGGGAGGCAGAAGGGGGGCTGTGCTGTGCTGTGCTGTCGCTGTGCCTGTTCTCCCCGCGAGGAGCTGCCTGTGAGCACGGCTGCCCCTCCCCCCTT
>NW_008240039.1:1251764-1252852 GCF_000691975.1 Corvus brachyrhynchos
TTTATTATTACACTTTGGATTTATATCACCAGCACATCCCGAGGCCTCGGCACAGCTCGGGGCTGGGTTTCCCTGCCCGCCTCTCCTGGTTTGTGCAGCCTGTGCCGGGGCTGGAGGACTTTTCCTGAGGGCTCTTTGGCTTCTGGCTGGTTTCACACAGGGCTGGGGCTGCTCTCCCTGCCTGCCCGCGGGTCTGGGCCCCGCTGGGCTCGGATCCTCCCACCTGGAAAGCCCTGGGAGGACAGGGACTTGGGTCGGATGCAGCACCAGGGTTTGAGTGGGGAGCTGGGAGTTCAGAGCTGAAATATTGAGGGTTGTATCGATGCAAGGGCTGCAGCCATCCTGGGGTGAGTGAAAAATGTGTACTGTGGGTCTGGGGAACACAAACCACCTGAGGGCAGGCAGGCAGAGCTGCACCCGCCTCTCCCCCCTGTGCCAGACAATTCCTGTACCCCCTTTTTGCACAGGGACTGCTCTCTCAGGAGGGATGGGATGTTCCTGGAGTCTGGGATTATAAAATACCCACCCAGCCAAGGCAGGTGAGCGAGTGGAAGAGCTGTAGGGATGAGAGGAGAGGGGAGAGAAGCACCTGGCTGAGAACGCCCCGAAGTTTGAGTTGGTTGTGCCAGCACAGGGAGGCTGCTCTGGAGGCAGGAGCTGCTCCATCCCTGCCGGGGAGCGTTATCGATGAGGCAGGCGGGCCGGGTCGATTCCCTGAGCTGCCTTCTGGGGCTGTGGCTCGATGACCTCATCTCCTCAAGGTTTCAGCAGCCTCACTCCCTCCTCCTCCTCCCACCGCCCTCCCGCAGCCCCGTCCTTTGGAAAAGGTGAAGGATGGAGTGTGCAGGAGGCTAAAATCCTTCTATTGATCTGTAGTCTGGAGAGCAATTAACGCCAGCCTTGTGCTGCTCCTGACCCCAGCCCTCGCCGGGGGAGGGAAGGGGTGCACGGGGAACGGGGGCACAGCGGATTAAAGCCAGAGGCGGGCTGGCTGCCAGGGGGGTGCATTGTGTCCCAGCTGGCACCTGAGCTGTCCCCTGTGGTGCCAGGGGCACAAGCCGGGCCGTGCCCGTGCTCCAGAGCCGCTC
>NW_008240039.1:1253259-1254365 GCF_000691975.1 Corvus brachyrhynchos
GGGGGGCGTGCGGGGTTTTATCCTCCCAAGGAGGCGCAGGAGGACGGGCAGGAGCCCCTCTGCTCCGGGGAGCTCGGAACTGGGGGCTGCAGCCGGCTCTGGGGCCGCCACTCCTGGGCTCGCTCCGGCTGGGACACGGACTCGCCCCGAGGTCTGGAGCCGGGGCTGCTCCCCGTGGCCCCTCTCCAGGAGCTGCTCCTGGGATGCCTGGAGCTGTGCAGGGAGCTGTGGGTGCGGATGAGCAGCCAGAGCTGTCACCTGCCCAAGAGGAGGAGGTGCAGGGACAGCGAGGGAGAAGCCGGGCAGGGAGCAGGAAGATGGGAGGGGAAATGTTGGAAATGATGGCAGAGCCTCTGCCTGCTCCCCGTGCAGGCTCTGCTGGTGTCGGGCATCCCATTGGCACTGTAACTTCCTGTGCAGATCCCGAGCTTTTCCTGCTCCCTGCCTGTGCTGGAGGCTTTGCAGGGAGCGCATGGGGCCCTGCTGTGTGGCTCTGCTCCTTTCCCTGCCTGTTCCCTCAGACCTGGGCTGTTCCCCAGGGAACTGGCTGCTCCCTGGCCTCTGGGCCTGTGCTCCCCACCGTGGTTTTGTTTTAGCCATTTTTCCCTTGCCATTCAGTGGGGAAATGCTGTCCCAGCTGCTGTGGGCAGGAGCGAGGGTTATATCCATCAGATCCACCGGGGAAAAGCCCCAAGCCCACAGGACAGATAATTTTGTCAAGACAGACCCCATGGGAGAAATATTTTCCTCTTGGCAATTCCATTCTCCCTGCCCTGAGCAGAACAGCTCATACTCCTCATAAACGCTTTCCCTGCCCGAGAATCCTGCATGTTCTCATCCCTGTGAATGTCCTTGTGTTCTCCTGGTCTAAACACCCCACAGCAGGGAGTTCCAGGGGTTAATAATGGCTTTCCCCCCACCCTAAAGTGGTGTTTTCTGGACTTTGGTTTCTTCTGTGCTCTCCCTTTCCTCCACAGCAGGTCCGAGTTACCCGGCTGCTGTTCCTGTCTCCATTGTCACTCCCTGTGCCTCTCCCTCTCCTCCTTGGCTCCCGTTGGGATTTCTCGGAGTGTCCTGTCAGGCCCCGCTGCTGCAGGGCCGGGGGG
>NW_008240039.1:1254506-1254959 GCF_000691975.1 Corvus brachyrhynchos
TCACACACCCGGCTGTGAGGGCACAGCCAGCCCCTTCCTGGGGGTGTTTCAGGCTGGGCAGGATGGAAAATGACCCCTCGGAAGGAGCAAGAGCTCCCCAGCGGTTCCCGGTCCCCATTGTCATTCCGAGCACGTCGGAGGGAGCGGGGCTGGGAGAGGAGCCCACAGGGCAGGCAGAGTTTTCCGCTCTGTGGTGTGTGTGGAGAAACTCCTCCAGGCTCTGCTCCTCTCCCCTCCCCTCCCCCTGCTTCCCCCGCAGCTGAAGAACATTAAACACATGAAATGCATTAGCTCGGATTTTTCCTTCCCCTGCCCCCCTTCCCGAGCTGGGGACCTCCAGGAGGAAGAGGCCTATGAATTGACCCTGCCCAGTGCTTTAATTGACAGGTCATTAAAGATGAATGTGTGGCTAGAGAAAAATATTCAGATTGCAGGCTGGTTGTTGTCCGTGTG
>NW_008240039.1:1254991-1257676 GCF_000691975.1 Corvus brachyrhynchos
CCCCCCCGAACTCCGAACAATCCAGGCACCATGGGAGGTCTGTTTCTGGATGGGGAGGAGAGCCCTGCGCTGGAAGACATCAGCAAATGGACGGTGGAGGACGTTTGCAGCTTCGTGTCCAACTTGTCAGGCTGCACTGAGTACACTCAGGTAAATCCCACAGCCCCAGGATGTCATGGGAGGAATCCCATTCCCTGCCTCCCAGCTGGGCTTGTCCCTCCTGGAAGGGGCAGCTCAGAGCCCTGCAGGGCCTTTTCGGGTGTTTTCCTCATGGATTGCTGAACTTGCTGCCAGGAAAGGTGTGGGATGAGTCTTGGACAGAAATGAGGAGGGAGGTCAGCAGGAGAGGATGGGATCGGGGGCAAGGTTAGGGCTGAGCCTGAGCTCAGGTTGCACTGGGGATTGACCACTGGAAGTGCCTGGAAGCTTCTGAAATGTGCAGGAATCATTAGCACAACCCCTTTGCAGCAGGATCACCCATTCCCACCTCCTTCCACGCCATCCTGGTGCTCCAGTGGGGCAGGAATCAGCAGTGGGACAGAGCTTCCCTCTTCCCAGTGCATCCCAGGCACTTTTGGGGTGATGGAGCTGCTGCAGACAGCCCCTGGTGTGGCCTGGCCCTGCTCAGTCGTGTGGGGCTCTGTGGCTTTAGGGAATGAGGGTTTCCAGGCCCTGCCTGGGGGTTTAACAGGGTTTTTTACTGTGTGAAAATGCCAGTGCTCTGCCTGTTCCCTGCTCCAAACCCACAGCTGCCGGGGAGGTCTGGCACTGCTCAGCTCCTGCTCCTGCCAGGAAAGCCCTGCAAGGTTCCCTGGAATGCTCTGCATCCAGAACCAGGAAAGCCCTGCAAGGTTCCCTGGAATGCTCTGCATCCAGAACCACAGCTCAGGCAGGCCAGGGAACTTGAGCACAACTAAAAGTTGCCCTGGCCTGGCCCATGTTCAGTTCTGTCTCTGACACCCCAGGGTCCGCTTTTCCCAAGTTCAGGCTTTCTGTGGAGTGTGTTAGTGCTGAGCACAGGGAGGGTTTTGGCTCCTGGCCATGCTGGCTGCAGAGGAAGGGGAAGGATTTGGTGGAGGAAGCTGTGCTGGGTCAGAGAGCAGCAGCTCGTGCTGCAGCCCTGGGCAGCCTCACTGGAGGAGTCCAGCAATAAAAATCCACTTGGCTCCAGCAGCCACTGCCACTCTCCAAAGGGATGGCTCCAGGCTGTGGGAATTCCCGCTGGAAAAGGAGCCGTGGGGGGGGATTTAACCCTCCCTCCCATCGTGGTTGGTGGTGACAGCACTGAGTGTGAGCCAGCGCACGGGGAGGGGGCAGGAGCAGCCCCCAGATCCTCTGGGGGAGCATCCAGCCCCAATTCCCATTCCCACGTGTGTCTCCTTTTCCCGGCTGGCTCCTGGCTGTAGATACAAGACTGGGAACACCCCTGGTGGATAAATATGGGCTGAGGGTTTTTGCATTCACCTTTTCCATGGTGCCCTGCTGCGCCAGGGCAGGACAGGTGGCTCAGGTGTGTCACTGAGCCTGGCCCTGCGTGTGTCCCCTCAGGTATTCCGAGAGCAGGCCATCGATGGGGAGACCCTGCCCCTGCTGACAGAAGAGCACTTACTGAACAACATGGGGCTCAAGCTGGGCCCTGCCCTGAAGATCAGGTCACAGGTAGGAAAATCTCCTCTCTCAGAGCAAGTGCCACCATTTACAGCTGTCCCTGGGGCTGTTCAGAAACGTGGTTTATCCAACAGTATTTATTAAGCAATAATTTATCTGCAATTCTCTTTCAAGAACGCTTGATCTGTCCTTGAAAATGTTCCATAGCCTCACCTGAAACCAGCCACAGCTGTTTCAGGGAGAAACCACCGACAGAATGCAGTGCCCAGGGGCAGAAATAAATAGCCCAGGATCAGTGGTGGGAGGGAAGAACAGGGGTGCAGTGGGGAACTCCTAAAATGGGCTGGTTCCAGCCACAGCAGTTCCATTCCAGTTCCCCTCAGTGGGACTCAAACCCAGAACTCTCTGCTCCATTCTTTCCCCACTGAGTGCTCGGGAAATCTCTCCTGGTGCTGTAAAGGCCAGGCTGTGCTGTGTTCCCTCGGGAATTGTGTCCTGGCAGGAGCTGTGGCTGTTGCTGCACGTCCCTCTCTGGCACAGGTCCCCAAGCCCACGGGCTCTACGCTGCTCGTGTTGTGTTGGAACAACAAGAGCGACTTTACTGCTTTCCCTGCAGCCCTCCCTGTTTATGAGGGGGCTCATAAAAAGGTTCTGTGGGCAATTGTTCCCCGTGGGTCAATTCAGGAGGAAATAAAACTCTTTATGTTTCTTCAAAAACAGAGAGCCCTGACCAGCTCAGAGATGGGGCTTGGGGTGGGGGGAACGTGAGATACAGGCTGGAACTCAAAAAATTCCTTCAATTTAATCAATGGTGTTTAAAGTTCTGTAATAAGGCAGGGCTGGGGGTTGGTGGGGGCGGGAGCAGAGCCCTGATGCTGCTCCCTGAATAATGTCCCACTTGTCTGGGTCCAGCAGCAGCCCTGGTTTTGGTTAAGCTCAAATGGGAAGCAGCTGTGGAGGTGCTGGGAGGCTGAGGGGCCTTTGGCCCATGCTGGGAGGCAGGAGCTGCTGCAGGGAGAGAGGGCCAGGCTCCCTCCAGCAGGAGTTTTATTTTCCCTCCCTTGCCGTGGCCTTTTT
>NW_008240039.1:1257801-1258270 GCF_000691975.1 Corvus brachyrhynchos
GGGAGAGCAGAGTCCTGTGGAAGTGTCCGTGGATAAAAGGGGCAGGGTGAGCAGCCCCCTCACCTGGGGTGTCCCTGGAGCTGGGACAGGGGGATCCAGGGCAGACCTGGGGGCTCCAGCAGTGCCCAGGACTGGGGGCCAGAGTCCCTGAGGAAAAGGGAGGAGGAAACCTCCCCTGGTCCGGTTGTCGTGAGCATTGGGGGTGGGATTGCTTCGTTCCAGTGCTGTGACCATAAAACCATAGAATGGATTGGGCTGGGAGGGACCTGAAGCTCACCCAGTTCCACCTCCAGCCATGGACACAAGACCAGGGCGCTCCAAGCTGTGTCCAGGCTGGCTTTGGACACTTCCAGGGATGGGGCTTCTCTGTCCGAGGATTCCGCGCAATGCCGCTCCTTTCCTCACACCCCCCCCCCTCTCCTGCCTTTATCCCACGGCTCTTTTCTCCCGCTTCCTTCGCAGGTGGCCA
>NW_008240039.1:1258412-1264961 GCF_000691975.1 Corvus brachyrhynchos
TTTTTTTGGATTCTTTGCTTTTTTTTTTTTTTTTTTTTTTGGGGAAAAAAATCAAAACAAAAGAACCACACAGAAGATTTCTGAACTGTCAGAAAAGGAAAAAAAAAAAAAAAAAAAGGGAAGGAAGGAAAATTATCCAAAGATGTTGTCCTGGGACGACGCCAAGTGAAGAGAAGGATGCTGGAGGATGGAGGCAGCATTCCTGTTCCCTTCCACACTCCACTGGAGCTGGAGAGCCCTGCACAGGGACCATGGACAGGCTGTTCTCTGCCTTCAGGAACTCCTGGGTGTGACTCCACAGGGAAGGGAAGGGGCTCTGCTCCTCCCATCGGTACTTCGAGCAAAAAAACCCCATCCACACCTACCCCAGCCACCCTCCCAGACCTCTCCTCCTCCCTGGAAACTGGGCTCAGTTCCTCATTCAGGTGTCTATGCATCTCTAGCAACTTTGAAAACAATACCAAAGACAGACAAAAAGGATAAAAAGACAAAAAAAAAAAAAAAAAAAAAAAAAAAAAAAAGGCAAGTTCCCGTCCATGTTTACTTCGTGCGGATGGTACAGAGCCACCCTGCCCTGGCACAGGGGCCTGGCAGCACCCAGCAGCAGGGACTGTGGCCGTGCTCCAGCCCTGCAGAGGTGGCTTTTTCCGTGGGATGTTTGGTTTCCAGGAGCAGCAGCAGCAGTGAAGCTCGGGGGAGGAGGGGTCCCTGCCCCCCTCGCTCCTGCAGCCGGGGGGCTCGCCCGGGCTGGTTTTATGTTAAAGCCTTGTTCCAGAGGTGGATGTAGTTGCACATTCTGGGTGCTGTGGACACGAGACAGAGCCCTGGGCCCGCCCAGAGCCCCGGGAGCAGGGGAGGGATTGGGGGGGTCAGGCTGAAAACAATGGGCAGAGTTTTTACTACTGTGAATGAGCTGGGAACTCCTGGGGGTGACCTCCTGTGACTTGTACAGTTGTGAACAACAATCACATGTGGTACTTTTCTCTCTCTCTCTCTCTCCCCACCCCTTTTTTTTTGGGTTTGTTTTTGTTTAAACGTTGCACGTGCTGCCGTTTTTCTTACAGAATAGCTTTGGTGGTACTTTAGCTTCTTTATATTGTAAAAAAAGGAAAAAAAAATTCATTAGCCATCACATCACGATAAAAATGCTTTCCAGCAATCAATTTAAATAAAAAAGAAAAACACTTAATTTACAAAAGGTACCTGGCTTTACCCAAGCAGTCTCTGTCCTTCCTTTCCATGGGTGCACAGAAGGCAGCCACCACCTTGCCCAGCTAAGTTAGAGCCAGAAGCAAAAGGGAATTCCCTTCTCTTTGGGAAGAACAGGTACGTTCAAATCTTCTACAAAGTGATAATCTTTTCTTTCCAGTTAGGGTGGTGCAGTCCTCACCTGGGCAGTGTTTCCTACATTACATGTTTGGCTTTTCCTTATTCCTTCATGGCTGCACAACCTCCCCAACCCAAGGAACTTTAATTTAAAGTTGCCTTCTGCAGCACACTTAGAAGCCAGCTTGAACTGATCAAGGCTTCCATGGAAGCTCCAAAACTCTCTGTGCAGTCCTTAAGGCCTGCTGGGCACCAGGGATGGTTTGTTGAGGGCCCCAGAGCTAAATGTGGGGTGATGGGGTGGGTGGTGGGACAGAGAGGACAAGAACCTCGTCCTGCCCTTGCTCAGCTCACTCAGCAGGAGCTGGAAGTGAACCCGGTGCTATTGAAAGCAGCAGATTTTAAGGAGGGCTTTTTCCCCCCCTCTGCTGAGCAGCTTTTACTGGCCTTGAGCTGGCCACAGTTTTATTGGTACCAAAACCAGAACTGGTGGAAAAAGCTGGCAAAGTCCAAGTCGAGGTGAAAAGTCCAAGTTGTGTCACCGAGGTGGCACCTGGGGCTGCTCCCACCTGTGTCCCTGGCTCTGGCAGCAGCTGCAGGTGCTGCAGGTGTGCTGTGGGAGGGCTCAGGCTGCTGGGGGTGCTCAGTCCTCATCAGAGAACTCCAGGTCCTGCACGACGTCATCCCTGCCCCGTGCCAGCTGCTCCAGGTCGGAGCGGGACAGCCCCCGGGGGCAGCTCCTCCTGTGCCGCCTTTCCTGGGAATCCTGGGCTGCTTCCCTGCCCTCCTCTGCGGGAAAGGAGAGGTGTCAATAACCCTGCCTCCCTTCCAGGGCACAGTCACGGCAGCTCGTTACTAATTAATGCCAGCCACTCATTAATTGTCCGGAGAGCCCCGCAGGGACGGGCACGGCAGCGGCCTGAGGTGCCTGGGGGAGCCCAAACGGCCCCAGCTGAGGCTGGAGCACGAAGGGAGAGTGGGGGGCACGAGCTGAGCAGTGCCTGGAGCAGGGTCTGGGCACACATTCCCCACTGCAGAAACCCCAGGGAACGCAGGGCTCTCCTGCCAGGCCCACCCTGCCAGCAGCAAGGAAAGGGTTACCCTGTGCCCCCCGTAGGGCTCAGATGAAAGCTGAGGGCACCTCCTGAGTGGCACCTGCAGGGAGCCTCCAGCAAGGCCTGTGTGCCCCAGGCAAGGCTCCTGAACCCCGCCGGGCTGGGCTGGGCTGGAGGAGTCTGAGCCTCGCTGCAGAAGAGATGAAAGGAGCTGGGGGGGCTGGGAGAGCCTGGGAACACCTTAACCCTTTGCTCTCTGCACCTCAGAGCCGCCAGGTCTCCCCTCCGGGGTGGGTGAAGCCCCTCCTGACCCGCTCAGCTCAAAGGATCCCCTTCCCCACTCACCCTCTGACTCGCTGTCCTCTTCCAATTCTTCCTCGTCCTCCTCGACTTCGTAATTTCCTTCTTCATCGTCGTCCTCCTCCCCAAACTCCTTGCTGCTGGCTTCTGAGCTCTCATCTGAGGCCTGCCCGGCCCTGCCTTTCCCTGGAGGAGGTTTCAGTGTGTGAGTGGAACACGCCAAGGGCAGAGAGCTCAGGAGTGCCAGACACACTGGAGATTTCTCCTCATTTGTCACAAAGCCCAGCACCTCCTCCTGAGCCATTCCTAACTCCCAGCCTTCCTTTCCTGCCCCAGAGCCAGCTGGAACACACAGGAGTGCAGGTACCTCCCCAGCTGCTGGGTTTTTCCTGCTCAGGGCTTCCCAAACTGGATTTCCCTCCCCTCTTCAGCCCTTGCAGAGATCCCAGCCAGGGATTCTTTCCTGCCTGACAAATATTTCCTCATCCTGCTGTGATGGAATTCTCTGCATCCCCACCTTCCCTGCTGCCCTGGGAGGGTGCTGGGGTGTGATCCTGCTGGAATGGGCAGGCAGCTCCCAGCTCCACCCGCACCAGGAGCGCCAAGAAGTGACTGCAGACTCCCTTCCCTTCCTCTCCCCTTGGAGCCACACCTGGGATGTCCCAAACATTCCAAATCACAGAAGGAATGCCCAGGTTTGTCCCCAAACTCTGTTGAATTTCCCAGGCAGGTTCCAGAATTTACTGTGGCCCTCTCGTGGTCACAGCCCAGGTGACAGCAGCCCCTGCTCGCCAGGTTTTCCTTGTTGGGAACGCTTGGAACGTCAGTCAGGACAAAACAAATCAATCAGAAGTGCAGCAAGGACAGGATCAAAGATCCCCGTGCTGGTGACAGCCCCTGGGCTTTGGGCTCTGACCTTGTGGGTGACAGAAGGAAGGTGCCAAGGGCAGGAGAGAGTGTGGGTCATGCCCAGGAAAAGAAACACAGGTCTGAGGCTTTAAAAAGCAGGAGAGGGAGAGAGGGACAAAAGCCTCCCAAACACCTTCAGTGCCACTTCATCCTGTGCTCTCCCTCCTTATCAGTGACTCTTTTGAACCCAACATGACCAGCATGAAACCCCCTCAAGGGCAGGGCCAGACTGACCCCCACCACACGGAATTGTGGACAAGAAAATGGAATTGTGGACAAGGAGAAGGCAAGCCCAGCCCCAGCCCTGCACCTTTCACAGAGAAGCCTCCATTCTCCTCCTCAGAGTCACTGTCCAGCTCGAAGAGATCCTTGAATTCCTTCTTATCCTCCTCCTTTCTCTCATCCTGCTTCCTGCGCTTGATTTCTGGGAAGTTCAAGTCTTCAAGCTGGAAAGAAAACAAACCCAGCAGTAAGAACAGCCCTCATCTGTCCTTCCCAATGTCACAAGCTGTGTTTAAAGCCAGGAACTGGGCTCTGCCCAGCCTGCCCAGAGCAGCTGGGTCTGTCTGCTGCCAGCTGGGGCAGCCACAGGTTTGTGAGGGGTCACAGGGGTGGGTGAGGCACACAGAGCTCTGCTGCTCCCTTGATCTTCCCCTAATAAACTGCTTTTGCTAATGGAACATCCACTGCTGGTGCCTCAGCAGGGATAAGGATGCAGGGTGTCAGCGAGGGGCCGGCTGTGGGAGCCCTGCAGTGACAGCCAGGCAAGCCAGACTGTGCTGGGCATGTCTGCAGCAGCAGTTCCCCGAGCCCCTCTCTGCTTTTGGGTGCAGATTTTGTGATTTCAGGTGCTGAGGATGCTCAAGGTCTGTCTGCATCTCTGCCCTGATGGAGATCGGAGGGGCTGGCTGTGGGAGCCCTGCAGTGACAGCCAGGCAAGCCAGACTGTGCTGGGCATGTCTGCAGCAGCAGTTCCCCGAGCCCCTCTCTGGTTTTGGGTGCAGATTTTGTGATTTCAGGTGCTGAGGATGCTCAAGGTCTGTCTGCATCTCTGCCCTGATGGAGATCAATGGGCCAGGAGCCCCCGGAGCAGGCAGCCAATATCAATGCCATTAAGTCCTCTCAATTGACACCACCTCAGTGCTCTTTACACCTCTCCGGAGGGGAATTAGGGCGAGGATTTACTTGCAAGGGCTCAGGCCAGCAGGGCAAAGATAATCAGAATGCAAATGAAATCCCAAGTGCTCTCTGAGCATCAGCTGCCCTGCCCTGCCTGGCTGCACACCCCTCCTGGGAAGCACTCAGGCATTAGCACACATTAGGGCTGGCTTGGAAACACTCAGCCCGCAGGTCATAACTCATCTGCTGTCCCTGCCACCCCTCAGAGCACCCCAAAACGCTCTCCTGTCTGACCACAGCCACCCTCCCCGTGCAGCAGCAGCCAGGAACAGGCTGTGTGGAGAGGCAGCTCCCAGCAGACGCAGGATGAGGATGAGGAGCAGGAGATGGAGCTGTGCATTTGCTCTCGCGGCCAATTCCAGCAATTTCTCCCGGCCTGTTCCGGGATTATGGTCCCCAGCTGGGCCATATTGATCCTGGAGCTGAGCACTTCCCAGCAATCACCTGCAGCACCGGGCAGGGAAGGGCAGAGGGAGCAAATCACCCAGCACCATTTGCAGGGGCTCATTTGAAGTCATCATCCTCCCCCTGCTCCTTCTGCCACGCTGAGAGGCCTCTGCTCCTCCCAGCCCCGCTGGGAAGGTGTGTGAAGGGAGCAGCACAGGGCTGGCTGGAAAAACCAGCCCAGAGATGCCAGGGAAGAGATTTGGGAAGCCAAATGCAGCCGGGGCAGTGGTCAGAGGCAATGCCAGGCTGCTGCCCTCAGCTGACCCCATCCTAGGCTGGGTTATAGGATGCCAGAATGGTGTGGGTAGGAAGGGACCCTAAACCTTCTCCAGTTCCATGGGCAGGGACTTGGCCTTGAGCAGTTCCAGGGATGGGGCAGCCACAGCCTGGTTCTGCTCCAGCCCTACCACGAGGTGAGCAGGGGGGTGAAAACGTTTTCCATAATTCCCATCATTTCTGGGGGACAGGACAGGCTCCAGTCCTGGCAGCAGGGGGGCTGGGCTTCCACGTTTCCCAGGAAAAATCCCCATTTCCACAGGCGGTTTTGGAAATCAGCACAGCCTGAGCACAGCAAACAGGAGCTGGTGCTGGATGAGCTGTGCCACCCCCACCCTTCTGAGACCCCACGGGACCCTCAGGATGGGCACCTCAAAATAAACCCCAAACCTGCTGTGGAGTGACCCCAAAGCAAAGGGCTGAGCCCTGTACTGACACAGCCCACAGACCCCGTGTTCATCACACACAAGCACTAATTAGCTAATTCGGGGGCCAGCCTTTTAATCCCCAGCTAGAGGCTTCCCATCTACCGAGTCTCCCCGAGCTGATTAGTCCAGATCCCATTAAAAACCATGGGAAAAGCAAATGGAACGAGCAGAAAGGGTCAGAGCTGTTACACAAGGCAAGCTGCAGCTCCCAGCCAGGCTGGGTTTTTTTTTTTCCCCCAATGGCTGCTAATGGGACATGGATTTTCCCAGCCCTAATGGGCCTCATGGTGTTCCCTCTCCTGCTGGGGCTCACAAAGCTGCATCATTAAGCCACCAGTCCCCACAGAGCCACACAACAGCCCCATTCACCAGCAGAGCTGCCAGGCAGCCTCTTGGAGAGCAAATCCCAAAGCTCTGTACTGAGAGCAAACCCCAAACCTGCCCCTCTCCAGAGCAAATCCCAAATCTGGCCCTCTGTACTGAGGGCAAACCCCAAACCTGCCCCACTCCAGAGCAAATCCCAAATCTGGCCCTCTGTACTGAGAGCAAACCCCAAAGCTGCCCCTCTCCAGAGCAAACCCCAAACCTGCCTCTCTGTCCTGAAAGCAAACCTCAACCCTGCCTCTCTA
>NW_008240039.1:1265209-1267079 GCF_000691975.1 Corvus brachyrhynchos
AGAGCAAACCCCAAGCCTGCCGTCCTGTCCGGAGAGCAAACCCCAAAGCTGCCCCTCTGTGCTGAGAGCTGCTCCAGCAGCAGGACAATCAATGTCCCATCCCAGCAGCAGGGGGTTCGGGGCAGGAGCTCGGCCCCGCTCTGTGCTGTCCCCCAGCCCCTGTCCCCATTCCCCGGCTGCACAGGCCCCGTGCTTTGTGCACTCTCTGCTGTCTGTGCCCTCTGCAGGGCTGCCCTGGGCAATCCCAGCCCCTCCCCGAGCCCTGGGCCCTGCTCCTGGGGATGCACTGTTTCATTGCTGCCCTGCCCCGCTGCAGACCCCAGCCAGCTCTGTTCCTGTGCCTGGCCACCCTCACTGCGTGAGCAGTTCTCCCTCAGACTCCTGATGCAGCTCCCAGAGTGGCCAAGGAGCATTTCTTGGGGCTGGAGATGTGGGAAACGATAGCCTGGGCATTTATGTCCAGACAGAAAGTCCCAACACCATCCTGGGTGTCACACGATGCCCAGAAATCCAGGGTTTGGTACTCACTCCTTCCTTGCCACTGATTTCCAGCTGGATCTCCTTCTCCCTCAGCTTCTTCCACTGGGTGTAGTATTTGGTCAGGGGTGTCCCCTCCTCCTTCACCTGCTTCTCCCACTGCTCCTGGGGAGAGAGGGGCACACATTTAAAGGTTTTCCAAGCAGTTTTCCAATAGGAGGCACAAGGTGAAGATCCTTCCCCAAACCACATTTTCCCAGCTCCTGGGCAGCAATTGGCAGCCACACTGGAGAAGGACTCAGTGGATTTAAGCAGCTGCTGAGGCAGGAGTGGTGGGACTCAGAGCTCTCCTCAGGCCAGGCAACGCCTGGGCCCTGCAGGGAGAACAGAGGGAGCCAAAAGCTGAAGTGGAGAGTTGGGAACTGCAATCCTGGGGTGCCAAAGGCACCGAGGGACAGCACAAAGCCCCCACAAAGGAGCACCTCTGGGGGTTTATGGGATGCTTCAGCTCATGGCAGACCCCCAAATTATCTCAGCATGGTGGCCTGAAATGGGAGTTCCCAAATTCCAATTTCTGCCTGCTGGAAGAGGTGTTGAGTCTCAGAGCTGCTGGGAACCCACAAGGGGCTCTCCCAAAATGAGCTCAGTGCCCTCTGGGACCCGCTGTTACTATCCCAGCCCTGAGTTCCCTTCTGCTCCAGCTGCAGGGAGAAGACAACACAGGAGTCAAGGCAGATGATGCTGTAAGGGAAAAAAAACACTTCAAATGACAGCTGAAGGCAGGAACCAGAAAGGGACAGATCAGGGGATCCAGCAGGACAAAAATCTGTCCCCTGCCCCTCCAGTGGAGGCTTCTGATCACCTGCTGAGCCCTTGGTTTCAGTTCAGGCAGAGCTCCCTTGAGCACTTCCAGGCCCTGAGAACCACCCAGAGCTGTCTGAGTGCCTTTCTCCTGTCCTGCAGCCAAGTGTTTATTTTTGAAACAAACACTGCTGCAGGGTCTTGGACTGGGCCCAGCCTGGGGAGAGCAGAGTGAGGGAGTGCAGAGCCCATTTCTGCTGCCCAGGCAGAGGGAACGAGGAGGTGCAAACGCTCTAAATGGGGGGAAGCAAATTAGGTGGTCAAAAACCCTTTTACCCTTCAATCTTTTGGCATCCCAGGGCTGAAAGGGGGCAGTGGGATGCCAGATTAAACTTAATTCTCCACCTGCAAACATCCCTTTAGCTAAAAACTCCCTCCCAGAGCTGTACCTGTTTCCCTGCATCACCACAGAGCCCAGAAAGCTTTGCATGAGCCCACAAAACACAGCAGCAGCTCAGATATTCTTCAGCAGATCTCAACTCAGGTGCTCCTGGGGAGCTGAGCCCCAAAAGGAGGCAGCTCCCAAATTCCT
>NW_008240039.1:1267100-1269718 GCF_000691975.1 Corvus brachyrhynchos
CCACAGGAGACATGCAGGCAGCAAGAAGTTAAAATAATCCTCAGGTTCTTACCCCAGAGCTGCTGGGAAGGACAGCCAGTGGCAGGGTTGTTGAAATCCCTCTTTATTCAGCTGCAGACCTTCCCCAGCTCCTCTGCCTCAGGGAGAGCCCGGGGGGTCGGGATCTCTGCCTCTGGCGGCCACAGCAGTGCCCACAAAAACACAACCCAACAAATGCCCCCAAACCAGCCCAGTGCCTCGCTCCAGACAGGCAGCAACCAGCCCGAGCCATCCCTGCAGCCCCTGCCCTCGGGGCCCAGCTCGCTGCCAAGGGGTGCAGCTGCTGCCAGGGATGCAGAAATGCAGGCCTTCCAATGAAGCCTGTGGGCACAGAGGCTGCCTGGACCCACCAACCACCCTGCTGCAGGCAGATTTTCAGCGGGTAGGGAAGTGCTGGGTCCCTCTCAGATCTCACACCCACAGCTCACCTGCTCTAAATCATGCCAGGCACAGTGGGCACTACCAGGAATGGGAGGATGAAAGCAATTCCCAGCAGAGGCAAGGCCCTTCCATGCACGTGTGTGCACCAGAAACAGCAGCAGGACACGATTTAGGGGCTGTTTTCCAGAGGCTCTTGGCTGCAGCGCCCTGGAGCCCCAGCTCAGCCGTTTGGCAACATCTGCCCCACCTCACATCCCCTTTCCATCAGCTCCTCCTGCTCCCTGCCAGCCCAGCCCAGTCCCCAGAGCCTCCTGTGTGCCCAGGTGGCCAGAGGAGCCGCAGGCTCACCACGGCCTCGGTGCTGGCCACGCCGAAGGCCGCTCGCTGCCGCCTGCTGCAGATGTGGGCCGAGTTCTCCTGCACCTTCTCCAGCAGCTGCCGCATGGGCTTGCAGTAGTTGGCAACCTTGCACTCCTTCAGGAAGGATTTCAGCTGGGAGGAGGAAAAGGAGAGGAAGAGTGAAAGCAATGCGATGGTTTCCATGAACATCCCCTCGGTGAAGAAGCATCTCCCACCCTCAGAGACCCACAGCACTGCCTGTTCCCTTCAACTCAGCCCAAACTCCCGTGGGATTTATCACCCACAGTCAGGCCTGGGCTGGGAGGATGCACAGAGCTGCACTTTGCTCCAAACCAGCTCTTTGACACTGGAAAAGACGGATCAGTGGAGGAAAAGCTCTGAGCTCCTCTGGGGGCCTCCACTGCCAGTGCACTCACAACTGCTCTGGCTCCTGCTCAGCAGAGAAAAAGGAGGATTGTGGAGCTGCATGGAGCCCAGGAGTAACAGTGGGTACGTGTGGATGCTCCATGGCCAGAGCCACAGGCAAGGACAGGAATGAGGGAAGGAGCTAAGGCTGTGGAACCTCAGCTGCCATTGGGGTGGGAATACCCCATACAGGGGCTGTGGGTGGCAGTGATGGCCAGGACTGAAGGCAGGCGTTGAGAAGAGACTTCAAACTGGGGTGGAGGAGTCTGTGGACTGGGAATGAGGGGCTTTGGCTCAGTGGGAAAACCTGGTGCTGCTCCAGGGTTGGGATGGAGCCAGCGGGGTGAGGTTTGCTCCAGGTCTGGCTGCACCAACCCAACTCCAGCTGGCACCCCCGACCTTCCCAGGGCTCAAATCCACACCCAAAATGACAAAATGAAGCTCTCCAGCACCACCACCCTGCTGTGACACCTCCAAACCAAGAACTGAGGCACCAGTGGACGCTCCCGGGGACACAAAGAAGGATGGGGGGTGTCCAGGCTGATTCATGGCTTGAATTCCAGCGGGCTCCACTGCCTGCTAACAGCTCTCCCCAGCTCCAGGAGTGCTGTCTAAATCCTGCAGGCCAAGCTCTTTGCTGGAGCCACAAATAAACACACACACACACACAAACACTGCACAGACATTTGATTTAGAGAAAGAGACCCAATAAGGCAGGAGAGGATGGTTAACCACGGTGGAATCCTCCCCTCACCCAGGACCTGGAGATGCTACTGGGAGGGAGAGAAAGGATTTCCAGGCAGCAAATCCATTGCTGCCTTCCCCACCCACGGCTTCCAAGGTTCTGCCTCGGAAGACAGAGCTGGGCAAAGGAAGGAGATGTTTCCCTCCTGTCAAGCTCCATCTGAAATGCCAGGTGGGGAGGTGTTCCTGTTAGTCAGGAGGTGACAGTGCCAGCCAGCCCCTCCCTGCCAGGACACTGCTCTCTGAGGGGTGTTGGCTGCAGGATCTCCCCATTCAGGAGCAGCAGGGGCTTCCCTTGTCCCCTTCCCTCCAGCACACCCCAGCTGCCACCACAGCACCAGCTCAGAAAAATGGGAATTCGGACACAGACCTTCCCTGCTTCCCCCAAAGCACAAAGAAACCATCAGCACGAGTATTCTCCTGCTGCTGAAGCCTGTCCCACCCTCACCCCCCCGTCCTAAAATATTTATTTTTTATAGGTGCTGCATATTTATCTCCACTGAGACATGCATTTGTCATCCGATTTATCTCACTTGATCCCCCCAGCTGCAGCCCCAGATCCATTCCATCCGCTGCCACACACATTATCATTTTTCTTCCCTCGCAGAAGTGTCACCAGAAATCCTGCAAAATCTCGGGCTCTATCAGTGCAGTTTGGAGCTCTGTGTTCCCTCACACAGCCCCTGCTC
>NW_008240039.1:1269756-1270316 GCF_000691975.1 Corvus brachyrhynchos
TCATGGTCCCACCTCTATCTGCCAGATATTAATGAAACCTAATGAGATCTCAGCCCTGTGTGGAGAGGCAGGGACACAACCAGGGAGGTAAAAGAAGATAAAGGACAGAGAGGAAAAGAAAAAACGGTCTGTGTGTGCCTTTTCCTACCCTGCCAAATGGAACAATCCTCTCTCTGCACAATGAAAGCAGCCAGAACCCCGATGTGTGCATGGATGTGGCATTAAGGTCTCACACCCCAGCCCCATCATTCCTGGCGTTGATTCTGTCCCACAGCCAGCCTGCAGCACCAAAGGTTTCTCCCAGCAGAGCCCACAGGGCAAAACCCCGGCTCCTCTTACTGGAAGTGCTGCAGGGAACCCGAACCCTGCCCAGTCCCCCACTCAGAGCGGGCAGAGGGAATTTCCCTGGGGCAGAGGTGGCAGCAGCAGGAGTGGTGCTGGCAAGGCAGGGCAGGGCAGGGCAGGGCAGGGCAGGGCAGGGCAGCACCTCCTGCCCTTCTGCCCATTGGAGCCGCCTGAGCGGCCGGAGGGGGCGTCCCGGAGCCCCTCCCCGCGCCGGG
>NW_008240039.1:1270872-1271265 GCF_000691975.1 Corvus brachyrhynchos
AGGGCAGGGCGCAGCACCTCCTGCCCTTCTGCCTCGCTGCAAGCCAAGCCTGGCTCCTGCCACCTCCTGCCTCCCCTGACCAGTGCCAGCTTTTCCCCTCCAGCCTCCCACTCCTGCTCTGTGCTGCCTGCCAGGGGTCTGGGGGAGGGAGAAGGCTCTTCCCTCCCAACCCCTACTGCAGTGACCACCACGGGGTCAGCCCTGGGGCAGGAGCAGCAGCTTTGAAGTGCCTCCCGTCCCCACTGGCTCTCCTCTCCTTTCATCTGCCGGCTGCTTCCTGCCTTCCAGGCAGGGAGCTTGGGAAGCCGAGGCTGGAAAGCTCAGCCCAGCTTCCCCCAGAGCCGCTGACCAGTGTGGCAGGGGGGGGGGGGGGGCAACCCCCCCCCGGCCGGG
>NW_008240039.1:1271325-1271645 GCF_000691975.1 Corvus brachyrhynchos
AGGAGGGCCACAGCCCCTGCCAGCTGGAACAGCCCTGACACGGCGCTGGGAGAGGCGTGAGCTCACCAGGGAGGGGGGATCGGCACAGATGGATCCCTACAGTCAGCTGGAAGCGCTCCAGGAGAAAAGCCTCTCCCCACACGCCTTCCCGAAGGCCCGGAGATTTTGGGAAGCCAACGCCAGCCCCCAGCCCAGCAGACGCCACGAGGCTGCGGGCAGTGGCAGCCAAGCAGGAATCCGAGAGCATCAATCCTCTGCAGAATTCCAGGCTGCTCCCAGGCTGTGTTTGGAAGCCACAGGGCCGGCAGCCGCCCCTCATT
>NW_008240039.1:1272013-1283408 GCF_000691975.1 Corvus brachyrhynchos
CCACTCCTGAGTTAAACACAGAGGGCTGGGAATGAGGGAACACATTCCAGCACTGAGCAGAGCTGTCTGCAGCTCCTCCTCAGGGGCAGCTCCAGCCTCTGCTCCTGTCACCAGGACAGACCCAGGGAACACCTGGAGCTGGACCAGGGAGGGTCAGGGTGGGTATCAGGAAAGGCTCTTCCCCCAGAGGGTGGTGGGGCACTGACCAGGCTCGCCACGGAGGAGGGATGGACACAGGAACACATTCCAGCACTGAGCAGAGCTGTCTGCAGCTCCTCCTCAGGGGCAGCTCCAGCCTCTGCTCCTGTCACCAGGACAGACCCAGGGAACACCTGGAGCTGGACCAGGGAGGGTCAGGGTGGGTATCAGGAAAGGCTCTTCCCCCAGAGGGTGGTGGGGCACTGACCAGGCTCGCCACGGAGGAGGGATGGACACAGGAACTGCACTGGCTCGTGTGCAGGGACCTGGGGAGAAGGAGCCTGAGGAGGGAAGATTGGGGAAGACTGGGAGGGAAGATTGCCATCTTGTGGAGAGCACCTCGGGAGGCCAAGGACAAGGAAAAGCCGGGGCTCGGAGCACAGGTTCTGCTCTGAGACCCTGCAGCAACTGGGACAGCTCCAAAGAGCCAAGAACTCACCTGAGTTCACCATCCCAACCCCATCCTGGAGCAGTTCTGCAGCCTCTGCTCCACTCTGGCTCCCAGCAGAGTGGCAAACTCCAGAGCCACTCTCCCCTACCTCCAGCCTCCTCATTAGGTGCTGTGCCTCTGTTCCTCCCCCAACAACTCCCCAAAGGACAAATAAAAACTAAAACAAAGAAAAGGTAAATGGCTCTCCCCTCATTTTGAGGCCACCCTGAGCTCACTGTTAGTTTAAATGACTTTATCCCACTCTGTGCACGTTCATGGCACCAGCAGAAGTGTCTACCCCTTACCTGGATGACAGTGGGGAGAACCAGCTCTGGGAAGCCAATGCTGTGGGCTTGGCCATGGAGATACTCCAGCATCAGGTCATAGAGCTGGTCAATGAGTCCATCCTGAGCAGGAGAAACACAAATCAAGCGACTGGATACAACCTAAACCCTACAGATCTCCTACAGCAACCAAACCCTACGGATTTCCCAGGCTGGGAAAGGTGTCCCCAGCCTTTGGGGACAGGACATGGAGCACATTCCTTGTGCTCTGCTGGTCACAGGGAACCCGGGCACTGCTGGAGGCCGAGGTCCCACTTACTCTGAAGGCCTTTTCCTGCAGGTTGGCATTGGAGAGCTTCAGGATCACGGCAAAGTTGATGGGCTTGGAACTCATCCGGCCTGGCTTCTTGTTGAAATCCACTTGCTGGAAAACCTGGAAAAGAAAAAATTAGTGTTAAGGTGATCCCAGCACAAAGCAACCACCAAAAGACTCAGCTAAGAGCATGCAGTGGTGGCAGAGCCAAGAAGACAATCCAGAAACCCCAATTCCTGATCACAGCTTTCCTAAAAATCCCAGCCAGGGACACAGGGAGGGAGGAAACACCAACCACACCTGAAGCTGTGGAGACCTGGGTGTGAAAGGTGCTGAGGTGTGAAGAGGAAACCAACCCAAGCAAGAGCATGAGAAACTCAGGTTTGTTCCTCAGCCCCACCCTTCTCACGGTCAGAGGTTGTACCCCAAAGCTGGAGTGGGTTTTGGAGCTGTCCCTGGAGGTGAGAAGGGTTTCAAAGCAAGACTAAATGGTGCTTACACCAAATTCACTGTCACTGAAATAACTCTCCCAGGGAGACCTGTCCAAACCACTGGGTATGAGGCAGATTCCCAGAGATCCCCACCACAGGATCCCACGTGGCAGTCGAGGGAGGCTGCAGTGGCAACAGGAGCTCATTTAACCAAAAACCAAGCCACCAGTTGGTAACATTTGCACACCTGGCACACCCACAGAGGGGTGAGGAGCGTGTCCTGCCCCCTCCCCACCCTGGAGCACCTCGAGAGCAGCCCCAGCTCCTCTCAGCCTGTGCCCAAACGCCTTGAAATCGCCCTCCCGAGCAGGAAATCATTTCTCTTCCCTCTGTGCAGCAGCAGCACATCCATCACCAGCCCCCAGCAGCCCAGCAAGGTGGGGATGCAGCGCAGGGGCTGCTCCAGGCCGAGGGGAGCAGGAGGGGGAGGCTGCTCAGGTCACAGCAGTGCCCCCAGGCCACAGGAGCACGGAGACTGTTATTGATTTCTGACATTTTATTTGTCAATCCAGGTTATTTGGAACGGAGGGACGAGCGTGGGGGCTTGTGCAAACAAAGAGCCCTTGCCTGGGGAATCGATGCCATAAACCTCGTTATGCACAGTTATTTCTTTGGCCCAAACAGAGCTATTGATTCCCCAGGTCAGACACATTAAAGGCGTCGGGGCTCCCTGCGATCCTCCCACGCCTCCAGGCAGGCAGGGAAGGCAAGCCAGAGGCTTTGGAAGTCGCCCAGGAGGTGGCAGGGAGCTGGGCAGGGCCTTTGGGAAGGGCAGGAAGTGTGGTTCCCATCGAAGGGCTGACAGCCAGGCTGAGGGAGAGCGTGACTGATGTCTAGGAATCCTGGGGCAGGGTGGGAGGGGGATAATGAGGGACCAGAGGGCCACAGGACAGTCACAAGCCAACAGTGTGGCTGAAGGGATAACCACTGGCAGACAGAGGGAAGGATGGGGCAGCACAGGCAGGAAGGAGAGGGATTTTTGGCACTGCCAAGCTCCCAATTTCCACGTGGGGAGCGGGAAGGGAGCTGGGATACACAGTTCCCACTGCCAGAGTGCAAAGCAGCTCTGCACCACAGCACCCCCACTGCATCACCCCATCCATTCCCCCTTTTCCTGCCCTCAGGCTCTGGGAAAAGCCCCTGGCATCTGCTGTGATCCTGAGCTGGCAGCCCCACAGCCGCTCCCAGCTGGGCCAGGCTCATTGCTGGGCCAGCTTCCCCCAGCTCTGTCACTCCCTCCCCTCCTCACTGAGGGCAGGGCTGAGGAAATCTCCTTAAACTGCTCCCATTTTACTGCCCAGTTCAGCACAGCTGCCCAACTTTCTGCTGGGGCTGGAAGGGAACCCTGCAAGTCACCTCCAGCAGGTACCTCAGCCCCGTCCACTCAAATATTCTGAGTATCTCTGAGGACTGACCCTCCATTATCTATCCAGGCAACCTGCTCCAGCCTCCCCACATCACATTGCTGGGGAATCTCTTGGATTTTTTGTTTCTGTGTGGCTTTTTTTCCCCCCTAGTGTTGAAGTGGGACCTGCTGCATTCACCTTCCACGTGCTGCAGGACATTGATCTGCTGCACCAGCAGCTCCCCACTTCACCTCATCTGCAGTTTCAGAGCTGCAGCACACTGGTGGAGGGAGGAGAACGAGGAAAAGCAAAGGTGAGGCTGCTGGGGCAGCTCCCCACCATGGTTACCCACAGCCCTGCTGGCAAAGTAACTGCAGGGAGGGAAGGAAGGGAGGAAGGAAAGGAAGGCTGGGATCTCACAGACTCTTCAAGGAGAGCAGCAAGACAAAAATAAACCCTTGCCTGCTCTGCACTCTCTCCCAAGCCACCTCTCCTGGTCCAAGATGGAATCGTGCAAGCTGCTGCTCTTGCTCCATGCTGGGAAGCAGAGTCAGAGCAGGGGCAGGGCTGGATGCTGGGGGGCAGCAGCCCCTGTCAGGATGCATCAGGCAGCCAGCTCTCCCTTCCCTTGGCAGCTGGGGAATTCCTGTGCCTCTGGGAATGCACCGACCCTCAATCTGTGTCTCCTGGAGCAGCAGCAGCCACGGGGCCGAGCTGAGAGGCAGCCAGGGCTGGGTTTGCTCGGTGCAGAAGGGAAATGCAGAGTTATGGTCACTCCTTCCACCAGCAGCTCCAAGCAGGCCCTGCAGAGCCCTCTCCAAAACCTGCACACAACAGGGTCACAAACTCCACGGCTGCTCCTTCACTGCCCTTAGATCCAGCTGGAACACAGCGGTTTTTCCCCTTCCTAACAAATGGAGCACATCCCATGCTGGGACCCTTCATTCCACCTCCCAGCCCCAAATCACGGTACCAACACCCTGCCCAGATCCTTCCAGCTCAGACAGGTTTTGGCAGGAACACCTGAGGGAGCCCAGGGTGCTGAGTGGGAACACCTGAGGACACTCAGGAACACAATGGGATCACCTGAGGACACTCAGGAACACAATGGGGACACCTGAGGACACTCAGGAACACAATGGGATCACCTGAGGACACTCAGGAACACAATGGGGACACCTGAGGACAATCAGGAACACAATGGGCAACACCTGAGGACACTCAGGAACACAATGGGGACACCTGAGGACACTCAGGAACACAATGGGGACACCTGAAGACAATCAGGAACACAATGGGGACACCTGAGTGGGCAGATTGGGAACAATTGAGGGAGATCAGGTTGCAGGGTGGGAACACCTGAAGGACAATCAGGGGCAGAGTGACAACACCTGGCTGGGGCCTGACACTCAGATTAGGGACAAGGTGCCAGGGCCAGAATGCAAACGGGGGAAGGCTCTGAGTTTTCTCTCTGACAGCTCTAAAAAGCAAAAAGAATCCTCACCCTCCCTGCCCCGAGCACCACGACCCCAGAGGGGAGATGCCTCTGTCCCAAAATCTGGCTGGCAGGATTTCAAACACGCAGCAGCAAGAGGAAGGAAGCAGGGGAATGGCAAAGCCACCCAGGCCAGGGAGCAGGAGGTTCATAAACTTTCCACAGGCTGAGGATGTGGTCTGCAAGAGACCTTTACAGCAACCCCAAACCACAAAAGCCTTTGCTTCAACAGAACTTGATTAGGAGTGAGCCTGGCTGAGTCAGGCACTTACCACAGCAGTGTGTGTCCCTCCTCCTCAGTGGCCAGCCTCATGCCAGCTCAATTCCTCACAGATACCTTCCTAACTATTTTTTTCTAATTCTTTCAGGTTTTTTTTTTTCTCTTCCACTTCCCCTTGTCTGCAGTCAGGAACAACTCTGCCTTCACCAAGAGATGACCACATCAGCAGGATGGAGCTTGGGCAATTCCTGCAGCAGGCTGAGGCTCTGAATCTCTCCGGCAACCCCTTTGCCTACTCCAGGTGCACCAGTTCAAGCCCCTGGGGATGCATTTCCACACCCCACTGGGCTCAGGTACGACTCACAGCCCAGTGAAAGCTCAATCCTGTTTTCTCACCGAGTCTGGTGCTGTTTGCCAGGGATTTTAGGGAGTGAGCAAAGTGGGAGCTCTTGGGAGCTGCTGGTGGTGCAGTGAGGGTGTTTATCAGGGAAAAGGTGCCAGCAGGGTCCAACCAACCTCGAGGATGAAGGGCAGCACTGGGATGAAGGTCCTGGTGCTCTCGGCCAGCAGGGTGAGGGCACGGATGCAGTGCATGCGCAGGGGGTAGAACCGAGTTGTTGGCACCAGCCTGGGCAGGAAAAGTAAATAAAACCAGATTCTATTAGGTCAGGTTTATACAGGAACTGCACCTGCAGCCTTCAGTGACACAGGAGAGCACTCCCCTACTCGGCTGAAGAAATCTGCAGAGCTGCTGAAGCCACCCCATAGCTGGAAATAAAATCCCTGCGTTAAACCCGTAACACTGACACAGAAACTCCTCCTGCCACAGCTCAGCTCTCCAGCTCTGCTGGGAGAAAGGGCTCCCAGAGCTGTGCAGCTGAGGTTTGTCACTGATGCCAGCTCCCTGTCAGGCTGGGACTGAGCAGGATTAGCTCCCCCAGGAGCAGAGGGAGAATGGAGAGCAACGCCTAAAGCCCCCCACACCTCATTTCTGTCCCACTCTCAAGCCCCTCACTCAATGACCTGTACCCGAAGTCATGGAAGCCTCCAGCATGAAAATTTTTATGTTTTTAAACCACAGCTCACAGATGACAGACCCAAGCTGATAAATGAACCCCTCCCTCCCCAAAGGACTTGCTGAGCAATCCAGGAGAGCCCACAAAATAAAAATGTTTGACCAGGCACCATAAATCAGCTGCATCCCCCCTCAAAATAGTGAAATAATTATCACTGGATCCATTACAGAAATAAATCTGCTTCACACCCCTGCCCTGGCACCTCTGGAGATGACGAAAGCCATTCTCAGGAATTAATTGATCGAGGAATAAAGCTGTTAAGTGTATGGATTTACTGTAAACCAAGGCCATTCATTTCAGAGTGCGTGGCCATGCCACAGCCTGCTCCACATCCCGGGGCTGGATGCACTGGGAATGCCAAACACAGCTGGGAGCAGCTGCCCAGTCCCTCCAAAGAGACTCCTTTCACCTCAGAGCAGAGTCCCCAGTGCCCCTCTATCACTTGGAATGGCCCCAGTCCTCTTCCCAGGCTGTGGGGTTGGGAACAGCACCAAGGCTTGGTTTGACTTGGTACAGCTCATCCTGTCACAGCCCTGGTGACCAGAGAGGACAGAGAAAACTCCTCTCAGCATCAGCCCCTGCTCCAGGTCAGCCAGGTCCCTGCTCATGATGCCATGAAGATTTTTGCCTTTTCTTTTATACCCCTGTTATACCTTTTTTACAGCTTCTGTATTCCCAGTGCTTTTTGCCTACATTCTTGGACTTGTTTGTCAAGCTAAGAGGCTAAACATCTTAGAAGCTTGGTAGCTAGGGATCAGTGTGCCCCAGACCCCAAGGTCCTCTCCAGAACACATTCTGTAAACCAAGATAGAACCATCCAGGGGAAGGCTCCTTGGGGAGGGGGGCTCACTTGAGCCTCTCATTGGGGAATCTTTGATAGATCTGCTAATTAGTAACACCTAGAATGTTATACCCAATGTTGGGAGACACAGAGACACAGACAGAGACAGACTGGGCGGGGTGCATCTCGATGCACATGACCTGGACGTGTGCACCTAAGGATCCTTAAAAATAAATGCCAAGGTAAAATCCCTTTTCCCCTTCTAACCGTGTATGCCTCTTGATTTTAAGACCAGGAAAAGGCATCACTCAGGGACACCAGGCTGTCCCTGCCTTCCTCCCTGCACGTGCTAAGAGGCTGGAACAGCACAGGCACCACAATTCCTCCTTTAAGCACACACCAGGGAACAGCCTCACTGTTACAGCTCAGGCTGCGAGCGGGGCACAAACCCGAGCACGCAAGGCCACGAAAAGTTCATGGGGAAAAAAGGGATAGAACAGGAGCTCCTGCTGCTAAAAACAACCAGCAGCGTGGAGAGATGCCAGCACGGGGATGAGCAGCAGGAACCCGGGGAGGACGCAGCAGGTGCCGGGGACACGGGGACACCGTCCTTGTGCTGGGGCCAGGCGCCACCTCCCGGCACGGGAACGGGGCTCTGCTCCCATCCATCCCTCGGGATGCACACCAGGAGCAGGGCAAAGAAGGGACTGCAGAGGTCACGCAGTGTCCTGTCCCACAGCAGCCCCACATCCACCAACCTGCCTCCTTCATATCCCAGACACCGGCCTGGCTCGCCAAGGAACGCAGCTGGGAGCTGGTTCTGCTTCCCCAGCCCTGGAATCTCAGAGTCCTGGAATGGTTTGGGTTGGAAGGGACTTAAAGCTCACCCAAATTCCACCCCTGCCATGGGCAGGGACACCTTCCACTGTCCCAGGGTGCTCCAAGCCCCAGTGTCCAGCCTGGGATGGGGCAGCTTCTCTGGGAAACGCATTCCAAGGCCTCCCCACCCTCAGGAGGAGGAATCTTTTCCTGGTATCTCATCTGAACCCACCCTCTTTCAGTTTGAAGCCATTCCCCCTCATCCTGTCACCCCATCCCTTGAAAATCCTCTCTCCCCATCGTTCTTGTAGCTCCTTCAGGTCCTGGAAAGCCACAATGAGGTCACCCCAAACCTCCAAAGCCTCGGCAGCTCCAAAACCTGCAGCTCATGCCAAGCTGAGACTCACCCCACCTCCCCTCTCCTTGGCCCCAGATCCCTGATTTATCTGCCTGGACAGGTAGGAAGCTGCCTGGATCCATCCCCCTGGATCCATCCCCCTGGATCCATCCCCCTGGATCCATCCCCAGGCCCACTGAAGCTCCCCAGGAGCAGCGGGGGATGGGAGGAGGGATGTTTGCATCCTCTTATCTGATCGTTTAAATCTGCTTATCTCCATCACCACTGGGGAGTTTTTGCAGACCAGGTTTTAAAGCTCAGATTCTGGTTAACAGAGCTAACAGGATTTGGGAGATCACCAGAGATCCCAAAATTCCCTCAAGGCTCGTTATGGACAGCCACCTCAGAGCACAAACAGTTCATCCACACACACTGACGGGAGGAGGGAATTCTCAGCAGACATCCCAAAAATAACAACTGTGTCCCACTTCTTCAAATCCCAACCAGCAGGCACCAAAAATGCAGCTCCTAAATGTATTTACAGAGCTGGAGATGAGGATTTTCTGAAGCAAGGCAGATCACTGTCCTTGCAGTTACAAGGATAATCTGCCCAGGTTATTCATACTGAGACTCTTCTTACACCAAGAGGAAAGAATAACCCACACCACAACTTTGGCACCACCTAAACAGGTGCTCACACACATCTGGGGCTGGAAAATTTCCATTAAAAGCAGCTTTGAGACCGTTGAGGGTTAAATCCAAATCACAGAACAGTAAAATAACCTTGTAAACAGAAGCAGAGCAAAAAGAATTAAGAATTCTACTCACTTGATGCAGCCAATAATGACCTGTGTCAAGGGGTAGATCAGGGGCTCCATGACCTCACTGGGGTGGATGGTGCTGAGAACTCGACACCAGAAGTACAGGCAGTGGATGTACTGCCAATTATAGACTGACTGGAAGTTCTCCTGCAGGAAAGGGGGAAAAAAAATAAAGGTGGAAGCTTGAAAACGTGACATTTGAGAGGTGCTCACTGTGCTTCCTCTCCAGGCTCATTTTACCCAGGAGGAACAGCAACACTGGAGCTGCCATTGAAGTTCACTGGGTACCAGTCAGTGCCTGAAGGAAATAAAGGGAATAAAACCAGCCTGGTGTTGCTCAAGAGTGGCTGCTTTGAGAAGGACGAGCTCCCAGCTTCACACAGACACTGGGATGTGGCAAAGCCCAGGAAATACTGAGCTGATCACTGGCAGAGCAAGGAGCACTTTTGGGAATGACACCACCCAGCACAGCTTCATTCTTTACACCTGCAGGGTCAAAGTGACAGGCAGCAGGGCAGAGAGCAAACCTGCAGCTCTGGCCTTGCTGGTTGCCACCAAAACCACTGCACCAGGCCAGCAGGGACAGGGACACAGGGACAGCAGGGACAGCAGGGACACAGGGACAGCAGGGACTCCAGGCTGGCTCAGCAGCACAGCCAGGAGTGGCCCAAGGCTTGCACCAGGCCAGGACATAGTTTCCAAGACTCTGGGCAGGTGCTGCAGCAGCTCTTGGTGCCAGATTCAATAAAAGCCCAGCTAGAGCACGAGTCCCTGAAGGAAACCCTTCCCAAAAAGTTCTGCCGGTATCCCCTTCAAAACACAGGAGTCAGCACTCACAAGGTGCCTCAGCCCCCACTTGTGGGGTTTTCCAGACTTTCAAGGCCCAGCTCATCTCTTCTGCGTGGAAAAGCAGGGTGCACAAGTCCTGAGACAGGGACAGAATCCTTTAATTGCAGCCACTGGGCCAAACCTTGCAGCAGGGACTTAAAGCCAAGCCACAGCTGGGCATGGCCGAGCTCTGCCAGCTCTCCCCAGGTCACTGAGACGTACCAAAAAGCTTTTCTGAGCTTCTCCTGCACAGGAACAGACGAGCAATCTGCTCTGGTAATCATCTCCCACCACCATCCACCGCTCCATCTAAACAGGCTTAGTGCCTGCATTTGGGCATTTCGGTGGTGCCATTCCCATCTCAAGTTCCACAGCCCTCCCCAGCTGTGAAATCAAGTGGATTTGCTCCTTGTCTGGGCCACAACTGAGGGTGTAAGGAGCCAGTGCAATCCAATTAGGGGATCTGCAGCCCAGACTTCATTTATCTCCGCTTATTTATCCCCATGTCTGCCCAGCCAGGAGATTTAGCTGGGCACCAATCCTACCCTGCTTGGGGGCAGCTGAACAATTAATCTGTGGGGTCTGTTTTGCTAAACAGGACTAAATCCAGGATTAGCAATCTGACTCAGATTTCCCAGGTCAGACTGGAGGTGGCTGAAACCAGGGCTGCTCCCCAAAGGTCTGAGCTGCTTTGTTCACCTAAGTCCTTTAAACAGCACGGACTTTGCTGGGGGGATGCAACACCCCAGGGTGGCTCCTAAGCTGCTTTACCCTCAGGTTCTGTGACACAGGCTGCAAACAGCAGCCTCAGAGCTGAGAAGGGTGTCCAAGATGGAAAGTGCACCACCAACTCTTGCAAGTGGGGAGAGAAAAGCGACTCCCACCCCGCATGAGGGTTTGGGTTCAAAGGGATCATCCGTGGGCAGGGATACCTTCCACCATCCCAGGCTGCTCTGAGCTCCACCCAGCCTGGCCTGGGACACTTCCAGGGATCCAGGGGCAGCCACAGCTTCTCTGGGCAACCTGTGCCAGGGCCTGCCCAGCCTCACAGAAGGAAGAATTCCTTCCCAAGATCCAACCCAAACTTCCTCTCCGTCAGTGTGAATCCATTCCCCCTCATCCTGCCACTCTGAGCCCTTGGAAATAGCTGGGCAGAGACTTTCTCACAGCCTCCTTTCAGGTCCAGGGAGGCCACAATTAGCCACCCCCAAGCTTCCATTTTCTCTCCTTCCTGGCTGAAATTTTAGCACAGACAACTCCCAGGAGCCCCGGCAATGGGTCAGCCACCACCACAGCCTGAACAGGGTGACTGCAACTCCTCCTCTCCACACATTTCCCCCAAGGAGGGTGGGAAAACTCCTTCCCCAGCAGGGCCAGGTGCTCACCTTCTTCCTGACGGTCATGGCGCTGCGCAGGTGGATGGCCAGCTGGCGGATGTAGATAAAGGTGTGCTGATAAGAGGTGTGCGTGTCCAGGGCGAACATCTCGGTCAGCGTGCGCTGCATGAAGTTGATCATGGGCAGCACGTTGGGAGAGGTGAACCTGGAGTTCTTCACAAAGGCAATGTACATTTGCTGCCAGGGGAAGAGGACAAGAAGCCACCATGTAAAACAGAGCAAAAACCATGCCTGGACTCCTCTGCCCCTCCCAGGTGTGTTCAAAGCTGAAGTGCTGCTTTTGTCACACAAAGGAATAACCCAGCCTGCTCCTTCTCTAGGGGCACAGGAGTGTGTTCAGCTTGGAGATGTGCCCACCACTGCTTGTCAGCAAGAGGACAACGCTGCAGGAGGGTCTGAGCCACACGTGGGGATGGCTGGGCTCAGCTCTCCTGCTCAGGTGCCACTGGGACAGCAAAATACACTTGGGAGCTCAGCTGGGAGGTCAGAGCAGCTCAGGAGGATGTCAGCACTCAGGAAAGGCCCTCAGGAATCAGAGAGATAAATATTCATCAAATAC
>NW_008240039.1:1283448-1289401 GCF_000691975.1 Corvus brachyrhynchos
TGGGAGGCAGGAATCACCCTGACCTGACGGAATTTCTGCCCTGATTGGTTTTCTGGAGGCTGCCAGCATCAGCTCCAGCACCTGCTCCACCTGCAGCTCAAGGCTTTGAGGTATTTGCACACACCATGAGGAAGAAAAGGTGCAGATGACAGCGAGGGCCAGGCTTACCTTGAGCAGGGGGCTGAGGTAAACCTCCTTCTTGTATCGACAGATCTTGTTCAGCACCAGGAAGGCCAGGACCCTGACTGTCTCCTCCCCTGTGCTCCACAGAGCGATGGTTTGCTGGGATAAAGCAGAAAGGCAGGTGAGTGAAGGGACAAAGAGCTCCTTGCTGGCCACAGACAGGCCTGAACCCCCCTCCTTCCCAGCAAACAGGCAGCCAGGAGGCAGGTGACACAGAGGTGACACAGAGGTGACACAGAGGTGACACAGAGGTGACACAGAGGTGACACAGAGTCAGTCACTGGCAGCCCTCCTGTCCTCACACTCTCCCTGGGACACCACACAGCAGGCAAGGCTGATGTTTCCACGATCAATAAAGGAACCTGTCCAAAACCAGCACCTCTAAACAACACATAACTTCTACTTGTGTGCCTGAACACTCATTTGGACTCTCCTGAGCGACTCCATCGCCCCAGGTTCACCTGGCCCTGTCAGGAAGCACCTGGTGCCCCCAAATCCAGTCACCTCAGCTGCACTGAGGAACTGCACAGCACAGGAAGGGTTCACTGCAGGCCTGGAAAAGCCTTCCAGAACCCCCTGCAGCAGCCCTGCAGCTCCTCCACCTTCAGCTGTGAGGGGTGCCAGCCTCCCTGCACTCCATGCCATGAATCATCCCCACCACCAAAGGCTTCCCTGCCTCCTTCCAGAGCTGCCTTGCCGCTTCCATTCAGATGCCACCCTGCTGCCCTCCGTGTCTCCTCCACACCTCCTGTGTTGCTGTTACTGCTCAGCAGTTGTGACTGAGCTGCCACAGAAATATTCCACCCCCAGCTCCCCGCGTGGAGAGGCAGCACAGACATTCCCAGGGCCTGGCAGCAATTCCTCCATCTGGGAGGAGGAAGCAGCTTCCCAAAACACCTCCCTGGGGAGCAGCAGCTACAAACAGAGCCACCCACCCACTCACCTCAGCCTGGCATCGCCCCGTGGCACCTGGAGAGGGGCAGGAATCATCTCCAGGAACAAAGGCAAAGCAAGGGAACACTCCAGAGGCTGAACTGCCAGGGGGTCCAGCCCATACACCACAAAAGGCTCAGTTGAAGGGAGGAAAGAGCACCTCAGATGCCAAAGGCACCTCCCAGCAGGTCCCCTTACCTTGAGGAGGGCTCGGCACTGCTTTGGGAAGGACAGGTAATATGGAACTATGGAATTCACGTGCTGCAGCACTGCTGCACCCACTGAGGCCTCTGTCAGGCACGACAGCAGCTGTGGAGGAGAACAAACCAAGCCCAGTTAGCAGGCAGGGCTCATCAGCTCTCCCTCCGTGTCAGGAAGGAGCTCAGACAAACCCCAAGAGCTGGAGCAGGGGAGGAGCAGGCACAGGGCAGGGGAAAGAGCTGCCCTGCAGGTGCCTCATCCTGAAAAGGGGAGCTCAGGCTGCTGCACCTGCAGGGTTAATGGCCCCTGGGCCATCACACAGCACCTCCCCTGTGGAGGCTGCAAAATCAGTTTATCTGCAGTGTGGGACACCTGACAGGTGATGTGACCGTGACCAAAGGGTCACCTCACTGCAAATGGCCAAATTCACCCTCAGTCTGCACCAGGAAACATCTCCTGAGCTAGCTGATGGCACACTGCATTTCTCCAGGGCTTCTGAGGGGGAAGCTGGAATGCTCTGGGTAGCAGAGGTTACCTCTGCCTCAAGGAAAGGCTCAGGCAAAACGGGAAGAACCAGGATCTTTGTGTCTGCAGCTTGTTCAGCTCAGTTCCCTGCAGCCAGCCCCAGTTTCCAGTCTGCAGACAAGGTGAGCTCTGAGAGGCTCTGCCTGATGCAGCCCCAGCTGCTGGAAGCAGCACAGGAATTTTATCCACATTCAGTTTGCCTCCTCACCCTCCTCCTTGCTCTGCAAAGGTTCTGGACCGAGCAGACTTTGCCAAGTCCCTCTCACACCAGAAGGAGAAGATTTTGTTCAGAAAAGCCACTGTGGTGAAGCACTACGAGCTGTCAGGAGTCAGCCCAGGAGCAGGGATTGCTTCCAGAATTGCATTCCCAGCTCTTCCTTGTCTGCAATCCTGTGCTGCTGGAGAGAGGCACCATGGCTCGAGGGGAAAAAAAACCTCTCCTGCTCCAACTGCTCTTTGTGCTAAGTCATTGTGCCAGCTCCCAGCTGAGGGCCAGCAGCACTTGGGCTGTCTCTGCCAGTCTCCCTTCCCTCAGCTGCTGGAGAAGCAGGGTTTCAGCGCTGGCTTGGTTTTGATGCTCTAATTTGGGCATGCACAACGAGGCCATCTCAAAAACAATTAAGTGGGGGCAGAAGTTTCCTTCAGAAATAATCCACAAAGTGTCTCTGAAACACCAGAAATTCTGGATGGATGGGATGGAACATTATCACAGTCAGAGATGCCACATGTGAGGTTACCGGCAGAACATCTCAGGATTTACCCCAAGTGGAGAGACCACAGCACCAAGGAATGAATTAATGATACAGAATGCAGGAGCACAGACTGCAAACCACTTTAAAGCCTATTAAATATTAATCTGCCAGACAAATTAAAACAGAGAGAGCTGCTGGAATGTTAATTCAACCCTTCTTCACTGCCTTACACATTCTGGCCCAAGCACCCAAACTCTTAATTAGCCCAAATACTTCCAAAACAAGACAGGGAAACGATGAACACAAACCTCAGAGGGGCAAACCCAATCTGCCTCGCTCCAAAATATCCTAACGAGCCCAGCAAGGCACAGACTGACCCCACAGCCAGAAAATGATGATATTCCTTACTTGTATGGTACAGCCAAGATAAACCTTGATGTCCAGGCGTAGCTTTCCCCAGAGGGGGCTGGTGGAAGGGAGAACCATTCTGGAAAGGAGCAAGAGGTGGGTTTAGCTTTTAAAAAAACCCCAAATCAATCAGATCTCAGCAGCAAAATGAGCAGTGAGATCAATTCCTTGCAGCAAGAGCTGCCTGCAAAGCATGAACTGCTGGATGATCTGGGGTCACACACTGCAGGGACACAGCAGAAAGGTCGGTCCCTTCCTCTCAAAACCAATTTCCAGTGCCTGAACTGTGTCCTGAGTGCAAGCCCAGGCAATTGCAGACCTTCCTGAAGCCACACATCCTCTGCAAATGCCTGGAGTTTGACATTACACAGGACACAATTTGGGGGAAGAAAAGAACCCTGTGAGCATCATCAGTGTTTGGGAAGAGCTGGCACCTCTTTCCCAGGTTCAAAGCCAGCTCTGAAAATCCCCACCAGCTTCCCCAAAGGTCTCAAATCCCCCCAGACTTACTTGAGTTTGTTCTTGGGGGCTTTGGGGAGCAGCAGCTTGTGAAGGTGGTGGAAGAGGTCCCGGATGCAGAAGGACACCAGGGCATTGAACACTGGGTGAAACAAGCCAGGAAAGCTTTTGTGAGTGATTTTGCATGTATTCCTGGTTTTCCTCATGTGAAAAGAGGTCCCCTAGGAACTGAGGCCAGTAATTTCCATGGCACAACTCCTGCATTTCCTTCTAGACCCCCCAGCCTGCCTTATACTGCAATGTTTTATGTAAAATTAGAAGGCACAGGGGCCACCTCTGCAGGCAAACAGCACCAAGAATCCTCAAGAGAAAAGACACCAGTGCACAGAGCAGCACAGCAAGGTAAGCTACTTAATCAAGTGAAAGGGTTAATTAACTCCTCCCAGTGCTCACCTCCCACAGCCCGAACTTTCCCTTCCCTCACCTGCTGTGTCAGACACCTGGAACTTGCTGGGGTCACCACCACTGTCTCCTCTGGTGGTGGCCACAGCTGCCTTGTAGGCTTGGGTGATTTCATGGAAGAGTTTTGGGGTGAGATTCCTCTGGGGAAAGAAGAAAAAGGGTCGCTGAGGACAAGAAGCAAGGGACCTTGTGGAACTCCGAAGCTCTCGACTGGGACAGGAGTGTTGGAACTCACTGGAAGTTTGATGGTGAGAACAGCTCCATCCTCTAAGGTGGAGGAAAAGCATCAGGACAGGGTGAACAGACTCATTCCCCTGCTCTAAAACTGGCTTTTAGTTGCTGAGGCTTGAGAAGGAATTAATCACCTTCCAGCAACTTCCAACTCGAGCTTCATTCCCCTTAGCTCTCCCATCACTGCTTAAAACGTGCCTAAGAAAGCTCCTGGAGCTGCCAAAGGCGTAGCAAGAGGGTGAAAAATGCAAACTTGATCATTCTGGCCTCTTCTGAGCCACGTTTCTCCAGCTTCTCCCTCCTGTGGAGTGCAAGTCCTTGAATCTTGCAGGCAAGAGAAACGATAAAGTCCTGCTGAGGGCACAGGACACGGATTTTGGGACACATTAACAAATCCCAAGCTGCCCTTTTACAGGCAGTGAGGAGAACTCTCCAGTGCTCTGTGCCCCAACTCCCTGCTCACCTGGGCAGCTTTCTTCCATTCTTCCACCATTTTCAAGCTCACGTGGATGAAGGGAACTTTCTTCCTTTTGACTTTTTCTTGCTCTTCGTCTTCATCGTCTTCATCTTCATCACTGGCTTCCTAGAGGAATCAGCAGGAGGACTGAGGAAAGGTTTCTACAACTCCTTCCTGGCCCCAGCTCCCTTGCTGAGCAGCTGATGAGGAGGGAGGCAGGCAGGGCTGACTTTATTACTGCTGTTCCCAGCACTCTGCCGAAATCAGGAATGGTTTAGGTGGGAGACTGGGAAGGGGGGCCTGCCCCTGGATCCCTGCAAGTGTCCAAGGCCAGGTTGGACATTGGGGCTTGGAGCAGCCTGGGACAGTGGGAGGTGTTGGGATTGGAACTGGATGAGGTTTAAAGTCCCTTCCAACCCAAACCATTCCATGACTGGGGGCTGGCACTGGAACACAAATATTGCACATGGAATTAAGTGATCCCAGCACTCCCAGGCAGGGCCTGGTACCTCTGATGCCATGAAGACTTTTTGCCTTTTCTTTTATACCCCTGTTATACCTTTTTTACAACTTCTGTATTCCCAGTGCTTTTTGCCTACATTCCTGGACTTGTTTGTCAAGCTAAGAGACTCAGCATTTTAGAGGCTTTATAGCCAGGGATCAGTGTGCCCCAGAGCCCAAGGTCCTCTCCAGAACACATCCTGTAAACCAAGATAGAACCATCGGAAGGTTCCTTGGGGAGGGGGGGCTCACTTGAGCCTCTCACTGGGGAATCTTTGATAGATCTGCTAATTAGTAACACCTAGAATGTTATACCCAATGTTGGGAGACACAGAGACACAGACAGAGACAGACTGGGCGGGGTGCATCTCGATGCACATGACCTGGACGTGTGCACCTAAGGATCCTTAAAAATAAATGCCAAGGTAAAATCCCTTTTCCCCTTCTAACCGTGTATGCCTCTTGATTTTAAGACCAGGAAAAGGCATCACCTCGAGTGTGTCAGGGGGTCTGTGCAGAGCCTCCTCCTCCTCAGAGCTGTCCGAGGCATCAAAATCCAGCAGCTTGCGATCGTTCTCCTCCAAAAACTTATAAAACTCGGGATCTCTGTCCTTCAGCCTGGAGAGCTGATCTTTGTGCTCAGCTGCCTTTCCCTTCTTCCTGCCGGGGAAGAATTAAGTGTTTATTCACTGCTCAAACGTCTGCTGCTGCTGAAAGAACAACTTTTCATCAAGGACTACGAAATCTTGACAGCAGGATACCAGATTATACCGGGAGAGATAAAAACATCCGGAAAAAACATCATAAATTTGTTTCTCAACTGCTTCAGGGATGGGGACTGCACCATCTCCCTGAGCAGCCCCTTCCAGTGCCTGACCACCTTTCCATGTGGAAATTCCTG
>NW_008240039.1:1290384-1290858 GCF_000691975.1 Corvus brachyrhynchos
GAGAAGCATTTGGGGCTGCAGTGTGTCCACCAGCTGGACATCGGGGTGCTGCGGTGTGTCCACCAGCTGGACATCAGGGTGCTGCGGTGTGTCTGGAGAAGGGTCTGCAGCACACGTCCTGTGACGAGCAGCTCAGGGAGATGAGCCTGGAGAAAAGGAGGTTCAGGGGGGAACTTCTCGTTCCCCACAACCCCCTGCCAGGAGGCTGTAGAAAAGTAGGGCTCTCCTCCCACGTAACTAAACAAGCGACAGGACCAGAGGACAGAGTTTTGAGCTGTGCCAAGGGTGGTTTGAGGCGGGATATCAGCAGGGATTTCTCCATGGAAAGAGCTGCGCAGGGAGGTTTGGAGTTCCCACCCCTGGAGGTGCCCCAGGAACGCCTGGACACGGCACTCGGTGCTCTGAGCCGCTGACAAGCTCCCAGCTTGGACTCCATAATCCCAAAACTCTTTTCCAACCTCAACGCTTTTGGGA
>NW_008240039.1:1291394-1298197 GCF_000691975.1 Corvus brachyrhynchos
CCCCCCCTCCCCCGGTGCCTCCTCCCGGCGGGGCCGGGGCGCTCAGACCCGCGGGAGGAGGGGGAGCGGAGGGGTAAGGGGATGGGGGCACACCGGAGGGGTCACCGGGGGGTGATGGGGGGACCCCCGAAGGAGCTGCCTCTCCATCACTCCCGGCGCTGCTCCTGCGCATCCCTCCTCGGAGACCAAGTTTGCTTTTGGGGTAGCACGCAGCACGTCCGGGGGGACCACCGGCGCCGTTTCCAAAGGTTTTGGCACAACTGGTGTCGTTTCCAAATATTTCCAGAGGTTTGGAACAGCCGATGTCCTTCCCAGCTCTCTCTGCACCGCGGCATCGTCTCCGGGGCCGGCAGCATCCCTGTGCCCTCCTCCCCTGTCCTCTGCCAAGTCCTGGGGAGATCCCGTTGGAAAAGGGAAAAGCCGCAGAGAGGGGCTGGCCCGGCCGTGCCCCCTGCCCCCGGTGCCGCACACGGGGGCTCGGGGCTGGTGGTGCTGGGCGAGCTGAAGGGCACGGGGAGAAACGCTGCCTCGGGTTTTCTGGAAACTTGTGGGGGACGCGGGATGCAGCTTTTCCGTGGCCTCTGCAGTGGCTGTCAGGGCAGAGGGCTCTCCTTGAGCCACAGCGTCGCTGCTGCTGCTGCTGCTGGAGCTGGTCCCGGGAGCTCAGGCCAGGCTGGCAGCTGGGCTGGTTCTGCTGGCTGAGCAAATGCCTCCCTCTGCGGGGACCGGCAGCCCTGGGACCTCAGCAGGGAAGGAGAAGGTGGCTGTCCCTGCGCTGGGTGCCACCAGCCCGGCTCCTGTGCCAGCCTGCAGGGGCAGTGGCCTTGCTTTGCTGGGTCTCCGTGCGGGATGCCAGCTCTCCTTTGACTTCAATGCCTGCTGTCCCACAGCATTATTCCGGGGGACTCTGCACTGCTGGAGGTGATCCTGGAGTGATTCAGCAACACGTGGATGTTTCTGGGTGCCTTTAGCACCAAGAGGTGCTGCTTTGTCGCAGGTTCAGTGTTTTGGGGCTCACTGACCCTTCAGTGTCCAGTGGCCTTCTGGTTTTCATCCCTGCAGCCAAGCAAACCTCTCTCTGCAATCCCGTCCCTCTGCACCCTGAGCTTCTCTCCCGACCCGTGAACATCTGCTGGAAATCCTTTATTCAGCACAGCAGTGAGTAAGACTCAGGGAGATGTTGGGTGTAGAGATCTGAGTTTCCTTCCTGAGCACTGAGTGATTAATGAATCACAGCAAAGAGCAGCTAATTCAGAGCACACCAGGAGCTGGCAGGCGTAACGGGCACCTGCTCTCTTGGCTTCGGAGCCCAGCATCCGAATGGAGCTGCTCCTGAGCATCTTGGGGAGCTGGGATGGTCCCTGATGCTTCCTGTCAGCCGAGGTCAGCTCAGTGGGGGTGGCAGTGGGACGCCTTTGTTCTGCCAGCACAGACAGCGGCCATCTGCCCCTGCTCCCTCAGCCAGCCTGGCTCTCTGTGCATGGAGTGGAAATCAAAGCAGGCGTCCTCTGAAGGCTGAAGATCTGCTGGGGAGGCTGCTCTGGGTCCTTCCTTTGCTGCATTTGAGGCTCAGCAGCTCCAAAAATCGAGCAGCCCCGCTGAAGTCCCAGTGCTGCCTCCTGGATCTCCTCAGGAGCTGGAGCGCTGCCTCCAACGCCGGGGCAAGCTGGGCTTGGGAGGCTTGAGAGGCTTCACCCGCTCTGCCTGGCCTGCTGCAAACCATCCCTAAAGGATGTGGCTCCTCAGGGACAGGAATCTGAGCTCCTCCAGCAGCAATTCCCAGGGTCTGGGACCTGCTGGCCTTGGCAGGCCCCCAGTGTGCCAGCGAGCTCAAGGCCGTGGTGCCACATGCTCCTCATAGCTCAGTTTGCAGGGATGTGCCCTGTGCTGCTGCTTGCCAAGAAGATGTGCCCTGCAGAATTCTTTGGAATTCCCTCGAATTCTTTCGTTTCCTGGCTTGGAAAGACTTTCCCACTGCTCCAGAAGCTCAGGGGTTGTTCAGAGCAGGAGGTGCAGATCTGTGTTGGCAGAGAGGGGCCGGAGGGGGCTTTGTGAACCACCCCTAAATGCGGTGTGGGTGCCGTGGGAGGGCTGAGCCGGGTGATGCCCGCTGGTGACCTCCTGGTTTGGAGAGGCAGCAGAATTATTCCATGTCCCGTCCATCTGCAAAAGATCTTCTTGCCTGCTTGCAGCCAGCAGATCCGAGTGCTTTTTCCTGCTTCCCCTGCTGCTGCTGCCTCATGTGATGGAGTTACCCTTCCCTTTGGAAGCCAAGTGGTGTCTCCTGCTGAGTCTCCCCAAATTCATCACTGTCCTGTGACATCAGGGCATTGCTGGGCAGTGGTGACCCACTCTGAGCTGGCCCCCTGTCACCTGGAGCCACCAGCAGCTGGCACAGCAGAGAGGTGAAGGGTGCAGTCCCTCCTTGGACCGAGGATGCTGCAGAGAGGGAGCTCCCGGGCAGGTCTGGGAGCCAGGAATGTGGCTGTGCTCTGGCCAGGCTGCCTCCCACGGCCTGAGCGCTCTCCCTTTGTGTTTCCCTGTGTGGAAAATGGGCTGGGGACAGAGCTGTCTATCACAGGAGAGAGCAGGAGCTCCACAGGGATGGGCAGTGCAGCCTGAGCCCTGGCACTGCAGGGCACTTGCTGCGTGTGACGGGGTTTGGCACTGCCTGTGCCATAAACCAGCGCTGGGTGTGACAGAGGCTCCTCTGCCGTGGCTGCTGGGGACAGTGGGAAGGGGAATCAGGACATGACCCACATTTCCAGCCCCTGACAAAGCCAGAGGGCTCACGTTGCTTAGATTTTGGCGTGCTTTGTGCTGGCGCGTGGCAGCTCCAGTCTGACCCCAGCGCAGCTGGAGACCTGCAGGTTTCGCTGAGCACCTCAAGGCAAGAATCCATTTCCATTCCTTGTTTCTCCCTAACCTGGGAATTCAGCAGCCCCAAACCTCCTCCAGCCCTGACCCTCGCACCCAATTACTTGAAAATGACCCAAATGTTGGCGCAGATGCCTCGGAATCCCTCAACCATGGAGTCCTGCTTGGAGCTGAGTTTGGAGGCGTCTGAAGGAAGAGCTGCTGCCTGTGGGAAGTGAGGAGAAGGCTGTGGGCAGCGAGGTGAGGATGCCCTTCACCCCTCCCAGGTGTGAGAATGTCCCAGGGCACCGAGCCTCTGCCTCCCGCTCCTTGCTCTCACTTTTTGGGGTGACTGAGAGCGACTTTGAGCTTCCAAACAAAACTCCCCAGGAGTAACGAGGAGTGAGGCTTTAATTAGGAGAGACCTCCAGCCTGGTGTGTGCACCAGAGCCCACTGATGACAACCCAGGGAGCTGCTGCGGGGCTCTGCCGAGGTCAGCGTGCTGAGTGCCCTCCTTGCCTGGAGCCAGCAGTGTCTCTGTGCCTGGAGCTGGCAACTGAGCACAGCTTTTCCCTGTCCTCCCCACCCCCTTGCCGAGGCTCCACATCCTCCCTGGCAGCTTGTCACTTCTCTGCAGATGTCTAGACAGGAGGATTCAGTGCGTGTCAGTTATGCCTAATTCATAAAATAAAAAAAAAAAAAAAAAAAAAAGGAAAAAAAAAAAGCCCCAACCCTCCTGGGAGCTGGGGATTCTCAGTCCTGCAGACTCAGCGCTGTCTGCGCTGCCCTGCGCTGCCTCGAGGCTCCCTCCCTCCGAGCAGACTCATTCCAGGCAGCTGCAGGAGCAGCAGCGGCTCGGCAAGGGAAGGCAGGGGCAGAGGGAGCAGAGGAGAGGAGGTTTGCAGGGGTTTTTAGGGCTGGGCTCTGCTCACTGTCGCTGCCCCTCACCCCGTTGGTGTGCACTCACATCCCCCCCGTGCCCAGCAGGAGCTGGCAGACGGGGTCCAGCTTCCCTGGCACTGCCAGCTCCCCAATTCCTGTGTCCCTCCTGAAGGCAGGGCTGGTTCCAGGAGGAGCAGCTCCCTTGCTGCCACCCTTCCCTCCACGTTCTGAGCCCTGACCTGTGCACAGGTGAAAGCTCAGCCGTGTGGAGCTCTGAGGATCTGCAGCGCATCCTCCTGCTCCCGAGGCAGCTGCCTCCCTCTGCCTCCTTCCAAGCGCTGCCTCTGCCAGCCTGAGCACGCAGTGAACCTGACGTGAGCGGGAGCTGCTGCACGCTGCCAGTGCCTGTCTGAGCTCCCTGGGTGCAGGCAGAGCAAGGCCTGGGAAGGGACTGAGCCCCAGAGCGTTTTCTTTTCTCTCTGTGTCAGTGACACCGATGTGACACATCCTGGTGGGGACAGCTGCCTGGGTTTAGTGCCTGCTTTGCATCTGGGTCCCGGGCACGCACAGCTGGATGGTTCCCATCCTCCCTGCTTGTGGCAGTTGTGGGGAAGGGAGCAGGGAAGGTGGGGATGCAATGCATTTTGTGATGGGCCCTCTGAAGGAAGGAATAATTTGGGATGGCCAGGTCTAAGGGGTAAGGGCAGTGCAGATCTGGTGTGGGTTGTGAAAACAGCCCTGGCGTTTGGTTATTGATTAAGAAAATGCTGCTCCACTGTGATCCCCTCCCTCCCCAGGGATCCCAGCTTCTGCTGCATCCCACGGGGACTTTGGCTGTGCCATTTTGGAGGGCACTGCTCTGGCTCCAGCCCTGGAAGGGGAGCTGGCACCACGGTGCCACCTTCCAGACCTGCTTTGTGCTGCTGTGACACTCTTGGGCTCGGGCTTTGTGCCTTATCCAAAGGCAGCACTCGTGAGGGGGATGCAGAGCTGTGCACAAACAGCTGATTCTCCGGGAGAGAGGCACACAGGGATGTGGCACAAAGGGATGGGGACACATGGAGGGGATGGATTTACGCCTGACTGCGTGTCAGGCCCGAGGGCAGGGGGCTGTCCCCCCATCCCCTGTCCCCACCATCGGAGCAGCTGCACAGGATGTGTCTCTGCTGCCTCCCAGCCCTCCCGCCAGACACAAAATCCCCATCCAGGCTGTCAACAAAAAGCCATTCTCCAGGGCCTTCCTGGGGAAAGGGCAGGCTCGGAACTTCTCCCTGGAGGATCCTCTGTTCCCTGTTTATTGCTCAGCACACTTCTTTTCACTCCCAGCAAAATATGGTTTTTTGTGCGGCGAGGACAGGCCTCCCTTTGGGCAGGGATCATTTGCATTAATTAACAGAGCTGTTATGCATGGCCACGCTCTGGCGCAGAGGAGCCAAACAAATGCCTCCTTTTTTGTTGGTTTTTTTTTTTTTTTTTTTGTGCCATAACCTCAGAGTTATTCCAAGGGAGGCAGCACATCCGTCCCAGCCCGTGGGGCCACGTGCACGGCTGCTGCTGCCCACAGAGGTGGGCTTGTGCTTCCTTCCCCCTCTGAGTCTGGACACTGCTCCACTGTCTCCTGTGGTCCAGGCAGTGCTCCCCATTAATTACATCCCACAGACCCTCATTTCCTGGGAATGAAAGTTTCAGCAGGGAAGTGAGGAATATTTAGTGCTGCCAGCAAAGTGGGGAGTTCGGCGCGGGGAGCAGCATTGGGATGCTCCATTCCTTTTCCCACACTGGTTTTGTTCGGATCTGTTAAAGCAGAAGAGCTCTGATGGGAACAAGTTACTGTGGGGTGGAGAGGACAGTGGGGCTGAAGAGGCTTTACCCACTGCAAGGCTTCACCAGCCCCATGCCAGCGCTCCTCAGGGAGGCTGCAGCCAAAAATCACCAAGCAGAGCTGGCTCAGGCTGCCAGAACTGTCCCCTGGTTTGGGGACACTCGTGGAGCCCAGTGGCTGGGCTGGCACCTCCCTCTTGTCCTGCTCCCTGCTGGGCTGTGTCACAGCCGTGGTGTCACTCAGGGTGGGTGGCACAGCCCTGTGCCAGCCCTGGTGGCCACAGGGAGAGGGCACTGAGCTCTGCCTCCTGGCCGTGGGGGTCACTGCGAGGGAGGACAGTGTCACCCTTGTCACTTGCCCAGGGCCACGCGAGTGGCGAGTGGCAGGGCTGGGAGGGAGCCCAGCGCTTCTGACTCTTTGGAAATGCTTGTGGTCCCCCCAAAGGCTCCAGCAGCACCCCCAGCCTGCTGGGCCCTCTGGGGGCTCCGCCAGGGTGCCAACCCTTCCTCTCCAATCGCCCAGGAGAAGCAAAGCCACCTTTCCCTCGCTCTGTCCTGCGCTGTCCCCGCCGGGCCCTGCCCCTGCTGCGGATCCAGGAGCTCCTGTCCCTCATTCCCAGCCCCCTGGAGGGACGAGGAGAGAGCTCTGGAGCTGGGACATGACTGAAATACTGATGGGGACAAATGTGCTCGGCAGGGATGACACAGAGAAACCGGCCTGAGCCGAGCAGGAAAACCCTTGGGCTTGCGGCTGGGATGGGGATAGAGGTGGGGAAGCTCTGTCAGCTCCCTGCCCGAAAGCAGCTCTGGGAAAAGACCTCTGGAGCTTAACCCTAATCCTAACCCCAACCCTGACCTGCTGGAGCTCAGGTGGGGATGTTAATAATGAAAAACCTCCCTTGTGTGGGCACCTCATGTAGCAGATGTGAATTAGGAGATGGGGTGTCCCGGGGATGCTGCAGCTTCCGAGACTGGGATGTGGGAGGATAAGACCACGCTCCCGGGCTCTCCTTTGCTGCCGAGGGCACGGTGGCACCGTGCTGGCCCTGCTGGAAAGCACCAGCAGGCACTGCCTCTGCCGTGTGCCCCAGAGCCCTCCCCGCTGCCAGGGACAGGAGGAATCTCGTAGCACTCGAGGTGATGCAAATAGAAAAGGGCATTGCAGGCTTCTCCCCGCTCAGGAAACATGTTTATTCATCTTTTTTCCTCCCCCAGACTCTCATACGTGCTACAACACATCTTT
>NW_008240039.1:1298357-1305450 GCF_000691975.1 Corvus brachyrhynchos
CAAGCGGTTTTTCCCTGCTGCTGCCTCCCCCTCCTTCCTCCTGCTGCTCAGTGCCCCCCTCCTCGCTGCCCCAGCTCCTGGGTGCTGCCAAAGGCCTTTGCGAGCAGCGTGAGCAGCCTGGATGCAAACAGCACCGGGGGAGGAGATCTCTGCGTGAATAAATGGTCCTTGATCAGGCAGGTTTTGTTTTCCTAGAATCACAGAATGGTTTGGGCTGCAAGGGGCTGTAAAAGCCGTCCGGTTCCATGGGCAAGGATGCCTTCCACCGTCCCAGGGTGCTCTGAGCTCCACCCAGCCTGGCCTGGGACACTTCCAGGGATGCAGGGGCAGCCGCAGCTGCTCTGGGAAATCCATTCCGGGGCCTCCCCACCCTCACGGGGATGAATCCCTTCCCTACATTGAACCTGAATTTCCCCTCTTTGTTTGCACCAAATGACATTTCCCTGGCAGGGCAGGGTCTGGGCAGAGCTGTCAGGGTCGCTGTCAGCGCCGGGTGTTTGAGCAGGGCTGGCTCCCCAGGGATCCCCCAGGGGCTGCAGCAGCTCCTGCCTGGATAACTCTGTGCTTTTCCCCCATCCCAGAGGCGGTGGGAAGGGCCCCCCCCCTTCCCTGCCCGCGGCAGCCATGGAGGGGGGTGTGCAGCTCCTGAACCGCGACGGGCACAGCATCTCACACAACTCCAAGCGCCACTACCACGACGCCTTCGTGTGCATGAACCGCATGCGGCAGCGGGGGCTGCTCTGCGACATCGTCCTGCACGTGGCCACCAAGGAGATCAAGGCCCACAAGGTGGTGCTGGCATCGTGCAGCCCCTACTTCCACGCCATGTTCACAAGCAAGTAGAGTCCTCTCTTCCCCAGGGACAAGCTCGCCCTGCTCTCAGCCCTCCCCTCTCCCAAGCCCTTCCTGCTCGGGCCCTGCTCCCTGTTCTCCCTGCTCTGCCCTTTCGTGTGTCATTTCTGTGGGCAGGAGCAGGAGTTTTCCTCATTCCACTCCCTTCCCTGAACCCCTTTGCCCATGCACAGGATCCTGGTGTCCCCCTCCTGCAGTCCTGGCCCCCAGTCCCTAGAGCTCGGCAGGAAACCTTCCAGAAACAAACCACTTGTTCCATGCATGGTTAAATCCTCCATTTCACTCCCTTCCCTGATCTTCTTTGCCCACAGCCCCCTGCACAGGGATCCTGTCCCCCCTCCTGCAGTCCTGGCCCCCATTCCCCAGAGCTGGACAGAAAACCTCCCTGGGCTGTGATGTGGAGGTGGATGCAGCTCATTCCACGCATCCACCTGGGGGGGGAAGCAGCCCTGCTGTGGGAGTTGTTGCTCATTTTTGGTGTCCTTTGCCCCAGATGAGATGAGTGAGAGCCGCCAGACTCATGTAACGCTGCACGACATCGACCCCCAGGCGCTGGAGCAGCTGGTGCAGTACGCCTACACGGCTGAGATCGTGGTGGGAGAGGGGAATGTGCAGGTAGGAGCTTTTTCCCCCAGGCCCCCTTCTCCACAAAGCTGTTTTGTAGCAGATTTGCCTCCTGGGGACGCCTCTCTCCTGCTCAGCACTGCCAGCTGTTTCTGTGGTGGCAGCTGGGTCTGGCAGTGGTCAGGGAGTTCAGCTGCTTCCCTTCCTGGAGGTGGCTCCTCAAAGCACTGCGCAGTTCCCAGATTCGTTCCCAAGCACCTGCCGTCCTCCTGGCCCTGGGGGGTGTCACAGGTGTCCTTCCCAGCCCTTCTTTACCTCAGAAACCAGGAGTGCTCTGTCCTTTCTGTGCTTCCGTGCCTGCAGGCGCTCACTAAACCTGCTCTGCTCGCGACTCGCAGCGGGACGAGGGTGAAAATCGTTCTCTTGCCCTGGAAACTCCCTTTTCCCCCGTTCTTTTCCACTGTGCCAGACCCTTCTTCCTGCTGCCAGCCTGCTTCAGCTCAATGGTGTACGGGATGCTTGCTGCAAGTTCCTGCTCAGCCAGCTCGACCCCTCCAACTGCCTTGGCATCCGGGGCTTTGCTGACACCCACTCCTGCAGCGACCTCCTCAAGTCTGCCCACAAGTACGTCCTCCAGCACTTCGTGGAGGTGTCCAAGACAGAGGAGTTCATGTTGCTGCCCCTTAAACAGGTGAGGCCCCGCAGGCAGTGTGGAAGTCTGGGTGCAGCAAAGCTTTTCCTGTTCCATCTGTGAGTGAGAAGCCCAAGGGAGCTGCACGGAGGGGACAGGGCTTGGCAGGGGTTGGACCCAGGTTCTGGGCTTTGGCCCCACTCTGTTCAGTCTGTGGGTAGGGCTCTGTCAGCAGGCTGGATTCCACAGGAAATAAGGATGGGAGGGTAGGACGGGTTAATTTTGGTGCTTGCCACGTGAGCTCGGAGCACACTACCCTGGCTCTGGGAGCACAGCCCAGGGAATAAGTCCTGGGCACGTGGCTGGGATGTTTAAATCAGCTCAGCTAATGTTTCTTGCTGGTCATCATGTGGTGCCAGTCTGGCCCCTGGCTCAGCTGCTGTGCCTTGGCCAGGAGCAATTCCCTGCTCTGCATCACCGACCTGTGTGGTCCCTCAGCAGGGTCAGACACCTCCCTTCATCCATTCCCAGGGCACCCATTCCCTCTGCTCCACCTCTGCAGCCCCTGGCAGGTGAGGGGAGAGTTGTGGGAGCAGCCAGGGCACCTGGGTCTGCCCCAGGAACTGTTGAAGGGACACGTGCCAGCGGGGGCAGAGCCAGGGAGGATGGTCAGAGGTGTCCCCACAAAGCTGCTTGGGGGCACCCCGTTGCTGTTGGGAACCCCCAGCACGTCCAGGAGGCAGCGCTCTGCCTCTGGCACTGCCGTTCCGCTGGGCTGGCAGCTGGGAATGCCTCCTTTCCTCCCAGCCCACACCAACCAGCACTGCCCTCCCACCCCGCCCTGCAGGTGCTGGACCTCATTTCCAGTGACAGCCTCAATGTGCCCTCGGAGGAGGAGGTGTACAGGGCTGTGCTCAGCTGGGTCAAACACGACGTGGACAGCAGGAGACAGCACGTGCCCAGGGTGAGAGGGCTGGGAAGGGGTGAGAGTGCTGGGAAAGGGGGTCTGGTCCTGCCCACCAGCTCCGAGTGCCTGGGCTGGGTGGGCACACGGCTGGAGGAAGCTGCAGGAGAGGGCAGGAGCAGCAGGTCCCTGTCCTACCACTTCCAGTCCGGGTTGGAAGGGACCTTAAATCCCATCCCATTCCACCCCCTGCCATGGGCAGGGACACCTTCCACTATCTCAGGTTGCTCCAGCCTGGCCTTGGACGCTTCCAGGGATGGGGCAACCCCAGGGCAACCTGTGCCAGGGCCCCAGCACCCTCTGAGTAAAGAATTTCTCCCCGATCTCTAAGCTCAGTCTCCCGTTTCAGTTGAGCCCTGTCCCCGTGCCCGTGTGCCAAGGCCTGCTCTCTGTCCCCCCAGCTCATGAAGTGCGTGCGGCTGCCGCTGCTGAGCCGGGATTTCCTCATGAGCAACGTGGACACGGAGCTGCTGGTGCGGCACCACTCGGAGTGCAAGGACCTGCTCATCGAGGCCCTCAAGTACCACCTGATGCCCGAGCAGAGAGGGGTCCTGAGCAACAGCCGGACGCGGCCGCGGCGCTGCGAGGGGGCCAGCACCGTGCTCTTCGCTGTGGGTAAGGCCCTGCCGCTCCCCCCATCCCAAACCCCAGCCCCATCCCGGGGTGTTTTTGGGCTATGTTTGCTCTGTTTGCCCTCCCCGAGCAGGTGGAGGGAGCCTGTTTGCCATCCACGGCGACTGCGAGGCCTACGACACGCGCACGGACCGCTGGCACATGGTGGCCTCCATGTCCACGCGCAGGGCGCGCGTGGGCGTCGCGGCCATCGGGAACAAGCTCTACGCCGTGGGCGGGTAAGGGGCCACGGGGTGGGGCAGGGAGCAGCTGGGGAGGGGGGCACGGGGCTGCTCTGGCAGCAGGGATGGCCGGCAGGGCCTGCTGGAGTCTGGGGTAGCCACGGAAAAGCCTCTTCCCTGCGCGGCAAATTCTCCAGATCCCAGTTTGGTGGTGGCTGCATCCTGACCTGGGGCATTTCCTTCCCGTTTTCCTCAGAATCCCAGACTGGTGTGGGCTGGAACCTTAAAGCTCATCTTGTCCCAGCCCGGACACCTTCCACCATCCCAGGTTGCTCCAAGCCCGGTCCAACCTGGACACTTCAGGGATGGGGCAGCCCCAGCTCCTCTGAGCAGCCTCTTCTCCCCTTCTCTCCCTGCAGCTACGATGGGACCTCTGACCTGGCCACGGTGGAGTCCTACGACCCTGTCACCAATTCCTGGCAGCCTGAGGTGTCCATGGGCACCAGGAGGAGCTGCTTGGGTGTGGCAGCCCTTCATGGGCTCCTCTACGCTGCCGGGGGCTACGATGGGGCCTCGTGCCTCAACAGGTAGGGATTGCCTTGCTCCAGCCCTCCCTGCTCCTGCCTGCGCTGTCCTGGGAGCTGGGAGCCCTGCTCCTGACCCCCGAGCAGATGTTTTGCAACCCAACTGCTCCTTCCAGTGGGAAAAACCCCCACTTTGTAGCCCTGTGCCCCAAGAGAACCCAGCCTGTGTCAGCTCCTCCCTCCCATTTCCCCTGTCTATTCCCAACATTTCCTTGGAGCTGCCCCTGCGGGCCCGTGTCCAAGAGCTCTGACCTGGGCTTTTCCAGTGTCCCACCTTTTCTCCCTGTGTCCCTGCCTGCTGCAGCGCGGAGAGGTACGACCCCCTGACGGGCACCTGGACCTCCATCGCCGCCATGAGCACCCGGAGGCGCTACGTCCGCGTGGCAACGCTAGGTGGGTGCTGGCCCGGGGGCTGGGGGCTCCTGGGCAGGCTCTCTGCACTGCTGGGGGGTCCTTTTGCTGCTCTGCTCCAGTTCCTGCCCCCTCTGCCACATCCTGAGGTGCTCCCTGCCTCTGCCCTTCTCAGCCTCCCCAATCGCTGGGGTTCATCACAGCCTGGAGGCAGCTCCTGAGGGGATCCCCAACTTGTTCCCTTCTGCTTTGGAGCAAGGGATTGGCTGTGGGTGATCACCATCCCTGGAAAGGAAGGGACAGCCTGAGGAGTCCTTCACTGTGGAAGCAGGACCGTCCTTTCAGTGATGATCCCAGCCCCACGCTCACCCCAGCAGGAGCTGCACCTCCCTGGAGATGCTTCCCACCTTCCCAGGAGCTGCCCTGTCCCCGTGTCCCCCTGCCTGTCCCCTGCCCTGCTCCCTGCCTTCAGCTCTCCCTGCTGACTCAGAGCTTCCCTCCCCTCCAACCCCAGCTCCTCCTGAGCCTGCCACAGCCGATCCTGGCATTGCCCTGCTCCAGCTTCCTCCGCTAAAAACACCCCGTGGCTCTGGTGGGGAGCTCTGTGACGAGGAGCTCGAGGAGCAGCAGGAGAAGGAGCTCTCTGGGAAGCTCTGCCTGCTGAATGTTTCACACTGCTCCTGCTGCAAGGGGAGGGAGCCGGGCTGGCCCTGCTGGGAGGAGCTGCCTGGGGCAGGGCAGGCTCAGCCTGCACCTGTGTGGGCACCTCCGGAGTGGCACCTGTGGCATCGTGGGAGGCAGTGCCGGGGCAGGGAGGTGTCTGTGGCTCATCCCTGTGCCTCTGTGTCTTTGCAGAAGGCAACCTCTATGCAGTCGGGGGCTACGACAGCTCATCCCACTTAGCCACAGTGGAGAAGTACGAGCCCCAGGTAAACACAGGAGATCTGGGTGCCCCTTCTGCTTCTACCCTCTTTAGGGGTGCCTGTAAGGCCCTAACCCACCGTGTGTGGCAGTGAGATGGGGGGGTGTCAGCAGGGACAGAGCGTCCAGGGTGCAGTCCTGAGCACAAAAAAGGATCCAAGCTCCTCTGTGAGAGGTCTCTGTGAGGTTTCAGCACCAGAGCACCCTCTGTCCCCACTGCCTGGAGTTCTGCAGGGATCCTGTCCGTGCCCTGAGCTGCTCCCAGCTCCCAGCTGAGCTCCTGCACACCCAGTGTGGTGAGCAGGGAGTGTGGTGGGCCGGGGACATGCGCTGTGCCCAGGGGCACACAGCTCTGCTCCAGCCAGGTCTGCAGAAAGATCAAAGAGAAGGTCCTGGAGGCCTTTCATGAGCTGCAAAGCCCCAGCTGCACTCGCACAGATTGGAAATAGATACAGCTCAGCCCCCGTGGCGGGGCTGGCATTCAGCTGGGACACAACTGGTGGCCTGGCACAGGCATCTCTGCGCCCCTGGGATGGCTCCTGCCAGCTGCTGCTGTGCTCTCCTGAGCCAGGCAGCGGAGATTCCCCCTGGGAACTTGGGAGAGCGGGGACAAAAGAAGTGGGGTCCTCCCAAAGGGGTTTTTATGCCAGGAGCTGCGTGGTCAGAGCAGGACTGACCCCCCCAGAACCGATCTGGCAGGGGTGTGTGGGAAATGCCCTGTGGAGCGGCTGATGGGTTCCCTGTCCCCAGATCAACACCTGGACCCCCATTGCCAACATGCTGAGCCGCCGCAGCAGCGCGGGCGTGGCCGTGCTCGAGGGGATGCTCTACGTGGCTGGTGGCAATGATGGCACCAGTTGCCTTAACTCCGTGGAGCGCTACAACCCCAAATCCAACACCTGGGAGAGCGTGGCCCCCATGAACATCCGCAGGTAAGGGGCTGTGCCCCCTCTGGAGCCTCGGCTGCTGCAGCAGGGGCGGGGATCTCACCGTGCTGTGCCTTGCCAACCATCAAACACAGACACATCAGGGGTTTTAGGGTTTGTGGCTGGCTCACCACGCTCCTGCTGTGCTGAGAGGGATTGGGGGGTGTGCCAGGAGGGCACAGCAGAGATGTTCTGCAGAGGGATTTATCCTGAGCACTCGCTGTGGCCAGAAAGAGCCAGGGGGTTCATCTGGCTGAGCCCACGGAGCTGCTGCTGGGCTGTGGGAGGATTTCAGGCTTGCAAGTCCGAGGATTTTGGGCTCATAGGGTTTGGTGTTGGATGAGGTCTGGACGAGCGTGTCAGAGCAAAGGGGGAGATCTGTGGCTCTGTGCTGCACTCTGCCCGTTTGAGCCCCGGCAGTTCATTTTCACGGGCTGTTTGTGGGGCTGGGCACTCCTTTGGCGGGGTGCCTGAGCTCCCCCCACCCCTCCCAGCCTCACCCCCGT
>NW_008240039.1:1305639-1311369 GCF_000691975.1 Corvus brachyrhynchos
GGCCGGCGTCGCTGTGAGCGGGGAGCAGGAACCCCAGCCCGGCCCTCCTGGGGGGCTCTCCCCGCTCTGGGGGCACCCACGGCGTCACCAGGGCCACCTGCAGCAGCTGCAGATGTGCTTCCAGGGCTGGCCCTTCCCTGGAGGACGAGTGGAGGGGGTTCTCCCTCCGGCCAGACTCATCCCAGCACCCCTGAAGGCTCCTTTGGGCAGGGGAACCCGAACCATCGCTGCTTCTGGGATTGCCGTGCTCCAGCCGTGCCACCGGGCACCGCCGGCCCTGGGGTGGCCCCGGGGGCCACGGCGAATGTGCAACCACCGCTCCTCTGAATGTCACTGTAGCCAAACTCAGCCAAGCCTGCACTGTTACAGACTCCGGGGCCGCCCCCCGGCTCTCGAGGGTGTCTCATCGATGCCTTAAAACACACCAAGGGAAGGAGCCCAGCCCAGGCGCAGCCCTGCGGGGTGGGGAGGGTCGGAGGCAAAGCTGGCCGCAGCATCCTGGCCCCTGCAGCGCTCCCTGAGCCGCTGAGATGCCAGCTGAGTGGGGACCTTGGTGGCATCGCTGCCGTCGCTGTGCCAGGCTCCAGGACTGGGACTGCACGTGGGCCTGCCTCAGCCTGGGAACGGCCCGGCCTGTTTGCTGTTCCCCTCTCTGCAAAGCAGATTCTGGGTTTGTGGGAAGGAGTCTGTTCTTGGACAAAGAGCAGTCCAGCCTTCGGAACGAGGAGGATTGCCTGGCGTTACTTTTTTTGGGTATTGATTTTTTTTGCCTTTTTTTATTTGGACGCTAATATGACTTCATGTCCCTTTATTTTTTACACTGCCCTGGTATTCCCCATCCCCTCTGCTCTCGAGGCAGCAGAAGGGATGCAGTTCCTTTTCTCATTTGTTGAGGAGATGATTCCTGTGCCCTGCAAGGTGTTCTCTCTGGATGGGTGGGGTGTGTGCATGTGTGAGGTGCCAAAAGCAGCACGGGAGGGACTGTTTCCAATTAGCGGTTCCCTGCCAATCAAGCAACCACTTTAATGAACTAAAGGTTGGATAAATTAGTACTGTAAGGCCTGTCCTAGAGCCAGGGCCCCTGTGGGGTGGTGTTTTCAGGGTGTGCTGCGTGTGAGGTGTGAGCTGAGGCACAGATCAGGTGTTCCCCACACTACAGAGGAACAACTCAACCACTGGTACCTCAATCGTGTTCAAATGTAGCATTGGAAATATGGCCCAGCTGTTTGGAACTCATTCCTTTCTCCTTTTCCCCCCCTGCTTCTCAGTTCTCCCTCACAGAGTTCAGGTTTCACTCGTGTGGTACTTGCGGGCCTGTTTTCAAGTAGCGAGAGATTTCTCCTTTTATTTGGGGGGGGTGAAAGAAGAGTTTGAGGTGAGACAGGGACCCCCCAACTTCAGACCCATTTCTTGGCAGTCTCATTTCCCCTGGACAGGTGCCTGCAGGTTTTCCAAGCCCGCCGGCATCCTTCACAAGCCCACTCACAGTGCCTCGTGTTGGACACCTGGAATTCCCAGCAGCTTCTGAAAATCAGGCCTGCTTCCCCCTCCGGCCTCTCCCCAAGGACAGTCTGAGCTTCTCAGCCTGAGGAGGCCTTTCTGGCTTTTGGAACAGGCTCTAAATCTTTTTTTTGTCCCCTTCTCGCTGCCCCAGCCTGTCCCAGCTCAGCAGCTCTCCCATTTCCCTGGCCTGCAGGGTGTCCAGGCTCTGCACTTGTCTCCTGGTCCCTGTGGGCTGCCCCAGGAAGGTCAGAGGAATCTGCTTTGTTCCAAAACCAGTGAAGTCTGCTCTGGTTTGTGTGTGTGCCTCCACCTGAGCGAGCTCTCAACCCTTCCCATCCCATTCCTGTAGCCAACATCAGGATTTCCCTCTCCTGCTGGGCTCAGGTCAAGGTGTCCCTGGCTCCAGGGTCCCTTTTGGAGGAGGATCAGCCCAAAAGCCCCACGGAGAGGTGGAAGGTGCTGGTGCTGGGCTTGGCCCGAGGTGCTGAGCAGCTCGGGAGGAGTCAGGAATGAAGGGAGATGGAGCCCAGCGAGGAGGGGCAGTGCAGGAACTGCTGAGGGGGAAGCAGGGCTGCTTTCAAACAGGGAATGAGGTGTTGGAGCAGTGGCTCAGCCTCTGCTCCAGCTGGGGCTGCTGTGGAGTGAAGGGGAGGGCTGTGCCTCGGGAGCAAAGCCTGAGGGAAGTGAGAAATGCAGCAGCTGAGGAGAACTTTGGTGTCACGAGCCCTCGGCCTCCACCGGAACCTTCAGCAGTCACGCTGCAAATCGTGTGTGATGCTGTGCTGCCTCCTGAGGAGCAGGGAAGGGCCAGAGTGACTCCTGTGCCCCCTGCCTGGGTCCTGAGCAATATCCCACTGAGCCTGATCCATGGAAACCCGGGGAGCAGGGAGCCTCTCGTCTCTGCTGCCCAAACTATGCAGGTGCTCACTGCTTCCCCGTGCCGGAGGGAGGAGGAAGGAAAGGGCAAAACAATTCCCCAGCACCTTCTGGGGGTCCCGAGCCCCCTGACCCACACTGTGTGGACACGAGGTGTCAGCATCTGCCCTGGCAGGTGCCAGGGTGGGATTGCTCCTGGTGCTGCACGTCCCCTGCTGAGGAGGAGGAGGAGGAGAGCTCGGAGGGGACGTGTGTCTGTGTCTGTCTGTCTGTGCGTAGCAACCCTGTCTGAGGGGAGGAGAACAACTCTGTGTGGCTTCCCTGCCAGTGTTAGTCCGTGGTGTCTCACCCAAGATGTTCCTTGTGTGAATTCCCAGCAGAGGGGTGGCCCCGAGCTGGGGGCTCCGGGCTCTGGGTGTTTCTCCAGCAGGAGCCCCTGCCCTGAGGGGGGCAGAGGTTCCCTTGGCCTCCCTGCTGGGTGCACCTGCTCCAGATCCACGTCCGAGCGTCGTCACTTTGATTTCTCTGTAACTTATCCGACTTTATTTATGTGGAACTCTGTTTCTCTGAATTTTTTGCACTACGTGGGACCGGGGAGGGGATACAAGCAATAGAAGCCAACGTGTACAATAAAGACGTTTTCTTGGATACCGGATCCTGCCTCGTGCCTCCTTCCCTCTCCCTTCCCTGGCTCGCTCCTTTTTGCCCAGTCCCAGCCCCAGGCTCAGCTGAGGCTGTTGGGTGCCTGGTGGGTGTGGGGGAGTTGTCCTGGGGACAAGGGGCTTTGTATTCCCAGTGAGGATTTGGTGCTGGCAGTGTCCCACTCTGACACCCTGCCCCAGGTGCTGGACACCCCTGGGAAAAGCCCAAGGAGCAGCCCCGGAGGCTTCAGAGCCAGGCTGATTTACACCTCTCCTGCCACGAAACCCCAGTTTGGCCTCCCCAGGCCTCCCGGTGCGTTCCCTGCAGCGGGAATGAGAAGCAGATGAGGAGCCTGGCCCTGCCCTCCAGCTGCCACCCGCAGCCACCCCTGTGCCCGGGGATGTGCGGAGCTGGCCCCATCCTGCTGCCCAAACTGGTGCCAGGGCTGCTGCCCACAGAGGGGAACACTGAGCCCATCCTGCTGCCCAAACTGGTGCCAGGGCTGCTGCCCACAGAGGGGAACGCTGAGCCCATCCTGCTGCCCAAACTGGTGCCAGGGCTGCTGCCCACAGAGGGGAACGCTGAGCCCATCCTGCTGCCCAACCGCAAACGGGTGCCAGGGCTGGTGCCCACAGAGGGGAACGCTGAGCCCATCCTGCTGCCCAAACTGGTGCCAGGGCTGCTGCCCACAGAGGGGAACGCTGAGCCCATCCTGCTGCCCAAACTGGTGCCAGGGCTGCTGCCCACAGAGGGGAACACTGAGCCCATCCTGCTGCCCAAACTGGTGCTGGGGCTGCTGCCCATGGAGGGGAACACTGAGCCCATCCTGCTGCCCATGGAGGGGAACGCTGAGCCCATTCCAGGGTGCAGGGTGGAAGGAGCAGCGGGAGCTGCCTGGCACCAGCCCTGGGGCCCGAGGGGGAGCCGGAATGCCTGGCCCGGCTGCAGCCCCTCGTGTCCCCTTTCCTGCTGCTCTCCTGCTTCTGCTCCGGCTTCTATAAATAACTGCTGAGCTCTGAAAGCCTTCCTGGAGCCCAGGGGCTGCTTCCCTCCAGTCCAGGCTCTCCTGGAAGCAGAGCCGTGGGCTCTGGGAGAGCTTTGTTCCCTCAAGCTGGCTGACGGGCCAGTCCTCAGCCACTGGTGCCACCTGCCCGTGCCAGCCCTGGTGGTGTCACTGCTGTCCCAGTGAGCAAACAGGACCTGTGACAGCAGCAGGAGCTGCAGCGGCAGCAGTTGTGCCCCTGCTCTGAGCCGGGAGGTTTTATTTAGAACAAACCCTGGAGGAACAGCACGTTTGTGGTCACGGCCTGACCGTGTTAGGCACGGATGCGAGGAGGGATCGCGCTCTGCCTGCGCAGAACCCTCTCGGAGCTGTTCGCTGCAGTGTCGGATCTCGGCCAGGAGGTGCTGGGCTGCGGCTGGGCTGTCCCAGCGCTGCTTCCCAGCTGCGCTCCGAGCGCAGAGCTCACACGAGCAGCCCCTGCCATGGAAATCACGGCATTTCTGCTGGGGGCCCTCCGGAGGGGCGTGCTGGCGCTTTGCTGGGCCGGGAAGGGTTAATGGGTTACGCACAGAAAGGGGAGGGGGCCGCAGGAGCTGCTTTTAAAGGTCAGAGATGGGGAGAAATGTTATGGCACATCCGTTCTCAGCTGCTCCCTCCAGGCCTGACTGTGCAATCCCCTTTTTGGGGAATATTTTGCTCCTGCAAAGGGTAAAATGCAAACAGGAACAGTCCAACACACCCCGTGTGTCCATCAACCCCAGCTTGATTCCAGCGGATTCCCCAGGAAAACCTCCTCTCAGAGTCCTCCTAAAATAACGTGTATATTTGTCACATCTCATCCTTTATCACTGTTATTTATATTCACCAAACCTGATTTTGTTTTTTTCAAACGTGCCATCAATTAAATCAGCCTGACAAGATCTGATTTCCACAGCCCCACGCTGATTCGTATTAATTACATTCTCCTCCTGTAATTCTCAAAGTTAATCCAACTCCCTCACAGCTGTTACATCATTTTCCCAGGAATTACTGTCAACTGGCAACCCCATAATTACCGGGCTGGTTTTTTACCCATGGAAACACCGATATCCCTGTTAAATTGTGCAATTTCTTTGCAAATCCCGTGGTCCTGCAAGACTTAACTGCAACAGCGATCCAAGCCCTTTGTGTCCAGCTCTTTCAAAGCTTTTCACGTGAATTCTCTCTATTTTTTGACCCAGAGCATCCAAGTTTTGTGTTTACTTCATAGCAGCCACCCGAAAATGAAAAGGGTTTCTCGTTCCCTATGGTTGTGGTTCCTGGGGTTTTTTTTTTGGCGCAGAAATATTGAGCCTGTATTTACCTTTTGTTTTGTCATGAACTTCTAATTTTTATTGTTTATATTTCCCTGCGGTGAGGCACTCACAGGACGGGCAGGAATCTTCAGTTTGCTTCCTTTTAAAGCATTTCTTCTGTAAATACCCCTTAGGTTTTGCTCCCCTTGCATGTCTCCTTTTGCTCTTTGCTTCCTTGATCCATTTTCCATCATTCCTAGATTTTGACCGGGGTCCCGTTTGATATTTTTCCCGCTGCCCATTTCTTTTCCCGTCTCTAACCCCAGTGGGAACGGCCGCTCGGAGCTCAGCCTTTGGAACCCTTCAACCAGCGCAGCCTCGGAGATTTTTGTTAATGCTTAAACAACAACCACCGACTTTATCTCGCTGCAC
>NW_008240039.1:1311744-1314212 GCF_000691975.1 Corvus brachyrhynchos
GGGGATTTCCTATTTCCCGGTGGTTTCGGGGGTGCTGGGCGCTGTCGGAGCCCGGGGCCAGCTCGCCCCAAGCGCCTGGGATGGAATTCTCAGCCGGCGGGGAATGCCAGCCCTCGGGAGAAGCGCCACTGCGTTAATTTTTGTTTGGGTAATTACGCTCCCCCCGGCGGGACGAGGCGCGGAACACCTGATGTTCCCTGTTTTCACTCGAGAGTGTTTTTACTCAGAGTTGTGGTGCTTGTTGTGAAAAAACAACATTCCCGCTCCTCGTGCTTTAGGGAGAAAGCCCCAAATCCCAGCACTCCGCCGTGGGATTGGTGTTTGTAAACCCCAGGGAGGAGCAGCAGAAAATACCCCGTGAAATCCTTGTGGGATCTGGGCGCGGGGCTGGCCGGGGCAGCGCTCAGGTACCGCGGCCATGGGTGGCTGTCCCAAAATAGAGCCTCCCAGGGAATGCACTGCAGGCTTCCCGGCTTTCCCACTGCTCCCATCAGCACAGCCAGAGCTCCCCGGGCTGGAAAAGAGCTCTGGGGGGAGCCAGGTGATTCCTCATGAACCTGCCAGCCCTGTCTGTGTTGGGCTCAGTGTCTGGGCTGTGCCAAAACCCCCCCAAGCTCTGCCAGGCTGAGGGGTTTCTGATGAAAAGGAGACACTGAACTGTCCCCTTGGTGTCCTGTGCTGCCAGAAATCAGAGGCAAACCTGTGGAGTCTGGGGAGTTACTCTGGGGTAGAAGAGAGGGGATCCCTCGGGGAATTTGGGCCTGGGGGGTCTCACATCAGGGCCCTGTGGTGGAGCAGCCAAGCCCCAGAGCTCCTCCAGTCCCACTGACTCCCAGCTTCCCACGCCCGCGGGGATTATCCTGGTTTTGTGCCGCAATCTGAGGAAGGAACTGCTGGGAAGTCCCAGCAAAGCAGTCCCAGCGCTTCCCAACAGCACCAGTAGCTGCCTGGTACTGGTGTGCACGCAGGGAGAAACTGGGAGAGGGAGGAACGGCAGAGGGAAGCCACAGAGGCAGAAAGGAGCCCGGTCTGTGGGTACCTGCGGATCCATCCCCACTCCGGGGGCCTGGCAGGAGCTGCCAGGGCTGGGCTTGGTCTTTGTGCTCTGCCGTGGAACATCTGCCCCCGGTGCTGGTCTGGGGGCACAGACGAGCCAAGCTGATCGTGGGGCTGAGCAAGGAGCTGTAGAAAAGCAGAGAAACGCCAACAAGTACAGGACAAGTCCCGTTCCAGTTCTCCCAGGCTTTGTCAGCCCTTGGCCGGGCTGGGATGATTCGAAAGCCCGTGACAAGTGGCTTGCTTGGCGTCCTGGCTTCCTTATTTCTGGGCAGGATTCACTGTGCCTCAGCCTGGGTTTCCATGTGTGTGTTTTGAGGATGTTTCTCCTTCCCTTTGTAGACAAAATGGCAAGAAAAAGCTGCCCAACTTTTTTGGGATGGACGGAGGGCAGGAGAGAGACACGACCACGGACAAAATCCTGCAGTATATTCCAGCGAAGGCAAGTGCCAGCACCTCCAGCCTGCTCCCCACTGCTCCAGGGGTTTATTCCCACCCACCCCGAGCGCAGCACTCAGGAGGGATGTTGGGTTTGGGTCTGGGGGTAGCAGCAGCTCTGTCCCAAGGAGATGGAGCCCAGGAAGGGATGAGCCCCTCCCAGCAGCTGAGTTCCCTGCCCAGGGTCCCCGTGCAGGTGTGGAGGGGACCTGGATCAGCCAGGAGCTGTGATGGGGTGCGGGGTGATGCTGGGAGCCACTCAGGGGACGCGGCGACATCTCCCCCCAACCTTTGCTCTCAGTTCTTTTGTTTCTGGGTCGCCCGCGAGGGAAGGGAAAACCTGAGCGAGCTTTGGCAGGTGGGGTGATTCATTCCCACGCCGGAATGAGACGGAGCAGGAGTGGATTAGCAACGAGCCTGGGAAGGGAATCAGGAAGGGCAGGGCAGCCCCGGGCACGGCCCAGCCTCGTGGCCGCATGGCCCCGTTCCCAGCGCTGCCCGGGGAGAGCGGAGGGAAACTGGGAACCCCCGCGCGTTTGGGGGGTCCCGCTGGGTGGGCCAGGGGTGTGGGGGGGATTTGGGGCGCATTTGGGCCGTGCTGGGTGTTCATGGATCCCGTCCGTGTGCATGTGGGGAAGGGGAAACTGAGGCACAGCCTAGGTGCCAGGCAGAGGGAATTCCAGGAAGGGCTCCCTGCGGGAATCAGCTGGATCCAGAGGGGTGAGGCAGGTCCCAGATGGATCCTGGGTGCTTCCCTGGGCAAGCAGGACAAGCTGCCAGTGTTAGCGGGTCCCGGAGAAGGGATCCTGGAAGAGGTCACTGGGAGATGGCTCCTTTGGAAACCCCAGGGAGTGCGGGATCTCTCCAGGGACGGAAGGAAGGAGGGTGGGGCAGGCTTCTAGCCTGGGGCAGAGGGGATGCAAACTCCCAGGCTCCCTGTGTGGCCCGGAGGAAGGCTCGGCTTTGCCCCGTTC